>NC_081843.1:72664229-72985979 GCF_963259705.1 Myotis daubentonii | reverse complement strand
CCACACTGTGAGAGGGCACAGGCCAGGCTGGGTGACCCATGAATTTCGTGTACCTGGCCTCTAGTATATCAATATTGCTTTATCAGCTATAACAAACGCACCACACTAAAGCAGGAGGGTAATAGGAAAACTGTGTGCTAGGAGGTAGGGACAGGAGGTATATGGGAACTCTACTTCTATGCTCAATTTTTCTGTAAACCTAACAGTTATAAAAATAAAGTCTTAATTTTTTAAAAAAAGGAGGATGGTATAATTAGGTATTTCATTATTTTTAGCCTTTTGGGAAATGAAACACACAAACCTATTAACATGTAAACCTATACACTGACTTTCACACATTAAACTTTATATAACAACTCTGGAGAAATTGGTCATGTTTGAAGGTAGAGGGGTACTACCTCATTGTAAGCCCAGAAAACATTAATGGCTGTAAAGGATTGGCTAGTGCATGTTAAAAAATGTCCTTGATCATCCCATAAAAATTCAGCAAAAGGAGCAGGATTGAATATAGAATCTACAACATAATCCCAATTGTACAATGTAAGATCATATGTGTTAAATATAATTGCATTATAAAATATAAAACATGGTTCCCTCTGGATGATATGTGATTTTGTCCTTCACAAATACCCTAAATTGTTCAAAAAAAGCATCAGTCATGGAAAGAGAGAACTTTTTGTTGTGTCCACCCTGAATTCTTTCCAAGAGTGGAAGCAACACATAATATACTGATGACCTAATATTTCCAATCACTATAAACAAACAGCTATGGGAGGAAAGAGTCTGTAACCAAAAACAGACAGGGGCTTCAAGGAGGCCACAGTACGTACTCTGTCCAGGAGAGAGGAAACACATACATGCAGTAAGCATGAAACAACTCCAGTGCTTCAGAGGACCAAGTACGAGGTGATGTGCACAGGTCTAAGTGCAAGTTCCAGGACAACTTTCAAAACAAAGGAAAGACCTTGCTGAGCAAATGCTTCTTGAGGGTGGCCTTAGAAGTAGAGATTTGGGTGATATAGAGAAGAAAAGACATTTCAGGGAAAGCCTTACTCTTGTGTGGTGTGTAATTTTTAACGTTTAAAGAAGTCTCCATGGAGTGTGTGTGTGTGTGTGTGTGGTGTGTGTGTGTGTGTGTGTGTGTGTGTGTGTCTATTTTAAGCTACAGTCGAGAGGTGGTCAGTTGCCTTGATGAGGAAAACCCATTCCAGCTAACATTTAACAGTAACTCAGGCCACCCTCAAAGCCGTCTCCTGCATGAGCTTCAGGTACCTCGAACTTGAATGACCCAGGGTCTGTTAACCAGTGGAATCTGCGAGAACTCTTGGCACATAGCAACTCCGCCCAAACCCCTGCGTGAAGAGACTTGACCAAACTTTACCGTGGCCTCTAGCAGCCTAAGGCTGCATCCCTGGGATGACCCAGCCACCTTTTGCCTTTTGAGTTCTTGTCTGGAAAAGCTCGGAGCTGTCAAAAGAAACTTACTGTTTGTTCTAGTCAACACGTAGGACAGGCCTCCCTTTCTTAAAGCACTTATTAAAAGGGGCTTACAACTGTGAATCCCTCCCTGTCCCTTTGACATGTACGAAATGTATTCCTACAGTGCAGGAGTGTCTTTCTCAAGAACCCAAAAGCCGTGCCTTTGAAATATAATCATCAAGCGGGTAGGATTAATCTCCCAGTCCTAACTTCCCTGCTAGCAGACACAGCTGGCCTAATCATGTGTACACTATCAAGCCTTTGAAACTTCACGCTTCCCTAATACTACTCGAGCCCCCACTTGCTTGTCCTCTGCACTCCCTCATTCTCTCTTTAAAACTCTCAGTCACCTCCATGGAAGGCAAAATGGAGCGAGGCTTTTTCCCCTTCTATCAGTGATTACAAAATAGAATATGTTTCAGTGCCTTAAAGCCTGGCTTTATTTATCTTGGACAATGGGTAGTCCCAGGTGGCATTTGTGGCTTTGTTAATTAACATAACAAACATTAGAAATGGGCTTTCATTGGGGAAAATCTCAGTGATCAAGTAATATGATCCAACTGGAAATACCTTAGCCTGGGCCAGTGATGGCGAACCTTTTGAGCTCGGCGTGTCAGCATTTTGAAAAACCCTAACTTAACTCTGGTGCCATGTCACATATAGAAATATTTTGATATTTGCAACCATAGTAAAACAAAGACTTATATTCTTGATATTTATTTTATATATTTAAATGCCATTTAACAAAGAAAAATCAACCAAAAAACTGAGTTCGCGTGTCACCTCTGACACGCGTGTCATAGGTTCGCCATCACTGGGCCCTGGGCATTCCTATTCTTTCTGAACTGGCTATGAGGGCAGACTGAGTCGTCAGCCTGAGAATGGCAGCACGGACTTGATCCATCCATGTGGTCCTGCTGATTGGCAGTCTCAGTCAAGTTTTCCCACTAAAATGTGTCCCACCTGCCTCAGGTGAACAGGCAACTTGTGTGTCGGTGTACCAAGGAGGGCAAAGGGCTGGGACTTCATGAGGTCTCGGGTCAGGCTGCTGCCTGCCAATTATGTCTGCATGTGTGGCAGAATTTGGTCTGAGACCTGCTTTCTTTATAACTTGGAGCAGGTCACGAGAAAGAAGCTAAACTTCGTCCACCCATAACTACTGGCAACCACCAATATCTAACAAAACGGCCTAATCACTGTGTAAAACTGAGGTAGGTCCACTATCAGTGACAATGAGCAAGTGATACTCATTATCATTTATGTATACTGTAGTAAGAGTAATCAGGATAGTAGTCACGTGCTCCAACTCTCAGGTGGAACGGTGTTCAAGGCTTTGCACCACCATCAAAAATCAGTCAAGTGAATGTCTTTGCCTTGCTGCAGAAGGAGGCTAATTAAAACATGGCCCACCTTTTAGGTGTGTTGTGAAGAATGAATGACACAATGTAGATAAAAACAGACAGCACACTGCAGGCATGAAATAGACGTAAGCTATTGTTCTTATTACCATTACTGTTTACTCTTGGCTAGAGCAAACCCTGCCAAGCCTTATTCTTGATTTGCCTTGGAAGGGCTGTCTAGAATGTCTCAATTATACCTCTCACTTCCCCTATGACAGTATGTACTATCATTTTCTATAGCTAGCTTCCCCCACACTTGCATCCTCCAATTACCCCATAAGTTCCAAGAGAGCAAGCAAGGTCTTGGTTCAACATCCAGTTCCCAGAGGCCTACCTGGGTGCGAGGTACCCAGAACATGTTGAGTGATCTCTCTCCTCTAATGTCTGCTTCCATTAGCATCCATTAACCAAAAGCCTAATCAAAACCTAAGTGTATATCAAAGTCAATGAAAAAATAAAATAAGCAAGTCTGGCATGGCTTAGTGGTTGAGCATTGACCTAGGAATCAGGAGGTCATGGTTCGATTCCTGTCAGGGCACATGCTGGGTTGTGGGCTTGATCCCTAGTGTGAGGCATGCAGAGGCAGCTGATCAATGATTCTCTCTCATCATTGATGTTTCTATCTCTCTCTTTCTCCCTTCATCTCTGAAATCAATAAAAATATATTTTTAAATAAATAAATAAGATGACCTGAAGACTATCCAGGACAATGGCCACTAACAAACTACGATTTGGGGAGTTCCTTACTCTGTGCCAAACCTTGTACTAGAGACTGTTATCACATGAAATCCTCATAACCCTAAGAAGTATTATCACACCCATTCTACAGTTGAGGAAAACTGAGGTTAAAAGAGAATAAGTAGCAAGTGCAGTCACACCAGCCCTCATTGTCCAGACTTTGCAAATCAAACCCAGACCGGAGTCCAAAGCCCAGGCTCTTTTCTGGGTTATACATTGTTCCTGATGTGTTCCTGATTTGGATATTTAGTTTTTTTAATAGGCATCTCAAATGTAGCAAAACCCAGGCCAGTGTGGCTCAGTTGGTTGGACCATCGTCCCATACACTAAAAGGTGGCGGGTTTGATTCCGTAGGGGTGGGTAGAGGAGGCCACGGATTGATGTTTCTCTCTCTCTTTCCCTCCCTCTCTAAAAACCACAATAAATAAATAAATAAATAAATAAATAAATAAATAAATAAACAAACAAGTAGCAGAGCCAAAAAAAACACTATGTGTTTTCCCTGCCAAATGTCCTCTTACCTATCAGCCTCCTATTCATCTCAATAAATGACACCATCATCTATCCAATTACTCAGGCCAAACATGGAATCTCTCATTCCCACACCCTGCACTCCCCACCACCTGTGATGACCACTGAGGGCAGGGACATTTATCTGGCTCACTGCCACATCTCCGGCTCCTGGCACATAGCTGGTGCTGCTGTACTGTGATATAAAAAGACATATATATTTGGTCTTCATCCCCCATATGGGAGGCCCAGGACTGGTGCATGGTAGCTGAAATGGGGGTGGGGTATGGAAAGGCCCAGTCCTGTGGGACTAAGCCCTTAACCTGTGGAATACTAACTCCTAACTCCAGATGGTTAGTGTCAGAATTGAATTGAATTGTTGGGCATCCAGTTGGTGTCCAGAGAATTGAGTAATTGGTTGCCTGGGGTAAGTGGGGACCCTATTTATTTATTTATTTATTCATTTATTCATTCATTCATTTTTATTGATTTTTAGAGAGGAAGGGAGAAAGACAGAAAACACTGATCAGTTGCCTCCCCCATAGGCCCAGAGTGAGAATGGAACCCACAATCTGAGTATGTGTCTTGACCGGGAATCAAACTGCCACCTTTTAGTGTAAGGGGGGGTGGGAGGGGAGGGCATTCCAACCAACCTCATACATTTGATGTCAGAAGTGCTGTGAGTAAAAACAGTTCCTAGGTGCTCAAACAAACAGCTAAGTTTCTGCTGGTCTCTGAGTTTTTTAAATGCAAGCTTATTAGTCACTCCATACGAATGAAGTCACAGTGTCATCACCCCCTCACTGTCTTGAGACCCACCACAGTGATGTCTCAAGCAGTCCCAAGAAAGCAGAAGGTAACTTTTCTGTGATGAATGGCCAGGATTGGGTTCTTTCCAAAGTCCTGACAGGGGAATTTTAGAAAGAAGTCATTAAATTCTGCCACAAGATCAGCTATACCAATAATCCTTTTACGGGGCCCACCTGAGTACTGGTGATAATTTTCAGAGCTCTCACTTAGCTACTTGGAATGACAGAAAGGTTCACGGGGCTTTCAAAGAACTGGTGGCAATGCCTCAAAATATCTGCGATGTAATTACTATGAATGAAAAGTATTGTATCAAATTGGAAAGTATCTCAAAACAAAAATAAAATATTTGCAAAGCTTTCTTGAGATTCAGAACATTCAGAAAACAGCTTTTTCAGGTCCACGTTGGTCCGGGAAGCCCCGGAAAGATGGGAAGCATCCTCTCACTCCTTGCATGACTCAGGGCTAGCCATTCACCTCACGTTTAAAACCTCAATTTTCTCATCTCTGAAGGCCAGCTTGAATGCATGCCAAGTACAGTATGAAACCTCAAAAACCGAGCCATAACTCCAGTGGCCACTCCAAAGAGGTCAGATTATCTGCAGATTATCGGCCAGTATATAGTACAATCGGAAGGTTTCAGAAACCAGTAACAATTTAACCTCTCCATCACTTAGGGGCTGGTCTCGCTTGTCAAAAGCTGAATGTGTTAGGAAGCAAGAACATCTCTGACCCTGAATGCCCCCGGAGTTAAGATTCTTTTGTGGAAACAACCATGCTAATAATCAGTATGGTCTGGGAGGAGGACGACCAGCACTGGGAGGGCTTTGCCTGTTTCTTTTTTTTCTAACTGCAGGAATGAGCGAGAAATTAACATGAAAGGGCTAAAATCTATTATTCTGCCGTGATGCACTACTGGTAGGAGACGCCTATTCCAAACGGGCATATGTTTCAAGACACCAAGAGTTTAACAAATGAGAGTTACAAAACAGGCTCGGGCAAGTTCAGTTTCAACCCGGGTGGGGAGGCTCGCTCTACCCAGGCAGCCGCGGTGGCGCCCCGCCGGGGTTGGGTCGGGAAAGCCAGGAGGCAGGGCTTCGCCTTCCCTGCGCCTAGACCTGAGCGCTGTAGTTCGGAATCCCGGCTTGGAGACGTTCCCGAAGGTACGGAGCCAATGCTCTAGCCTGGCAAAATGCCAAACGCAACCTGCATGCGCCCTAGGACCCGAGTTTTGTTCAGAGCTTGGGAAAGGAGATGGTGCCCAAACCCGCGTCTTTCCCTGGGTGAGCTACGGAATTCATTTGTGTCCCGGGAGGAGATGACACCCTCCGGGAGCAATAGGGATCTTCCACCAAGCCCTGCCCACCGCGCCCCAGCGAAGTCCTGAAGGCCGGACGGGGAGACCTCGGGGTAGACCCTCGGGCTTCCCCGCGTTCCTGCCCGCCCGCCGCGCGACACTGGGTTTCCCCGCCTGCCCCGCGCCACGCTCAGGCCCGAGGCAGTCACCCAGGCGGCGCGGGGTCTGCCCCGGGCGATCCACCATCCGCAGCATGTTCCACCCCGGAGCTCGGGTGCACACCAGGGAAGCCCGCGCGGTGCCTAGGCTCCCGGCCCCACCGCGCGATCCGTCGACCCCGCGCGGCACCCAGCCCAGCTCACCTGGCCCGCACAGCACTGCGCTGACATCGCGGCGGCCGAGCACCACGGCGCCCGGGCTGGCTCCCAGCTCCCCTCCGACAGTCCTCGCGCCCGCCGGCCTCGAGCGCCCTCCGCACACGCTCAAGCCTCCACCGCAGGTAGTCCGCCCCCAGCTGTGCGTCAGGTACCAGGGCCCGGGTGAAAACAACCCTGTGCAAAACCCACCGCCGCCGCAGGCCCCGCCCCGCCCGCCCGCCCCCTCGAGCCCCGCCCTCTATCCGCCCCGGCCCGGCCCGCTCCCGCCCCTTCCCGGGCGTCGGGCGGCGGAGCAGGCTCGGCCTGGGCGAGCACTTCCGCTGGCGTCAGGCCGCTGGCGGCAGCTGTCACTTCCCGGTGTGGCATCAGGCTCCGAAGTCCGCCAACGGGGGGCCGGCGGGCTGTGCGCCCTCGGTCCCCTGGCTCCCGCGAGCATGCTGGCTGCCGACGCCAACAAAGCAGAGATTCCCGGTCCTGAGCTCACCGCCGCCGTGGGGGCCGCCGGGGCCGGTCCGCGCTCTGCCTCGCGCCTACGGGGATCGCCACGGGACCCCCGTCCCTGAAATCCCTCTTCCTTCCTCACTGCCAACTTTCGGGAAAGTCGTCTCTACCCGGGCTTCCTCGGATCCGCACTGGGCTGTGCCGCCCTGATTTCCAGGGCGCTGGGGGGATCCAGCGAGATCCCCAGGCTCACACCCCTCGGTATTAGTCTGTTGTACAGCCTCTCCTCCCTCATCCTCAGAGAGCGCATCCGCGGCCCAGGGACTCAGTTTGCTTCCCTGCGTTCTCTCACCTGGCCTTTCTAAAAAGGGGGTCCCCAATAATTGCTTGTTGCATTCAGAAAGCAGAGAGGGGTGCCCCTAATTTTTCTCCCTACCCAAATATTCTTCTCACGGCCACTTCCGCAAGAAGGATTTCTGGCCGTAGCCGGTTTTGCTCAGTGGGTAGAACGTCGGCCTGCGGACTGAAGGGTCCCAGGTTCCATTCTGGTCAGGGGGATGTACCTTGGTTCCGGCACATCCCCAGTAGGGGGTGTGCAGGAGGCAGCTGATCCATGTTTCTCTCTCATCGATGTTTCTAACTCTCTATCCCTCTCCCTTCCTCTCTGTAAAAAATCAATAAAATATATTTTTAAAAAAGGAGGATTTCTGTTCGGAAGAACTTTGCCGCAAGCCCTTTTGTTACCCAATCCCTTGAGTTCGCTGATTGGGCTGCTCTATTCAAGAACTAGGCATGGTTGTGGCTAGGTAGTTTAATTTACTTGCAGCAAGCAAAGGAGGTAAGGAATTCACATCCAAAGCTCTGCTCAGTCTCCCCGAAGGGAGGCTTAGCCATTGCTTATATATACTGTTTCGTTAACTACATGTTGATTTCTTCTTTGCAGTTAACTTACCCTGTCTAGCTCATCCTGTTACAGTTGCTTCTGCAAAATACAGTGATATATTTTAACATTTAACAAGTATTCATTAGGAACTGCCCAGACTTTGAGACCCTTACCTATATTAACACTTTTAAATCAGCATTACTGTACCTACTCATTTTAGAAATGAGGAAAGTGAAGTCCGGACAGGTTAAATAACTTGCTCAAAGCTTCACAGCAAAGCTGAAGGGGCAAAACTGGGACTGGAATCAGAACCCACCTGTGTGATCTGCACATGGCTCAAGGCTTGCCCTTGAGTGGCTTCCAGACAGAGTCTTTGGCAAGGAAGTGACTGGCTGGGCAGTTCAGGAGGCAGAGACTTATGAGGAACGGCAATTAGAGAAAGAGAAGTAATGGAGCGGGCCCTACTCAGCCATAGAAATGAAGAGAGTTGACTCTAAAAAAGAATTTCTAATAATAATAAAAATTTTAAAAAATAATTTTTAAAAATTGTAAACAGCATAAACAGTATTAGGCCAGTGTGGCAATTCTGCATGGTGGCAGCCCGCGATTCATGAAAAGCCAAACCTCTTACTGGGACTTCAGGGAGCTCCATCATTGGCTGCAGTTGTCACTTTGGCTCCACCTCTCACTAACTCACTAACTCGCCGTCCCGGAGTTTCCATCCTGTGGAAAGAGCCAGGCAGCTTCCGGGGAAAGGGAAGGTATGAAATCTACATAATGTTTGAGCAGGCTGGGACTCTGAGGCCTCTTAGCCTTTGACAGAAACTGGGGTTCACAAAATCGGAAAACTCTTACCAGGGAACACTGGGCCGGAGACAGAACTGGTGGTAGGATTCCGGCCTCCTTACCTTGAATCCTGTGCTCTTTTGACCAAATCGGTGCCAACATAGGAGGATTCCATGACTATATCCATGTTAGCCTAGCAGAGAAAGAGAAGACAAGTCTTAATAACCTGGGGATTTGTAGACTGTGCCCCAAGTTACAAAAAAAACTAGTAATGGAAGCCTGAGCTTTCAGAGCCAGGTACTTGCAATTTTTAACAGTACCGAGAACTGGCTGGGCCATCATCTGCGAAAGGGAGCTGATAATTCATCCTGCAAGGATTAGATAAACTCAGCCTGCAAACCAGGCAGTACAAGGCCTTGTCTTCCGAAGCATGACCAAATTAGTAGCCCTGACTGCTATTCATAAGCAAGTTTAAAAGATGTTAAATAAGCTATGCAGGTTGATTCCCCTCTTCCTGTTGGAAGATCTCACAGGAATTTGGCCGTATCTGGAGGTGCAGCCACCTTCCTGGCTCTGGGGGCTGTGCAGTTACTATTTAAGGTCATGTTGGTAGCATCCTTTGCATCTGTGGTAGGTTAACAAGAATAGAGGTAATGTCAACAGACATAAAACAGTGGCACCTTAATTTTAAGTACTCTGCAGACTTTTTCAAGTAAGACTGCTGTACATGGTGTTCCTAACATGTAGGTAGTTTTGCAGTCCATCTCTTTTGAAGTGGCTGTTTCACGAACAAGCAGTAATAGACCTGTTTTAATAAGACTATAGCTCTTGGCAGTCCATGTGAAATAGTTTCCCCTCAAAAATTTTCTTAACTGAATTCGTTCTTTTTATACAATATAATTATATATGTATATATAACATTATAAATAACCATCTTATAATTTGCTATTTTCCCTCTTGAATTTGAAGATTTGTTTTTTCCTTCTTAGGAAGGAGAGTTCAATGTTGACTTTAAAAACACCACACCCTGAACTAAAAACAACAGTGGCATATATATGTTATTAAAGAAAAAAGCATAACCATAGACACCCACTCTTTTAACCTTCAATGAATTTAGAAAACTCCTGGTTCAAAGGTCAATGCTCAACCACTGAGCCACACCAGGCTTCACTACAAATTTAATTTCCACTTCAAGATTGGCTTAAAAACAAATAAAATTCTTCTACCTCCCTAAAACCTCAACTTAAAAAAAAAAAAAAAAAAAGCCTAGAGATGTGTTCTGTTGGGTTTTAAATATAGAGGAGGAAATTTCTCTAATATTCACTTATAAAGTCTCTAGAGATCTCAATCTAGTAGTGGAAGTTTAATTAATTTCAATTACAAGTAAATGATAAAGTATTCATTTAGCAGCAAATAGCTATAAATTTGGGGCCCCGGCAAAAAAATAATCAGAGCCCCATAGTGTCCCCACCCCACTCCTTCTGGTAACGGAATTCTCCTTTATTTCTATGAAATTAATATCTACACAATGTTTTTTAAATATCAAAAACCTTTAAAATACAAAATGAAAAATAGCATCTTCCTTCTGCACAACCTACCTTACGGTCCCCTCCACAAAAGCAACCATTATCAATTATTTTTGCAGCTTTCCTTTCACATTTTCAAATAATATTCTTACACTGAATATTATTATTTCCTGATCTGTTGATTATATTCTGTTTTATCTTTTTTTTAAAAAAAAAAAAAATGATTTGAGAGAGAGGGAGGAAGAGAGAGAAAGAGAGAAACATTGATTTGTTGTTCCACTTATTTATGCATTCATTGGTTGCTTCTTGTATGTGCCCTGACTGGGGCTCAAACCCACAACCTTGGTGTATTGGGACAACACTCTAATCAACTGAGCTACCCAGCCAGGGCCTCTTGTGTATTATCTTTTACGTTGTGTTATGTTAAGCTGAAAGCTTAACCACTGAGCACTCCCATCTGCCCTCTTGCCAATCTATATCATAGTTTTCATAAAAATAATTGTCAACCTATGTAATTATTGCTAATAAAATGATTATGTAATGAGAGCATTTCTGTCTTAACAACTTTTTACTTTTCGGTCCTGTCCCCTTTTCCTGGAGAGTCAGCATATTCTAGTGGGTAAGGGCAGGGACCCTGGAGCCAGGCCCTCGGTCAGATGTTTGCTTCGCCACTTACTCGATCTGCGATTTTGAGGCTGTGACTTCTCTCTGCACTTCAGTTTCCTCTTCTATAAAATGAGAAGGTTTAATCGGTTCTATACATATGAAAGCACTTAGAACAGCACCTAACATGTATTAACTATTTGCATGGTTAGTTGTGTACACAATCTTAATTTTTCTCCATTTGTCTATCTGCCTGTCATAATTCTTTTTCTCAGGTACTCAACCTTGTAGAGAACCTATCAATTCCATTTTCCCAAGAGCCCTCTCTATCTCCCACACTGCTGGATCCTGCCAGGCGGCTGCTGCACCGCTGCCACCCTGGAGACCCTCTTGCCCCCTCTCTGTTGGTTGTCTGGCTGTCTGTGGTCCTCTTTCTCTCTTCCTAGTTTTGGTGAGCACATCAGCAGCTTCCAGACTCCAGAGCCCCTGTTTTGAACCCTTAACTTCCCTTGAAATGCTCAACTTAAGATAAAAAATATTCATCTTCCTTTTTAACACTAATCCTTCCATTGTGCCTCATCCTGTGTCTAATTCCATGACCTGTCACCTTGATTTTCTGTCTCCCCAGCATTTTCAATCCTTCCTTTTAAAGGGGAGGGGAAAATTTTTCCTCTTTTCCCTCTTAGTTCTTCTGGCTGCTCTAATAATCAAATTGACGTGAGACAGGTTACAGGAGAACTTACTATGTACAGACAGGGGTTCCATAACAACATGGGACCCAAAGACAAATAGGGCAGTTAAGGCGTATATGCCATCTTGAGCTAAGAAGAAAGGGGGGTAGTGGTTTGGACTTCAAAGGGGAAGCAGGCAATACACAGATACAGGAGAAGGAGCAAACATTTGGCAAATTCTGGCTGGGCCACTCAGAGGGGTGTCTAACAAAACAACTTTGCTTGGCTCCTCCCTGTCTGCCACATTTAGTTCATCTTGTGCTAAGGAGCAGTTCTTTCTATATTAATTCCTTTAAACAGGTAATCGGGGAACTAAAAGGTTCTTCTTGAGTCTCTTGTTTCTTAACAATAACAAGCTTAAAACAAGATCCTAAAAAGGCATATTTGGGGGTGGCGAACTCGGCTCCCCCTCACTTTCTATTGAATCATTCTCAAGCTACAAAAACAGGTCAAATTTCTATTAATTTAAACAAATGACGACCTCTCTTTTGTTGCCAGACAGGCTGGCCTGTAGTGTGTGGGTTTTTGACTTCATGTAGGGAAGATTTCACAGTTGGAGTCCAGGTGGGTTTGAGAATACGTTTATTATAGCAGGGGACAGTGAAACAAATGAAGAAATTGGGTAGAAGGAACAGCAGGGAGTGCCAAGGCTGTGCTCTGCTTTGGCCTCCAGAAATGTTATAGGAAAGGAGTGAGCCAAGGTGGGGCTGCTTTAGCTCACTGGGAAGTCAGAGAAAGAAGGGGACTTGGAGACAGGATCAGGGGGTGAGCCCGGGCTGCTGCCCACTGCTCCCCTGGTTGCAGGTCTCGTGGGGACCCCTAGAAATAAAAAGTTTGCCTAGCCTGTGTGACTCAGTGGTTGAGCGTTGACCTGTGAACCAGGAGGTCATGGTTCAATTCCCCATCAGGGCACATGCCAGGGTTGCAGGCTCCATCCCCAGTGTGTGGTGTGCAGGAGGCAGCTGAACAACGATTCTCTCTCATCATTGATGTTTCTCTCTCTCCCTCCCTCTCTCTCCCTTTCTCTCTGAAATCAATAAAAATGCATTTAAAAAAGAAAAAGAAATAAAAACTTCATGCCCTGGAAGGCGCATGGGAGTGCTCTAGAGCAAACCCACATTGAGTCTTTGTCCTGGGGACTTTCTATTCTAATCCCTTTTTTCTGCAGGCGAGAACCTTAGGGGAGGGTTTCATAGACTATTCATCAGCTTTCCAGGTGCATTTGTCATATGCTGATGCATAAAAATGAGTGTGTGTGGGAGTTTTGGATTATTCTTTGGTCTGTTCTACTTTTACCTTAGATGTATCTGGCTTTAATGGCATTTGTTATTTGTTCCCCAACTTCATCTGTCCTTGGGTTTAGCTGGCACACGTGGCATTAATTGGGTCTTTGTTCTCTCTCTCCCAGGCAGGGTGATTTAGGCATTTTCTGATTAGGGAGGATTTAAACCATTTTCTCCTAAGTGTCCTTGGTTGGGGAAGATAAGGTCTTGTGATTCACAAGCTGGCTGTAAGCTGCCCCAGCTGTTTGACCTTGTTTAATTTTCCTGTCTGTTTCCCCATTCCACTTGCCCAGGAATTTTTCTAGCTTCTTACTGTCCTGCCACACTTTGGCTCAGCTACCACCCTTCCCCTCTTTCTTTCTCTAAAACTTCTGAGGCAAAGGTTGGTGTTTCTCTCTCCGGAACCCACCCTGCCTGCCTTCTGCCCCTCCAGGCCATGGAGCGCTGCACTGCTCCTGCTCCTCTTGCTTTGAACTGGAGGAATAACTCCTTGAAATAGTTTTCTTTTTATCTCTTTATCCAAAGGCAGAAAGACAATTGAATTTAACTCCACTAATTCCTCTCAGCTATTGAGAGGAATTTTTTTTCATGTACTTTTATTTTTCCAAATTCACGTAATGACTGCAAATAACCTATAATGTGTTACTTGGTTACGATTTTTAGGGAAGATGTTTTTAGGAAACTGGAGAAATCTGTAATGATCATCAATTCATTCTTTCTTTCTTCCTCCCTCCTCTCTCTCTCTCTCTCTCTCTCTCTCTCTCTCTCTCTTTCTCTCTCTCTTTCTTTCTTCCTTCCTCCCTCCCTTCTCTCTCTCTCTCTCTCTCTCTCTCTCTCTCTCTCTCTCTCTCTCTCTCTTTCTTTCTTTCTTTCTTTCTTTCTAAGAGGACATTTATTAAAGCTGGGGACAGTGAAACAAGGAGGGGCCTAGGATAGAGGAACAGGAGAAGGACTAGGTGGGAAAATGAGCCTAGCTGGGCCGCTTGGCTCACTAAGAAGTCAGAGAAAAGGGAGCCTTGGGGACAGGCTCAGGGGGTTAGCCCTAGAGGAGCTGCTGTTATGGGTTGACTCAGCGAGATAGACCACCGACTCGGAATTTAAATTTAAGAGCCTTTATTAAGCTGGCAAGCTGACCACAGTCACAGCACCCTGCCAAAGCAGAGGCTGAACTGCAGTGCAGGTTACAGGAGTTACATTTTATTATTCAATTTTGTGGAGGCTCAGAGAAAATGTGTCTTTCAAATTCTGGGCCCCCCAATATGGAGGAAACGCTCTTTATTTATACTTTTTCCAGTCTTTTGTCTCCCAAATTTGGAATGAGACTTCCGGGCCTTCTGAGAAAGAAGGCCTACGTGCTGGGAAGGGGCCATGAGACCATATCTCAAGGCCTGGCCTGATGTCAGTACCTTCCTATCTATGTGTTTTAGGAACAGACAGCACAGCATGACCCGTCTGGCCAAAGTGCCAGATATGCAGCCCAGTACACTGCCACTGCCCATTGCTCCCTGGTTGCAAGCCTCTTGGGGCCCCTTAGAGGTTAGGAGAGGCACGCCTGTGGGGGAAGAACCGGGGGAAGGGAAAAGGATGGGCATGCTCCCAGGAGGGAGAGTGCACCACCAGTTATTTTGAAAGTACAAAAAGCTAATGATTCTTCAGCACTCATATGGTGGTTTAAGAGTTTTGCCTCAGTGTTTTAAAGACTCTCCCTTTAATCCACTCCACATTAGCTTATTGCTTGTCAAGTGTTTTAAGTATAGATAATACTGAAGGGGCCAAAGTTTTGCCACTCTGAAGCTGCCTTCTTGGGATATTGATTTTAAGCTGTTTCTTAAGAAACAAGACTCAGAAAGAACCTGTGACCTTCCCCCCTTTTCTGCAGGAGATTTAGACAGAAATCTGCTTCAGGAAGATCTTAGGACTCTGCCTTAGCCTAATGTAATTAAGCCTGGTAAGTAAGAGGGCTTCAGGCAGGTAGGTAGGTGCCTGTTCGCTAAATACTCCCTGTGTCCCACTGTTTCCAAGTTGTCTAGCAAGGATTTCCCTGCCTTGTGTGTTCCACTCGTCCTCAACAACCTCTAAATCACCCATTCTCACTTCTGAAATCGAATACCCTGTTCCCCGCCTTTCTCCTCTGTCCAAAAATGTCTTATATACCCAATGTTGCCTAATTGACTTTTTTTTTTGGTTTTTTAGGTTTTTTTTAATATTTTTTATTGATTTCAGAGAGGAATGGAGAGGGAGAGAGAGAGAGAAACATCAATGATGAGAGAGAATCATTGATTGGCTGCCTCCTGCACGCTTCCTACAGGGGATCGAGCCTGCAACCCAGGCATGTGCCCTTGACTGGAATAGAACCCAGGATCCTTCAGTCCGCACGCTGAAGTCCCAATGCTCTTATCCATTGAGCCAAACCAGCTAGGGCTGCCTCACTGACTTTGGACTTTTCATGGAATTATCATGCTTATGTGAATTCCTCATGGGCAGTATTAAACTTTTATTTTCTCCTGTTAACCTGTCTTTGTTAATTTGGTTATTAGTCCAGCCTAGAATTTAGAAGGTAAGAGGAAAAGTATTAATATTTTTTTAGCCCCCACAATAGAAAGGAAAATACTCCTTTATAACACCCCAGGGAACCCAAATTAATGAAGAGGCCAGGGGGTTGTTCAACAGGTTTTTCATCGTCAGTCAACCCTTCTGGGATCAAATTAATTTTTTTAAGTCCTCTTGGATTAGGAGCCTAGTCTTAGAAGCAGTGGATATATATACACATATCTATATTCTCAATGAGAATATATAAAATTGATATTAAGATATATATTTTCCCCCTCCACTCCTATCCTGGTTGTGTTGTGTACAATCAGATTTTGAATTAACCTTTCTGTTAAGAAAACTCAGTGGAAAGGTTTTAGAAAGGTTTTGTCTCTCTAAATTAAAATATGCAATCCTTTAAAACAATAAAGTATTGTTTTTTGATAGAGAAAACAATACTTGATTTTTAGATAGAGAAAAGGAGATAGAAACATCTATGAGAGAGGAACATCATCAATCTGCTGCCTCCTGCACGCCCTCCTACTGGGGAGCAATCTGGCAATCTGGGCATGTGCCCTGATGGGGAATCGAACCAGCAACTGCTTGGTTCCTGGGTCAAAGCTCAACTGCTAAGCCACACTGGCTGGGCTGCAACAGTCTGAGTAGGTTTTTGAAAGTCTCTATTTTCTTCTTTTAGAAATAAATATTTGGGTAAGACAAGCAAGTAATCATTGCAGTCACTATTCACTTTATTATGAACTTTCAAAAACAATTCTGAAAACAGCTCATTTCTGTTCTTCTGTATACAAAGGAAAAGTATTCTGACTTTGATTTTAAAATTCAATCCAAAGTCTTTTCATATCCTGATTTCAAGTAAATATATTCAGAAAGGCTTGAGGTTGAGAAAGACAAAAATGGTTAATCCACTGTAATTAGTTACCTGAAGGGAAATATGAGAGGTGAGCCCATTTCTTCAAACAAGAACACTTTGTGTTGTCTTATATTTTTAATGTGCATGCAAAGAAACTTCTTCTGTAGGTTCCTTTTAAATTCATTTTATATGATGCATCCTTTGAAGTAAGCTCTCTTTAAAGGTGATTGGTTTTAAAAGAACCATAGCCAGTTAACTGCCTGTGAAACCACATGGGACTCATGAAAATCACTAAAGAGCTTTCATTGAGGGTTTCACTTGAAAGATGTTTACATTGTTCTGTGAAGGACTGAAAAGCAGAAGGGCTTCCTGAGGTTTTACAGGAAGACAATCCAGCTTATTTATTCATAAAGGATTTTGGTTACAAAAGAATGCTTTAGATTCAACAGTAGAATTTTATTTTATTATTTTTATTTTTTTAATGTACATATTATTAAATGATATTTTATTTTATTTATTTATTAAAATATATTTTATTGTTTTTTACAGAGAGGAAGGGAGAGGGATAGAGAGTTAGAAACATCGATGAGAGAGAAACATCAATCAGCTGTCGCCTGCACACCCGCCACTGGGGATGTGCCTGCCACCAAGGTACATGCCCTTGACCGGAATCTAACCTGGGACCCTTCAGTCCGCAGGCCGATGCTCTATCCACTGAGCCAAACAGGCTACGGCTAAATGATATTTTATAAGCAACTAGAGCTTCTGACAAAATTGTCAATGAAACACCTAAAGTGTAAATTGCACACCAAAACATTGCAATTAAAACTTGACTCTCATAACTTTAAAAAATTGTGTAAATTAGAATTACTGAGTGATTGAGGAAAGGCAACAAATACATCAATAAAGTTTGCCAAAAAACCAATAACCAAAGGCAGTATATTGTGAGAAAAACTTAAGTGAAAAAAGAAGTGAAATATTTAATCATGTCTGAGAAGGAATCTGTTAAGTAAAATTGGACTTCCCAAAAAAGTTAGGCCAATCATAACCACAGGAAATGCTTCATACTTTGCTTAAATACTTAAAACCACACTATAACCAAAGGAATATTGTAACTGTACATATGCTGATTACAAAAAAGGAAGAGTCAGAGGAGGTGCGAAGTGCAGAGGTACGGAGGCGCGCGTGCCAAGGGCTGGCAACTGAGGACATGGCTGTCTTTTTGAATCAGGAGGGAGTCACAAGCCGTGTAAGGAGCCTCTGGGACAGCTTCAAGCATACCAACATCAGAATTATAGGGGTGCCAGAAGAAGAGAGAGAGCAAGATATTGAAAACCTATTTGAAGAAATAATGACAGAAAACTTCCCCTTCCTGGTGAAAGAAATAGACTTAAAGTCCAGGAAGCGCAGAGAACCCCAAACAAAAGGAATCCAAAGAGGACCACACCAAGACACATCATAATTAAAATGCCAAGAGCAAAAGACAAAGAGAGAATCTTAAAAGCAGCAAGAGAAAGGCAGTCAGTTACCTACAAGGGAGTACCCATATGACTGTCAGCTGATTTCTCAACAGAAACTTTGCAGGCCAGAAGGGAGTGGCAAGAAATATTCAAAGTGATGAATGCCAAGAACCTACAACCAAGATTACTTTATCCAGCAAAGCTATCATTCAGAATTGAAGGTCAGATAAAGAGCTTCACAGATAAGGAAAAGCTAAAGGAGTTCATCACCACCAAACCAGTATTATATGAAACGCTGAACGGTATCCTTTAAGAAGAGGAAGAAGAAGAAAAAGGTAAAGATACAAATTATGAACAACAAATACTCATCTATCAACAAGTGAATCTAAAAATCAAGTAAATAAATAATCTGAGGAACAGAATAAAGAATAAACTGGTGATTATAATAGAATCAGGGGCATAGAAAGAGAGTGGACTGACTATTCTTGGGGGGGAAAGGGGTGTGGGGGATGCGGGAAGAGACTGGACAAAAATCGTGCACCTATGGATGAGGACAGTGGAGGGGGTGAGGGCGGAGGGGGGGGATGGAAACCAGGTGGAGGGGAGCTATGGGGGGAAAAAAGAGGAACAACTGTAAAAATCTGAACAATAAAGATTTAATTAAAAAAAAAAAAAGGAAGAGTCTACATATAAAATAGTTCATCTCAGTGCCTTCCTTGAAAAGGTGACTCATTAGAGCTCTGTAATTGCTTACAGCCATAGCCTGGCTCCAGGCACATCACAGGTGAGGCTGCAGAAAGCCCTTGAAGAGCATGTGGCAGTGAAACTGGACTCCCACCTTCATCATCCAGCAAACTTTCTTTGTTCTGCTTGAGAACAAGTGCAAATAGGACGTTACAGCTTATAAAATCATTTCAGTGATGTCGACCCCATACAAATAGGCTTGTTGATATTCAGATGGTTTCTTTCCAACCCATGTTCAGCTGGATTCCAAGCAAGAAGTCACACCGTTTGTTTTCTGGGTAGCTTGCTGGGTTGTGTGGATGAATAGAATATACTTCTCGTGTTTCTAAATGAAGATCTCCTTCCGTAGGGCTTTTATTTGTATAATAATTGCGTTCTCTGTGTTTTGATATCATGTATGAGGTGACAGCAATCAAGAAGAGCAGAAATAGACAACCTATACAGAAAGACCACCAAGAGGAGTGAGTGAGCTTGGTGATTTGCAAACAGCCAGGCGAGGGTTCCATCCGTGATCCTCCAGGCACCGCCTCTGGCGACTGCCTTCCAGGGTATATCCATCTTCACACTCCAAAGTAACAACTGCTCCATGCTGTTCCCAGACTCCAGCCCCTTCTGGATTCCATTCATATACTCTGGGGAGCTACAGTTCACATCTTTACAAGAAGGGGCAGGTTGGCTCCAGGTGCCCTCAAGTGTGCAAATACGGAGTGCATCTCCCATGAGCAGGCAGCCTTTGTCACTCTGCAATTCTAGGTGTTTAGTGTTTTGCTGTTTAGTGTTTTGCTCTGCCAGTGCCAGGTGGATGAACTCTTTCTGTTTGATAACACAGAAATTCCAAAATAGCAGTAGATTCACCACCACCCACCATCCCACCCTACCTCCTACGGATAGAATACTTTGGACAGTATTCCCCCCACTCCTACACCCCAAAATAAAATCAGACTGGCATCAGACATCATATTTGCAACACTGGATGTTAGTAAACAATTAAGCAACACCTTCAAAATTCTGAAGGAAATAATTCTCCACCTAGAATTATATAGTACAATAAAGTAAACCATGTTTATATATAAATGACAGCGGGGGAGGAAAAATATAAATGACAGAAAGTTTGGCAATATCAAAAGGTAGATGAGAAGAGTTGAGATTGGGAGGTTTGAGGTGGAACAGTTTTTTAAAAAAAGGGTAAAACCATTAATATCCTTTTCTTATTAAATCAAGAGTTATGGTAGGCAGAATAATGGCCCCTCAAAGATGCCCATGTCCTGCCCTGGCCAATGTGGCTCAGTTGGTTGAGTGTCATCCCATGCACCAAAAGGTCGCCAGTTCAATTCCCAGTCAGGGCACATGCCCAGTTTGCGGGCTTGATCCCCAAAAGGAGGCATGCAGAGGCAGCCAATAGACATTTCTCTCTCACATGGATGTTACTCTGTCTCTCCCTCTTCCTTCCTCTCTTTCTAAAATCAATAAAACAACCCTAGTGGTTTGGCTCAGTGGATAGAGCATTGGCCTGTGGACTGAAGGGTCCCAGGTTTGATTCCAGTCGAGGGCAAATGCCCAGGTTGTGCGTTCGATCCCCAATAGGGGGCTTGCAGGAGGCAGCTAGTCAGTGATTCTATCTCATCATTGATGTTTCTATCTCCTTCTCCCTTTCTCTCTGTATTCAATAAAAATATATTTTAAAAAATAAAAATCAATAAAACATATATTTTTAAATGCCCATGTCCTAATCCCAGGAACCAGTGAATATGTCAGGTTATATGCAAAGGGAAATTAAGTTTGCAGATGTAATAAAAGTAATCAGCTGACTTTGAGAGATTATCCTGGATTTTTCAGGTAAACCCAATCTATAATAATAAAAGCATAATATACTAATTAGACCAAACAGTCAAGTGACCTTCCAGACGTCATTCCAGACATCCTTCCAGATGAAGCCACAGTGGCAGGGGCCAAGGCAGAGGTGGTTAGGGGTGAACAGGCAGGCGGGCGAGCAGTTAGGGGCGATGAGGCAGGCAGGTGAGTGATTAGGGGCGATGAGGCAGGCAGGCAGAGGTGGTTAGGGGTGATGAGGCAGGCAGACAAAGGGGTTAGGGGCGATCAGGCAGGCAGGCGAGTGGTTAGGGTGATCAGGCAGACAGGCGAGTGAGTGGTTAGGGGCAAAGAGGCAGGCGTGCCGAGTGGTTAGGGGCAATCAGGCAGGCAGGTAAGGGAGCAGTTAGGAGCCAGTCGTCCAGGATTTTGAGAAGGATGTTCAACTGCAGTCAGACATCCCCCGAGGGGTCCTGGATAGCCAGAGGGTGCAGGCCGGGCTGAAGGACCCTCCCCCACCCCATGCAGAAATTTCGTACACCAGGCCTCTGGTGTAATAATAAGCCTCTTTATACATGGAAGAGAAGGGCAGAAGAGCGAAAACCAGAGAGACGGCAGCGTGAGAAGAGCTCGGCCTGATGTGGCTGACTTTGAAGATGAAGGAAGGGACCATGGGCTCAGGAACACAGGAAGCCTCGAGTCTAGAACCTCGAAGAGGAAAGGAAACGGATTGTCCTAGAACCTTCAGAAACAAACAGCCCTGCCAACACCTTGATTAAAGCCTAATAAGACCCATTTCAGACTGACCTCTAGAATCACAGGATAATAAATTTGTGCTGTTTTAAGGCAGTAAATTTGTGGTAATTCGTTACAGCAGTCCTAGGAAACTAATATAAAACTCAAGAAATATTCTCTAAAGTTGAAGAATCAAGGGAGAAAAGTATAGGCATATAAGCTAAAGTTATACAAATAAATGTTTATGGAAGTAGGCAGGTGATAGGAATGCATGAAGAAGGCAGGGTATAAAACAATGTGACAGGGAGGAACGTAACGGATTGGCCAGTGAGTGCACACTACTGTCTCATCTGAAGACATTCAGTTCAATGTTAAGAAATGGCCCAGGCCAAATAAAGGCAGCTGTGGATAAAACATGGCCAGAACACCTTTCCTCAGAAAATAAAGAAAATAAAAATAGTAATTACTGGGAGGAAAGAGGCAGAAGGAAGAGAGTCAGAGAGCTGGAGAAATTATATAATTTCTCATGTATCAAAGTAAAAGGAAAATGTAAACTATTTAATATACCAATGAATATCTACAGAGGGATATTAGTTTGGGATAAGAAAGTTACCATTCAAAGAGCTGAAAACAGAAGCACTGTGGCCTAGCTGGTTTGGCTCAGTGGAAAGAGCATCAGCCTGTAGACCAAAGGGTCCCAGGTTTGATTCCCATCAAGGGCGCGTACCTGGGCTGCAGGCTCCTCCCTGGCCCGGGCCCTGGTCTGGGCTTGTGCAGGAGGCAACCAATTGATGTGTTTCTCCACATCAATGTTTCTCTCTTTCTTTCTCTATCTCTTCCATTCTCTCTAAAAATCAATGGAAAAATATTTTCTGGTGAGGATTAAAAACAAAACAAACAAAAAAACAAAAGCGAAGCACTCTGAGATTCAGGAAGTTGTTCCTGACTAACCCTGTGTAATGTTGGTGGGAAGGTAAACTGGTGCAGCCACTATGAAAAACAGTATGGCCCTGGCTGGTGTGGCTCAGTTGGCTGGGTTTTGTCTGGCACTGAAAGTACATACTTTTGAAAGGTTGCTGGTTCGATTCCCTGTCAGGGCACATGCCCAGGGTTGTGAGCTCCGTCCCTGGTAGGGTCCATGCAAGAGGCAGCTGACGGAAATGTTTCTCTCTTCTCTCTTCCTTCCTCTCTCTAAAAATCAATACAAAATCTTTTAAGAAAAGAAAACCAGTATGGAGTTTCCTCAGAAAGTTCAAAGTGGAACTACGAGATGATCTAGCAATTCCAGGTCTGGGTATATATAAAAGGAAATGGAAGCATTGTCTTAGTTCTTGATAAAGCCCACATAAACCAATTCTATTTGGTGTCCTTCACAAGCTTTAAGAGTGCAAAAGGTGCTGAGTTTGAGAACTGTTCTAAAGAGGGCATGGTCTTCAAACTGGGTGCACTAGCAAAGGCGTACAAAAGGCAGTTTCAGAGTCTATTTCCAGATCCCGAATGTCCATTTGAACTCTGTGCTGGCTTCGTAGAGTTCAGAATACTGTACCTCATTGATTCTAAGATGCTCTTTCCAACCTGCCCCTACATACACACACACACACACACACACACACACACACACACACACACACACACGTTCATATTTCTGAATTCCAAAGCTTTGACCAGGTGACAGTTGATAGTTGATAGTTGTCTTTGCCTGACACCTTATGGTAAAAACAGGAAAGTGCCAGCCTCCGGATGAAGAACAGATGTCAGCGACTTAGAATAAACCCCTTGAGACCAGAGTGAAGCAGTGTTTCAAGAAACCCTGCATCCCCAATACTCGTCATGCCCGAGACATGTTGTATGGGGAACAAGGGCATGACTCTGAGTGGAAGAGCGTTCGGTATGAGCCACTCTGACGTGAAGACAGATTGTTTTAAAATATCTATTTTATACGAAAAAGATAAATCTATTTCAATAATTTTTAAAGCTTTGTTATAAGTATAACATTTCAATGTTATATTACTAATCATTATAATTTATAATACTTAAAGCCTTTTGGTCACAGGAAATTAAACAAAATAAAAATGTTAACTTTTTAATTGCAAAGAATTATGAGAGGTGATATAAAAAAATGTTCAAGCACAGCCCTAACTGGTTTGGCTCAGTGGATGGAGCGTCGGCCTGCGGACTGAAGGGTCCCGGGTTCGATTCCAGTCAAGGGCATGTACCTGGGTTGCGGGAATTCTATCCTATGTACGTAAATAAAATTTGATGAGAAATTTTGGTTGTCAAATAGAAATGCTTGAGGGAGCACATACTTTTGAAAAAACTTTTATGTGGCATATACTAGCAAAAAGGTTTGAAGACTGCTAATCCAGAACTTTGACAAATATGATGTTCATAGGATTCAACCTAATGATAGGAAAAAGGGGCGTATATCTAGGGAATGCGTGGGGTTGGAAGGGCTTCATGAGTATTTTATCTTTTACTTTGTTGGGACTGGAATAGTTCTTAAGGCAGCAACTACATCCCAGATAAAGGAACTCCTTAACCCTCTCCAGCTCTGACTCAGACCAGCGCTGTCCGTGGCCTTGAGCCCCAACACTGTGCAAGTGTGCACAGGGGAGAAAGCTTGGTCAAGGGCAAGGCACCGATGTGCAGGTCAAATGAGACTCCTCCGAGGAGCACAGAGAGGCGGGTTAGGGCAGATGAGAGGGTAACTGAGGATACAGAAGACCGAGTTTAGGCTGAGTTCCAGCTTATTTGAAATAAGAGCTCTGACAAGCACGTCTAGGAAAAGAGATCATTCAAGAAATATTCAGATTGTGCAGGACCTCTCTCTCACACACACACAACCTTTTCCTCCTGAGTAATTCATACCCAAACTCCCCCACTGCTAGCCCACAGAATGCTCCAGATTGCTTTGGAATGAAGACAAAAATAATTCACTTCATCTCCCTTCACATTCCATCGCTGATCCCAGCAGCTATGCTTTCTCAAGGCAGCTATCGTGGCTGGGAGTTAGAGGTCACGGGATCCCTCTTGCTCATGTGAACAGCCTGTTTCCATGTTTCATTCACCTCTTGATTCACCGTTCTTTGATTCGCCCAATACATTTCTCCCCAGTTTCTATGAGTTCTGGAACCAGACAAGGTCAGCACAAGAAAAGAACATTAAAAAATCAGCTTCACTTACGAACGGACATGGAAAAGTCCTGGATGAAATACAAGCATCACTTCCACTGACATTCCATGGAGCAGAACATAGTCACATTACCACGTCTACTTGTGCAGAAATATAACCTTCACTCCAGGTGGCCTGTGCCCAAATGAAAATTGGTTTTAATTTCTCAAGGAAGCCATTTCCTTCTCCCTCCACTCAGCAACAAGGTCAAGATAAGCCACTTTCCTTACTGTCCTCTTCTGTGATATGCACTTATTTCTAGTTTAAAAGGGCTCGAGATTCTGCAGACCCCACTTTATAGAGAAGTTTCCCATTAGACTCTGAGATGGGTTTTGTCACCTAACCTCCTGTATCAGAATCAACCTTCAAAACTGAAATTCAAGTTTAAGAGCATTTGGAGATGCCCTGAGGGAAGAATCTGGTTTCTTACTTCCTCTGAATTCTTACTTTCTGTTCTCTTTAAAAAAAAAAATTGTTTTTGCCAGCTCAGCAATGTAGTTACATAACTTAAAAAGTATTTATTCTAGCATGCATAGCTGTTTCACTGGGAAGTTCATCCAAGGTATCCAGACACCATCCTGCCCAAGAAGAGGTTCACTCTGATATTTTCAGAGGTTTATTTAATAAAATTGCAAAGGACAGCTAATCCTCATTTTACACAAACTATTTCAGAGAATAGAAAAAAGGCAAGTTCCAAAATTCATTTATACGACTTGTTTAACCCTGACACCCAAACCAGACGTTAGCACAAAAAGAGAAAATTAAAATCACTCTCACTTATAAACATTGATAGAATTACCACTAGAATTTTCAGTTAAATATTCTAATAAGCTCTCTTTTTGTGCTTAAAAGATTGTTTATAAACATAGATGGAAAAGTCCTAAATAAAATACCAGCAAATCACCTGGCTGGTATGGCTCAGTGGTTGAGCATCGACCTATGAACCAGGAGGTCACTGTTTGATTCCCAGTCAGGGCATATGTCCAGGTTGCAGGCTTGATCCCCAGTGTGGGGTGTGCAAGAGGCAGCTGATCAATGATTCTCTCTCATTATTGATGTTTTTCTCTCTCCCTCTCTCTTCTTTTCTCTGAAGTCAATAAAAACGTATTAAAATATTAATAAACTAGAGGCCTGGTACACAAAATTCATGCACTTGGGGGGGGGGGTGGTCCCTGAGCCCAGTCTGTACCCTCTTGCAATTCAGGAGCCCTTGGGGGATGGCCAACTGACGGCTTCAGACACCCTTAGTGCTGCCGTGGAAGCGGGAGAGGCTCCTGCCACCGCTCGCCAGCCATGAGCCTGGCTTCTGGCTGAGCAGTACTCCCCCTGTGGAAGTGCACTGACCACCGGGGGCAGCTCTTGTGTTGAACATCTGCCCCTGGTGGTCAGTGTGCATCATAGTGACCAGTTGTTCTGCCGTCCAGTCGATTTGCATATTAGCTTTTTATTATATAGGATTTTGAGGAGCAACAGTTGGAGGGGCTGGAGAAAGGGGGAGGCCAGATGGGACTAAATGAACTGGAGACCTTCAGAAAGAAGCTTATTTTTAGGATCTTTCTAGGGTAGAGAGTTAGAGAAGCCCAAGGGGAATCTGGATGGAGGTCATGCTGCAGGGGCCCGGAGGGACAGGCCACCCTGTCTGCCCATGCAGGCTGTGGATGGCGTGACCCTAGGGAGCACCAGTCACCTTGTACTCATTACAGATTTGTGCACTTATTACAACCATCTTGATGTAAAAGGCAGGAAAGCATCCTGGAAGCTGGAGGTAGTGTCTGTTTCTAATTTCCACATAGATATGTGCCACCGGCTACCTGCACTGCTGAGGAGAAGGTCTGACTGTGCAGGCCTGGAATAAGATCTGGCGATGGTCAGCCCTGCTCTGCTGGGGCTGATCAGCCTCAGTGACAGACGAATGATGACTCTGACACAACTGTTTGCTGTGAAAGAGAGGTCTAAGGGACCGCCTAGCTAAAGGAACCAGACAGCCTCAATCGCCTGCCTCTTCCAGGCTTTTAGCAGCAGTTTGAGAGAAAGTTTATCTTTTAGATACAATCAGTAGGGTAAGTAGTCTTGGGAGGACACATGCAAGGACGCCTAAAGATCAAGCATAAAGATTCCGGTAAACACCTGAGGGCTCAGACTTATTTGGAAAAGTCAAGGCAGGGTCTGCCACCTTCAGCGAGGTTCCCCCTAGAGGCCCCCTTCCTTTCAGAGATTCCTCCTTACAGACTTTCCTAGTCTCCTGTGCTCCCCCACACTGCTCGATTCTGGAATTAAGATCTGGGTGTCGGGGCCAGATGCTGTACAGCAGGATTTCCTGGGGGACCAATGGATCCTCTTCCTTCTTCCAGACTTTTCTTCTCACACAGCTCTTCCAGGAATCAGCTTCAACTGGTGACCCACTGCCTACTGCGGCCTCGGCTCCTTTCTCTGCTGCCTGCTGGCCTCAGCCCTCCGTTCCTGCCACGCCACCATTCCCCACGCAGCTCCACAGCCTGGTTCAGTAAGTGCCTTGGGAGCCTTCCTAGGAAGTAATTGTGTTGGCATTTTCTTCAGGGAGAATGCTTCTGCCCATAACGAGAGAGAGATCTGAGGCAACTAGCAGCACACTGAGCAGAAATTCCAAAACCTCTTGGGGGAAAAGAAGTCTTAGAGCAGTGGTTCTCAACCTGTGGGTCGCGACCCCTTTGGAGATTGAATGACCCTTGCACAGGGGTCGCCTAAGACCATCCTGCATATCGATATTTACATTACGATTCATAACAGTAGCAACATTACAGTTATGAAGTAGCAACAAAAATAATTTTATGGTTGGGTCACAACATGAGGAGCTGTATTTAAAGGGCCAGAAGGTTGAGAACCACTGTCTTAGAGAATTGTCCGGTTATCAACAGACCGTCAAAGCTACAAAAAATTTTCTCGTGGAATCCAAGATACAAACAAGAATAAGAATCTCTGAGGAAGTGCGTTTAGAGATGCAGTCAAAAGGCCTGAAGGAAGGAACCGAATGCCAGTGGCAAACACACGTGTTAGTTTAAGACCCAAGAACAGGAACGCAAAGAACCAGGATAAAACATTAGAATGCAGGGACTCGGTGGAAATATTGCTGAGGGTTTTTTTTAATAGCTAAATGAATCTTTAATATATCTAATTGCAAATGTACAGAAATTGCACAGCCTCACAGTCTTGGAACACCAACAACTTTCTCTACATTATTCCATAGTTAAAAGTTATTGCTGACTTTTGTCAAGGTCTTTGGCCTTTAATGAAGTTCATCTAAGTGAAGGACCAAAAGCTGAATCCCAAAGGGAGAAAAGGGCTGCCGTGGACCTGAGAGAGTTGGACACTTACAACTGGAAGCAGAAAACTGAAATTTGCTCAGTTTGACCTAATCAAACACGGAACGAAATTTCCAAAGGACAAAGCAAGCGCTCTTGCTCAAAGAAAAAAAAAGAAAGAAAGAAATTCAAGTTGTGAGTAATGGCATTGTGCAGCTGAAATAGCTGGCAGGTGACCAGACTGAGAAGTTAAAAAACAGATGATGGATTGCTCACAAAAGAAACCTTTGTTAACGATCGTTGAAAAAGATAAAGGTCATTTCCAATCCGAACTGGGTGCTGAGTGGCTAGCACAGCGAGGGCTGGGGAACGGAGAAGTTGGGCCATGGATCGTGCTCACTGCTTTAAGCCAAACCTCTGCTGGAAAAGGAATACGAAGCTTTTCATCAGAAAGCCGATCTTTAATAAACTCTCAGGCAGAGGCAGCATTCTCCCAGAGAAGCTGTTTCAGGAAGAGTCAGAATGGGGAGACCAGAAATATCAAGTGGGTATTTCCACATGCGGGTAAAATTCCACACACGGAAAAATTCAAGAGGAGGAGGAAACAGCACAGTAAAAAAAGGTCTTATGGACCCAAGTTTCTCTTCATGATATGAACAGCTGGCTGATTGCGCATACTGCGGCATGAGCTCTGGCGAGAAGAGGCAAGCCGCTAGCCCAAGACATATTAACATGTGTGTATCAAAGGATAATACATTTTCTTTTTTCTAAATATATATTTTTATTGATCTCAGAGAGGAAGGGAGAGGGAAAGAGAGAAAGAAACACAAATGATGAGAGAGAATCATTGATCTGCTGCCTCCTGCACATCCCACACTGGAGATAAGCCCACAACTCAGGCATGTGCCCTGACAAGGAATCGAACCTTTACTTCCTGGTTCGTAGGTCAATGCTCAACCACTGAGCCACACCGGCCACGCAAGGATAATACATTTTCAAAAGCCAGGGATATCCAACCAACCCCAGGAAGATGATAACAATAGAAACCTTTCAAAGAGAAATTTACTATCCAAGTTTGGTCTTTGGGTCCACCTTTTGAAATGAGTGTAAGCCTTTAACTGGAATCTCTTACTCTTTTTTAAAAAATATATTTTATTGATTTTTTTACAGAGAGGAAGGGAGAGGGATAGAGAGTTAGAAACATCGATGAGAGAGAAATATCGGTCAGCTGCCTCCTGCACACTCCCCACTGGGTATGTGCTCACAACCAAGGTACATGCCCTTGACCGGAATTGAACCTGGGATCCTTGGGTCCGCAGGCCGATGCTCTATCCACTGAGCCAGACCAGTCAGGGCAGAATCTCCTACTCTTGTTTTCACGGAATAGATCTGCGAAAGTGAGCTGGTGTCTGTCAATGGTCCTGCATCTGGTCCTGTGATGTCACTTCAGGTACCTAAAATAATATCTATTTCTAATTATGACATCCTGCTTTAGTTTCATATAGTAAATCTGGTTACCAGGAAAACTCATCAAGATTTTACACTTATTCATTCTTCCTACAATGAAGTGTCTTTCATGAGTCAGGGGTTTTACAAGTGCTAGAGGTACAACAAGGAATGAGACAAAATTCTTGCCTCTGTAGAGCTTACATTCTGACAGAGAAAACAGATGAGGAATAAAACATTGACATGACAATGCCAGGCAGGGGTAAGGTGTAAAGGACTGAGGAGAGGAGGAGGGGTCCTGGGAGTGCCACTTCACACCTGGGGGCCAGGAAGGCTGCACTCAGAGGATGGCATTTGTGCAGAGACCTGAGGGGAGGGGGTGGGCCGTGTGAAGACTCAGGAAAGCCGCCAGGCAGGAGTCGCCCGTGCAAAGGCCCTGCGCCAGAAGCACACCTGGGACGTTGGGGAACAGCAGGTGTTTCAGGCAAGAAGAGCATGTTTGAACGCTGAGTGCTCAGAGGTGAGAAATCAGAAAGAACATCCTACATTCTCACATATACAAGGAAGTGAAATTTCTAATGGCTCCAAGATAGGGTAGGCGGGGAGGTGATGAGAGAAGATGCTGGAAGGGTAACCCCCTGCCAACGGCTACTGTGCATTACAAGTCGTGTTAAAGAGTTGGAACTTTAGCCTGATATGTTACTATCACACGTAGAGTCCCTACTACATGTCAGCAACGTAGTAAACCCTTCACTAGGATTTTCTCACCTGATCCTCATGAATATCCTATGAGCTTGGAACTAATGTTATTTCAGTTTTATGGAGGAGGAAACTGAGTCACAGAGCGGGCAAGTCCTTTGTCCAAGGACCCAGGGCTGGTGATAGCAAAGTTGACAAAGAACTCCCATGTCAAAGGGAATCCCACCCCTGAACTCTTACCCTCCACTATTCTGCGTCTTACAATGATCCCTGTGACTGCAGTGGAACGAAGGACATAGAGGGGGAGGAAAGGAACCCATTAGAGGCAGGGGTTAAGGGGAGACACGCTGGTAAGGGGACCTCGATCGTGAGAGTGGGGTTGAGGAGAAAGACGTGTGAGAGAGGCTTAGGAGGTGGATGGTTACGATTTGGTGTTTGATTAGATGCAAGAAGGGAGGGGGGAGGGAGGAAGAGAGAGAGAGAGAGAGGAGTCAAAGATGATTTCCAGATTGCTGGTTAATTAAACTCTGTGGGTACCATTTAGGGGATGATAAACGAAGCAGTCAGATCACTGTCATTAAAAAAAAAAAAAGTCAAAAATCAACTTTTTTAGAATTTTGGAAATTAACCAAAGGCTCATAAAAATCTAAAGAGCATTTATTGAAGAAATGACTGAGTCTCTGAAAGGTGACTACGATTCGTGGTGCTTTAACTTGCCCCCTCTCCTCCTCCTTTCCCCAGTTCTGCAATAGCCTCACCGTTTTAATAGCTATGGAAGCCAGCACCCAGCAGCAGGGGTGGACAGGCCTGGCGTTCCTAAAAAGCCTCCGCGCGGGGGTCTGTCCCTGTTTGACCTCACTGGAAGCTCCCTGAAAAGCTCGAGACTGGCCTCTATTTCACCTGACTGCGAGCTCACAGTGTGCAAACAGCGCTCTCACCAAGGCCTTTTGGAGAACTGTGAGCAGAGCCCCAGCTGGTTTGGCTCAGTGGATAGAGCGTCAGCCTGTGGACCGAAGGGTCCCAGGTTCAAATCCGATCCAGGGCACATGCCTGGGTTGTGAGTTCAGTCCCCAGTAGGGGTCGTGCAGGAGGCAGCCGATCAGTGATTCTCTCATCATTGATGTTTTTATCTCTCCCTTCTTCTCTGAAATAAAAATATATTAAAACATTAAAAAATTTAATAACTATTAGCAGCAATTGTTCAATATTACAGCTGCCTGAGGTGAGAAACTTAAATGAAATAACTGGGGAATGAGACACTCAAAGGGGCCTTTGAAAACTGAGGCGTATTCCTGGGAATCTGAAAGCCATGCACATAGAAAGACTGAGTCATCAGAGTGAGGCACAAAATTAGGGAGGCTGGTGCTATGGAAGGAAAAGTCAGTCACACTTCATTGAATGCTTCCTGAGTGTAGGATGCTATGCTCGGTGCTTACAGTAAGCTGCCTCGTGGATCAGTACAGCCACAACCCCCAGGTAACAGCTGGGGAAACTGAGGCTCTGTGAGATCAGGCAACTAAGTGGCCAAGGCAGCAGGGCTCAGTGGTCCTGCTGGGATTTGAACTCAGGCTGCCCGGCTTCAGAGTTTGTTCTGGGTCTGGATGTCTGCCATGGCCAAGAGTGTAAAACGCAACTGAGGGGACTAGTCAATGAAGCTGTAAAGCTGGGATTTCTCGGCGAGGAGGTCTTGGAGGAACTTCTTGAAGCGCTGAGGCAAGAAGGCAGATTCTAGTGGTTTGAAGAGTGAGTGGAGTGAGGAAATGGAAACCGAGTACAACCATTTGCTTGGAAAGAGAAGAGCGGTGGGGTCTCAGCTGGAGGATGGTGAGGATCCAGGCTCTTTTTCATTTTTAGACATTTCAACATGTGTAAGGAGTGTGATGCAGCCACTGAAATGCTTGGTCTTTCAGGGGCTGAAAAGGTCTGGCATCCTGAGCCCACAGGAGAGAAGGGAGGAAAAAGGGACATGATGCTAATTCTGACCAGCAAGAGAACTGAAATCTAACACCCTGACACAAACAACTTGTGTTCTTCTTAACTTTATTCTTGCATAGATTTCCTCCTTTGCCCTTTTTGCTTTAGAGATAGAAGCTTGTCTTTAGAAATTTAGAAAAAAGCCCTAGCTGGTTTGGCTCAGTGGCTAGAGAGTCGACCTGAAGACTAAAGGGTCCCAGGTTCAATTCCCGCAAGGACACATGCCCGGGTTGTGGGCTCTATGCCCAGTAGGGGGTGTGCAGGAGGCAGCCAATCAATAATTGTTTCTCACCATTGATGTTTCCATCTCTCTTTCCCTCTCCCTTCCTCTCTCAAATCAATAAAAATATATTTTTAAAAAATTAAGAAACAAGGCAGAATTGATGACCAAGAAACATCATAGTGAAGGAAGATTATATATATCACTCTGTAATTCTTTTAATGTAATTACATACTCCTTAGTCTTATTAATTACCATAAAAGCATGACAATGTTTGGCTGATAGCATGTCATCGTGATAATCTGTCTTCAGAGCATCCTAGGGTCCTCACACACTGTCTGTATCCAGGAGTTAGAAACTGCTTTGTCTACTCGGGCCAGCAGTGATTCTAACTGGAAACCAGGGTGAGTAAGTTCAGAGACTGATGTACAGCGTGATGATTATACTTAACACTACTACATAGAACACCGAAAACATGCAAGAGACTAGATTGCAGGTGCTCTCATCACACACACGCAAAGTGATCACTACGTGAAGAGGTGATATGTGGCTGGTCATTTCATTCACCTCACAGTGTCCTTTACCAAGTGAAAGGTTTTAATTTTGAGAAATTCCAATTTATCAATTTTTTCTTTAATGGTTTATGCTTATAGTATTGTCTCAAAACACAAATCAGCAAGTCCAAGGTCACACAGATTTTCTCCTATGTTTTCTTCTAGAAATTTTACTTTTGTAATTTATAGTTAAGTATAAGACCCATTTGTAGTTAAATTTTTTGTAAGGTGTGAGGTTGTGTTAAGATTTATTGTTTTTTGCATATGGATGTCCAATGTATCCAGCATCATTTGTTGTCTTGCCTTTGTAGCTTTGATAAAAATGAGTTGACTATATTTGTGTGGGTCTATCTCTGAGCTCTCTGTTTTGTTCCATTGGTCTATGTGTCTACCCTTTCACCAATACCACACTGTCTTGATTACTGTATCTTTAGAGTAAGACTTAAGATGATGTGAGTCTTCCTACTTTTTCTTTTTCAAGATTGTTCTGGCTGGCTGTTCTTACAATACCCACAAGAGGGCACTACGGAGTCTAATTTCTCACGAGGGTGCTGTTCTCCAAATGCCTACAAGACGGTGCTATTGAGCATAATTACTTACAAGAGTGCTGTTCACAGAATGTCCCAAAGAAGGAAGACTAAAAATGGCTGCAGAGTAAGTGGATGCTACACAGACAAGGTCCCAGGACCAAACTAGAATTGCAACTGAATTACAAAAAAATCATCCCGAATAATCCACTGAAGTCTAGCCGGAGAACCACGATAAACCAAGAATGGAAACTGGAGACTGCACAGAGATGTGTAGTTAGGGCAGAGGCGCAAAAGGGCTGACAGACCCCACAGAGAGCAGCTGACGTTGGGGAGCGATATCTCAGCTGTGGGGTCTGCCACTGAGAATTCTGGTGTCTAATCCCCAAGCTGGGCCCGGCAGAGAGCACCAGAACTGAGGAAGTTGCCCACATAACATCTGGCTGTGAAAAGCAGCAGGGTTGCTGTCTGCCAGGGAGAGATGGCTGGAAACGCAGGCACCCTCTTAAAGGGCCAACACACCAAACTTTGTGCGCAGTCACCCACCTGTGCTCCTGGGGAGGCAGGGCAGAGCGGACTAGAGCTATGTGAGCAGAAGCAGGGCTGAGACCTCTGAGGTCAGAGCTCAGAAAGCAAACACCACGGCTTCCTGTGCGGCCGTCCCCTCACATTGAGGAGGTCACCTTTCTCAGGTGGACCTTTGCTACGCAGGCAGTTCCTGCCTGAGGGGAGACAGTTGTCCCGCTCTATTGGAAAACACCTTGCCCCATGGTGGGGAGCAGTGGTTCTCAACCCTCTGGCCCTTTAAATACAGCTCCTCATGTTGTGACCCCCAACCATAAAATTATTTTCGTGGCTACTTCATAACTGTAATGTTGCTACTGTTATGAATCGTAATGTAAATATCTGATATGCAGGATGGTCTTAGGCGACCCCTGTGAAAGGGTCGTTCCACCGCCAAAGGGGTCGCGACCCACAGGTTGAGAACTGCTGGTGTGGAGTTTCTGAGGCCCATTAAGAGAATGAGAATGAGAATCAGCCTCCAGGCAGAAACAACTGCCCCCCCCCCCATCGGAAAACCTCTCACCACACCTGAGGAGCATTACCCGAGGGTTACTTAAGAGTTAATCCAATCAGCCTGCAGGTAGAGGCTGGTCTCTGGAGGCTATGAGTATTTGCCTGACCTCTTCAGTCAGAAACAGCATTTGACAATGTCCTCCACTAGAGACTGAGAGGCATAGCAGCTCTACCTAATAATAGTCACAAAACCAAACAGGCAGCCAAAATGAGCAGACAAGAAAACATGCCCCGCCCCCACCCCCCTAACCCCAAGTAAAAGAACAAGAGAATTCTCCAGAACAGATAAATGAGATGGAGATAAGGAATCTACCTGATATAGAGTCCAGAATAATGATGGTACAGATGCTATGAGGGTGGTATTGAGCCTAATCCAATACTGGGGGGTTGCTCTCTGAAAGACCAAAAGCAAGCACTATTGAAGCTAAACTCATACCAGGGTGCTGCTCTCTGAATGACACAAGAAGGCCCTGTGGAGTCAATCCCTTACTAGGGTGCTGTTCTCTAAATCCCAACAAGAGGGCACTATTGAGCCTAACCCAATACTGCGGTATTGTTCTCTGAAAGATGAAAAGAGAGCACTATTGAGCCTAATCCCTTACTAGGGTGCGGTTCTGAGAATGCCCAAAAGAGTGCGCTATTGAGCCTAGTCCCTAACTATGGTGCTGTTCTGAAAATGCACGCAACAGGGGCTATAGAATCTAATACCTTACTAGGGTGCAGTTCTGAGCATGCCCCAAAGAGGGCGTTATTGGGCCTAAAAAAAAAAAAAAAGATTATTCTGGATATTGTGGATCCCTTGAATTTCCATATGAATTTTAGGATCATCTTGTCAATTCCTGCAAAAGAGGTAGCTGGGATTTTGATAGAGATTGTGTTGAATCTTTAGATAAATTTGGGGTTTTGTTATCTTAACAATATCAAGCCTTCAAATCCATCAACATGAGATGTTTTTCTATTTATTTAAATCTTTAATTTCTGTCAATAATATTTTGTAGTTTGCAGAGTACACTGTTTGTTAAATTTTTCCTACATACAGCCAATTCTGGTTATTTGCAGTACTTATAAGTTGCTACCAAACCCAACCAGTATGGCTCAGTGATTGAGCATTGACCCATGAACCAACAGGTCACCAGTTCAATTCCCCGTCAGGGCACATGCCCAGGTTGCAGGCTCGATCCCCAGTAGGCATGTGCAGGAGGCAACTGATGAATGTCTCTCTCTCCCATCAATGTTTCTCTCTCTCCCTCCCTTCCTCTCTTTCTAAAAGAAATAACATATTTTAGAAAAATGAAGTTGCTAAAGGTATAACTTTGAAAAAAATAAAGTTCTACCAACACTGAATTAGAGAGGACAGAACTCCTTCTAAGGGAAATACAGTTAAATTCTTTTTTAAAAATTCTATATATTGTTAATCCTCACCCAAGGATATTCTTCCACTGATTTTATTTATTTATGTATTTATTATTATTATTATTTTTTTTTTTAGAGAGAGAGTGGAAGAGAGAGGGAAAGAGAGAGAGAAACAAAGTTAAAGTTCAATTCTTGTGAACCTCTGGTCACATTTTTGTCGGTCAAAATGCTATTTGTATTATATGTAGGTTTGTTTGCCAGAGTCCTTGTGAAACAAGCCGGTCTCAGCAGCTTTGAAAACCTGCTCTTCCACATAACCCTTTTCCTGTAGAACACTTAGCAGATACTGAAAAATTCCTCCACAGCCTCCTGATCTGCAGAGCCCACCTCCCCTGCAAGTTTAACAAGTTAAGGCAGGAGGCTTGGACTCTAATTCCAGCTCTCCTCATAACTAGCTGTAACTTTGGGCAAGTCACTTAGAATCTCCACTCTCAAATTCTGAAGAAAATAAGGCGACCTTCTGAGAACAGCACCTTAATAAGGAATTAGTTACAATGGTGCCCTCTTGTGGACATTCTGAGAACAGCACTCTAGTAGGTGAGGAGTTACAATAGGGCCCTCTTGTGGTCATTTTTAGAATAGCACCATAGTAAGGGATTAGTTGCAACAGTGCCCTTTGTTTTTCATTTTAAAAAATATTTTTATGGTTAGTATTACAGATATCTCCCATCCTCCTTCATTCCCCCCTCCTCCCAGCCCCTACTTACCCCCTAAGTCTTCACTACCCTATTGCCCGTGTCTATAAGCTATGCATATAAGTATATAAGTGGATTAGTTGCAATAGTGCCCTCTTGTGGACATTCTGAGAACAGCATGCTAGTAAGGGATTAGTTGCAATAGTGCCCTATTGTGTGGATAAGACTATCTTCATGATTCCACCCATTCTAGAATTCAGTATTAAAACAAACAAACAAAAAAAGTTTGCATAATTTTAAAGCCCACAGCACCACCTGGTGGTGAAAGAGAAGAGGACATGCTGAGTAAAAGGGTAGTAGACTATCCAGCTACATCTGTATTTTGCTTATTTGAATAAATTTTCACATTTTCAAAAAATGTATTCCTAAACTGGCTACACACAAGTGCAATACCACACAGGTCATTATGTTTAAAATCACACCCTGCATAGAATCCCTTGTGTACATAAAACTCTAATCCTCGAAGAGTCATTAGTTGATATTATGCTCTGGTAAAAACAAAAACAAAAAAACCCACCCTATTTGACAATCAAAACAATTACACAACATAATATTCTAATTATACCAAAAATTTCACTATATTAAAATAATTATTCATACATATTTGAACAAGAAAACAAATGATAGTATTTAATTATAACTCCCCAAATAAAGTAAGTATCTATGAGTCCATACTTATATAAACACATAGTTGAATAAATGAATCAATACAGGAAAAGAGACAGCTCTTCTTTACAAAACAATTCCAATCAATCAATATAAAAGGAATAAGAGAAATAAAATACCACCATTAGATCACCACTGTAATAATTGTTACAGGTAAGATCCAGCTCTGTACACTAAAATTATACTGTATAGGCAAAATTTTGAGGAGAAACAGGATAACTTTATAGACTCAGAATATTTCCCCCATTTTGTTAATTACAAAGGGAAAGACAGTAACTTTTTAGTGGAAAAATCTAACAGACATCACTTAATAAAATGACCAAGGTTAACACGACTAGAAATAAGGCATATTGACATTATGTACTTTTTAATATGATGTATTTTTTGTTAAGGCAAACTAGATTTGGAGAAAAAAATTCTATACAACTTTCCTCTGTGGTAATACTAGAAACAGCATTTTGCTCTTCTTTTTGCATTTCTTTTTTGAAAGTCATTAAGCTATGGGAAACTTATTAGATAGCAACGGTAAGACAATCAAATGTGTTTCACTTCCATAGGTATCTCCTGGAAATATGGGTTAATAAGGAAAAGAGGACCACTCTGAATATCTATTAGCATCTACACTAAACTCAAATTTCAATAAAATTAACAGAAATGTTTGAAATTCATTATATGTGTAAGGAGGTAGAAAATATTTAAGTCCCTATTTGATGAAAGGAAAGGAATTCTTTGGCATCTTGATTAAGCTATCTTGAACCAGTTTCCTTAAAAATCAAAGACAATGATAATGTCAGATTTATGTCTAAGAGTAGCAAAAAGCTGCATGCAAAAAGAAAACAACAGAGAATATATTTTCTTTTCAAATATCCATAAAACACATGTGAGCATTGATAATCTATTAGGCCAAAGAGAAAATATGAATTTCACAAGGCAGAAATATTATATTTTGTGATTACAATGCAATACAGCTAGAAATTAATAATCAAATAAAAAAAAAAGTTTCATTGTCCTGGAGATTAAAAAATTATCTGAAGTGATGCCTTGATTCAAAGGGGAAATGCCAACCAAACTCAAACCTTATGAGAGGAAACAAGAGTAAGGGCAAGTGTAGCCTCGCTGGTAGCATCATGTAAATTAGAGAAGGTGCCCCTGTACGTAGAAAACGGACCAACATGCTGTATCTGTGGAGTGTCAGTCACAGGGCGATGGCTCTGAGCCCACTGCCTGGAAGACGAGCATGAGCTCAGGGAAACTTCAGCCAAAGTGAGTTGGTAACTGTGAAAGGGAAAAAAAATTTTTTTTTTCCCTCTAAAAAAATAAAAGGGGGAAAAAAAACGAGATTATGAGTTTCCCCCAAAATGGAAAGCAAACTTCTAGTTACTAAAGTCCTTCCGAGTAAGATTTTGAAGGCCAAGAAAAAGTCTCACTTAAGGAATAAATGTTCTTTGATTGAACTTAATGTTCTCAAGGTCACTTCAGACACTTTTCTATAACCCACTATAGGATCTTAGATATTTGAAATGCTTAAATTGTGCCATTTTAACAAGTTCTTCTGAAAAGTAACGATTAAAAACTTTTATATCACCTGATGTATGTGACTCGGGGGCAAGCGTGCTAAGCCTGTCTCCGAGGATGCCTGAATTTGGAGCTAAGAAAAGTCCCAATTTGTAAGTGTGCTGTCGAGAACCGTTCAAATGCTCTTTCCTTACTGCGGTAGAATATCTTTGAATGGACTGACTCCTGACCTTTCCCTAAAATCATCACAAAAAATAAACGCAGCACCGTGGGGGTCTGTTTTGTAAGGATAATGTTCTCTGTGGGGGCATCTCTGCTTGAGCGGAGCCGTAAGGGCTCCAGGGGCTCCGAAGGCATGGGGAGATCTCACCAGGCAGGACTCTCTCAGCCATGCACGCAGGTGGTAGGGAAGCACACTGCGGTTAAGGTGGTGGTTGTGGGTGGTGGGGATGAGGTAGGAGAGTCACTAAATGCAGTTTGAATCAGATGAATAAGATCCTAGAGATCTCTCTGGAGTGAGGAGTAGGGTTAGCTCAAGGGTGGTTCTGATACATGAGTCACTGGGGAGGGAATTAAGAACTTCAATTGTGACACAAAGGAAACAGAAGCTGGGGATAGGCCACGATGGTGCGGTGACAGAATAAAGACCTGGTTGCTAGGGTCAGGGAATAAATGCCAGAAGCCGGGAGGAGGAGAGATGGGGCCCTAGGTCCTTTCCAGTCCCCTTTCCCACCCACCCTCCCCCTTAGGTTGTCTGAGATGTCACCTTTCACCTAAACATCATCTACCGGGTTTCAGACTTTAACTCTGGTCTCTGACTTCTGCTTAGTTCCATATTCTCTTACCATTTGTATAGAGGACCATCACCTTCCTGGAATCTCTAAGGGTTTCTTCTTGCCTCGTGCCCCGCGCACCAGCCCTACTAACTCAGCTGTGATGGAAGGGCCCAGACTCTGCAGAACTCCTAAACCTTCTCCCAAACCCAATCGAGACGCGTTGGGCTCTAAGACTTTCATTGCCTTACTTGAAATAGAATCACTTCCCCCTGTCTCCTGCACTTCTCACTTTTCCTTAAGTCATAGTTGCCATCGAGAGACTAAACAACAGGCTACAAAGAAGTGTGAAAAATTATTAAAAGAAATTAAAGAGGCTCTTCAAAACATGAAATGTCATGAAAAGAAGATTGCAGAAACAAAAGAATCTTCTGAGGAAACTGATATCGCTGAGGAACTGTCAGAACTTAAAGAAAAAGTCAGAGGACTCGATAAGATAAATAAAGTGCTATTGAAAAGGCTGCTTTTCAAAGAACAGAGTGCGAAGAAACAGATGATGATATTGGAAAACCAGAGCTCGGACGACAGTGTACAAGGTTTGGCAAGGGATGCGGTAAATCCTTCAGAAGAAGGAAGAGCCGTTAATAAAACTCATCTAAATAAGGAAAAAGCAGAGTCTGGATCCCATCATGTTCAAGAAGAAAATACCAAACTTAAGAAGAACATGGAGCAGTTACTACAGGGAGCGGAACTCTGGAGTGTGCAACACGCTGAGCTGTGTGAACTCATGAAGTTGTACCAGAAATCTCAGCACAACTTAAGAGCAACTGGTGAAAGTTATGGAATCCGTTTCCAAACCCCACTGCATAGCGTGTTCGCTAACTATGAGCTGGAGGCCCAGATGAGGAAACTGAACCACAACACGCATTCACTGCACGTGATCACAGCTTTGCTGGAGAACGAATGCCAGATCCTGCAGCACAGAGTGGAACTCCTCAGGGAGCTCCACCGTCAGAAAGACGCAGCTCTGCACGAGAAGCCGATCCAGGTAAACTGTGAACAGGACAGGGAGGCAGGAAGGTGTAAGCAGAATATGCAAGGCACGGAAGTTACATTTCAGATCAGAGACAGATATTATCAAAACCTCGATTCTTGTCGTAATAAGAAAGCTCGTAACAACAGGTTCAATCGTTGTCTTGCAAAAGCTCTTCGGAGAAAAAAGAGGCCAGTCAGCAGACTAAGGTAGAAACTACCAACAGCAGAAGGAAAGGCAATTCTTAAAAAAACTCTAAGGCATCCAACTCCAGGCATCGTCAATCACCAAACCTAGGGTAGATCTGCTGGTTCAACCACGAAAAAGCTATGGAGCAAGAAGATTAACACATTATTTATTACGTCAGTAGTTACGTAAGTTTGGTCTTTCATGACCATTAGTGTCAACATCAAGTTCCTAACTTGTCATCTTTACAACCAGCCTGTCTTTGTTGTTGTTAGATAGAGACCCTATGACACCTTAACCAAAGTGAAACTCTGAATAAACACCAGAACAAACAAAGAAAAGGTTTTTTTCCTCTTTATTAATCATTACCTGGGGTGAGGGTAGGGCTCTGGGGGAAAAACTGTGTAACACTTTAATAATGAATTTTTAAAGCCCACTTTGTAAATGCATTTCCCTTTTTCCTATTATCCATTGAAGTGTGGGAAGTACTGGAGTTAAAAATAATGCTGACAAAACACCCCTACAGTTTTTCTCTCATAAATTTCTCCATCCCCTGAATCTACTTTTCCCCAATATTCCTCTCAACTAGTGAAGGTAGACAGACCAGGCAGAAGAGGGCCCAGGGGCAGGACTCTGGGCTTGTTTAGAATAGATGTATATCTAGATTTTGCTCTGCAGAGAAGTTCCCTCCATGCCTTCAGGTGGTGCAATAGGATTAGCCGAGGCAGAAAGCAGTTATGGGAGCTGGACTTCTAGTTCCATAAACTATGGAGCAGATGCATTTCTCTCTATTCCTCCCATCAAGCAAGCGAAAAACCCTGCACATATGTATAAAATGGACACAAGACTCTGAAAGATGGAGAGAAGGCGAGAGACTTTCCAGTGACCCTGGATTTAAGGAACAGCATGGTGTTGAGTTCCCTCGGTTTTCTTTTTGTCCCTTTTATATCCCGAACTGAGTGCTTGAGGAGCCCACAACCCAGAAATGCCAATTCATTTAGACAAAATATCCCATCCCCCCTAAAGCCTGCTTTCTCTTGCCAATGGATGAGGAAAGGAACAGCATGGCCAGACAAATCTTTGAACAAAAGCTGTCCTGCTCTACCTAAACTGCAAGGAAAATGCCATGCCTCCATCCTCACCCCCATTATCAAACTAGAGGCCCAGTGCACAAAAATTTGTGCACTCAGGGGGGTGGTGGGGTCCCTCAGCCCGACCTGTGCCCTCTCGCAGTCTGGAACCCCTCAGGGGATGACCACCTGCTGGCTTAGGCCTGCTCTCCGGTGGCAGAGGGCAGGCCCAATCCCTAGGTGCAGCCCCTGGTCGGGCTCAGAGCAGGGCTGATTGGGGAGTTGGGGCACCGCCCCCTGTCATGCACAGAGCAGGGTGGATCGGGAGGTTGCGATGCCACCCTCAGTCACGCTCAGGGTAGGGCCGATTGGGAGGTTGGGGCACCGCCCCCTGTCACACTCAAGGCAGGGTCGATGGGGAGGTTGCGGCGCCACCCCCTGTCACGCACAGAGCAGGGCCCATCAGGGGGGGTGGGGCTCCGTACCCTGTCACTCACAGAGCAGGGTCGATCAGGGGTTGGGGAGCTCCCCCCTGTCACGCACAGAGCAGGGCCCATCAGGGGGTTGGGGAGCTCCCCCCTGTCACGCACAGAGCAGGGCGGATAGGGAGGTTGTGGCCCCGCCCCCTGTCATACACAGAGCCGCAGGGCAATCAGGGGGTTTGGGCACTGCCCCCTGTTACGCTGATCCCGGTGCCGGGAGGCCTCGCGGCTCCGCTGATCCCGGTGCTGGGAGGCATATTACCCTTTTACTATATAGGGTAGAGGCCTGGTGCATGGGTGGGTGCTGGCTGGTTTGCCCTGAAGGGTGTCCTGGATCAGGGTGGGGGTCCCCACTGGGATGCCTGGCCAGCCTGGGTGAGGGGCTGAGGGCTGTTTGCAGTTGGTCACACACCCTTCAGGGTGGGGGTCCCCACTGGGGTGCCTGGCCAGTCTGGGTGAGGGGCTGAGGGCTGTTTTCAGGCTGGCAGGTGACTGAAGCTCCCAACTGCTCCTTTTTTTTTTTTTTTTATTCTGGGCCAGTTTTAGTGCTGAGGCTTGGCTCCAGCTCTGAGGCCTTAGCTGCTGAAAGCAGGTATCTGGTTTGTTTGGGTTCTATAATCGAAACACTGTTTCAACTCCAGCTCTGAGATCCCGGCTGGCTGAAAGCAGGTTTCTGGAGTTTGTTTAGCTTCTATATTTGTAACAATGTTTCAAACTGCAAGCTCAGAGGCCGGCAGCGGCAGGCGGGGAACGTTGGCTTCCTCCGTCACTGAAGCAAGCAAGCCTCATGTTAGTTTCAAGCTGCCTGGCTGCCGGCCGCCATCTTGGCTAGCAGTTAATTTGCATATCGCCCTGATTAGCCAATGGGAAGGGTAGCAGAGGTATGGCTAATTACCATGTTTCTCTTTTATTAGATAGGATACTTAGTGGTGAGCCTAGACCAGCCGTGGGCAAACTACGGCCCTCAGGCCGGATCTGGCCCGTTTGAAATGAATAAAACTAAAAAAAAAAAAATGACCGTACCCTTTTATGTAATGATGTTTACTTTGAATTTATATTAGTTCACACAAACACTCCATCCATGCTTTTGTTCCGGCCCTCTGGTCCAGTTTAAGAACCCACTGTGGCCCTCGAGTCAAAAAGTTTGCCCACCCCTGGCCTAGACTTTCACCATCACCTGGAGGTAATAAAGCACTCCTCCCCTTTCTTCTGGGGTAGTGCAGAGGAGATGCGGGGGTGGGGAGTGGGGTGGGGGGAGGAGGGGCTCTGAAGTTCTACCAAAAATTGATGGTAACAAAGTACCATCCTTCCCAACCTCCTTCCCCCAGTAGGGTGTAATGTCAGTGGAGACCACATGGGTAGCCTAGATTTCTATACCCCTCCCCTGCTGACACAGCACCAGCGGAAGCCTGATAAAACAGAAGATTTAAATAAGATGCAGGGTCTCATAACATAATGCCCAGATGTCTAGGATACATAGACAAAAATTACAATCATACTAATAACATCTCAACTCGAATGAGAAAAGACAGTAGATGCCAACAATGGCATGACACAGATGTTGGAATTATATGACAAGGATTTTAAAGCAGAAAAACTGGCTCTCCAACTTTCATAAATGGTATAACCCTACCGATTCAAGAAACTGAGTGAACTTTAAAAAGTATAAATTCAAAGAAGTTCAAGGCACTCATGATCAAATTTCTGAAACCTACAAAGTAAAATTCTTGAAAGCAGAAAAGACTCATTAGATGTAAAGGAACAATGAGCCAAATATCACAAATTTCTCATCAGAAATCATGGAGGCCAGAGGGAAATGAACATTTTTCAAGAACTGAAAATATTGTCAACCCAGAATTGTTTACCCAGTGAAAATATCTTTTAGAAATGAAGGTGAGATCAACATAGTCTCAGATAGAAGAAAACTGAGAGAATGTGTCACTGTATTTTTTGGGAGAGTCCATTTGGTTACATAACTAATGCTCATTTTTCCCCCCTTCAAAAAAATGAGTGATCCCTTTAGCCTCAGACTTTGTCCTATTACATTTCCAAGTAAGAGTTTCAAATAGGAGGTGCTTAAATGTATGAAATGAGCAAAATTGCTGAACAAAGCAGTCACTTCTTGCAGTTTAGCTTGTTGGTAGGCATTGCCTGAACGAATTCTGTCAGTGTCATTTACCTGTCCAGTGTTAAAGGGCTATATCTCCAGTTCCTAAACTGTGCACTGAGTCTGCCTGGGCACCACAATAAACTCACAAGGGAACTGCAGAATTTTTAAAATTTTTTAGAGAAGCACAGCAAAGTGCAACACTTGTTGCACACAACCCAAACTCAAGGTAGTCACAGTTTTGACGTGAATTAGATTGTACACAGCACCATATCCAGAAGTGAAATTTCCAATGTTAGGAACTCAGTCACAGGTCACATCTATTTGAAAGTAATTGGGAAAAAAGGTTTTTAGTTTGGCAACCATGTTGCTCACAAGGAGACAGAACTGATTTTGGAACACTTAGACTTTTATATAGAGAGATTATTTTTAACCCTCACCCAAGGATATGTTTCTATTTTAGAGAGAAAGGGAGAAAGGAGAGAGAGAGGGAAACATCTATGTGAGAGTGAAACATCGATTGGTTGTCTCCCACTTACACTTGTGTCCCAACAGGGGATTGGACCCGCAACCTGGGTATGTATCCTGACCAGGAATCAAACCAGTGAACTTTTGGTGTACAGGACGATGCTCCAACTAACTGAGCCACACCAGCCAGGGCACACACTTATTATTATGTAAGTGAAGGGAACCAAAGTTTTGCCATCCTGAAGCTGCTTTTGGGATATTTATTTTTAAGCTATTAAGAAACAAGACTCAGAAAGAAATGAACATTTTTCAAGAACTGAAAATAATGTCAATGCTGAATCGTTTACCCAGTGAAAACTATTCTCCCCTTTCTGGCCTAATAGATTCAGAGGAGAAACATGCTTCAGAAAGAAGATCTTAGGATGCCACCTTAGCCTAATTTGAATTAAGAATCCTATCTAATAAAAGAGAAACATGGTAATTGGCGTACGACCGCTACCCTTCCCATTGGCTAATCAGGGCAATATGCAAATTAACTGTCAGCCAAGATGGCGGCCGGCAGCCAGGCAGCTTGAAACTAACATGAGGCTTGCTTGCTTCAGTGACGGAGGACTCCAACGTTCCCAGCCTGCAGCTGCAGGCCTCTGAGCTGCAAGCAACTATGTAACAAACATAGAAGCTAAACAAAACCCCAGAAATCTGCCTGGCTTCAGCCAGCAGAATCGCAACATTGTAAGCAAAGGCCAGAAACCTACTTTCAGCAGCAGAGGCCTAAGAGCTGGAGCCAAGCCTCAAAGCTAAAGCTGGCTCAGAATAAAAAAAAAGAAAAAGAAAAAAGGAGCGATTGGGAGCTTCAGTCACCCCCAGCCTGAAAACAGCCCTCAGCCCCTCACCCAGACTGGCCAGGCACCCCAGTGGGGACCCCCACCCTGAAGGGTGTGTGACCAACTGCAAACAGCCCTCAGCCCCTCACCCAGACTGGCCAGGCATCCCAGTGGGGACCCCCACCCTGATCCAGGACACCCTTCAGGGCAAACCAGCCAGCACCCACCCATGCACCAGGCCTCTACCCTATATAGTAAAAGGGTAATATGCCTCCCAGCACCGGGATCAGCGTGACAGGGGGCAGTACCCAAACCCCCTGATTGCCCTGCGGCTCTGTGTGTGACAGGGTGCGGCGCCCCAACCCCCCCCCCACACACACACACACACACACACAGGCCCTGCTCTGTGTGTGACAGGGTAGAGCCATAACCTCCCCATCGGCCCTGCCCTGAGTGTGAGAGTGGCGGCATCCCAACCCCCTGATGGGCCCTGCTCTGTGGGTGATAGGGGGCGGTGCCCCAACCCCCTGATGGGCCCTGCTCTGTGCGTGACAGGGGGCTGCGCCCCAACCCCCTGATGGGCCCTGCTCTGTGTGTGACGGTACAGAGCCCCAACCCCCCTGATGAGCCCTGCTCTGTGCATGACAGGGGATGGTGCCCCAACCCCCCAATCGGCCCTACCCTGAGCATGACTGAGGGTGGAATCACAACCTCCCGATCGCCCTGCTCTGTGTATGACAGGAGGCGGCGCCCCAACTCCCCAATCGGCCCTGCTCTGAGCCCGACCAGGGGCTGCACCTAGGGATTGGGCCTGCCCTCTGCCACCCGGGAGCAGGCCTAAGCCAGCAGGTCATTATCTCCCGAGGGGTCCCAGACTGCGAGAGGGCACAGGCCGGGCTGAGGGACCCTCCTCCCTGCCAAGTGCACCAATATTTGTGCACCGGGCCTCTAGTCTACATATATAAAAGGCTAAGTGACCATCCAACCATCTGACCAGCTGGTACCTGTGATGTGCACTGACCACCAGGGGGCAGATGCTCAACACAGGAGTTGCCAAGCTGTGGTGACTTGGCAGCAGTGGTTCTCGGGTGATGCACTCTGGAAGCAGAGAGGAGGGAGTGCGGCCCGGCTTCCTTTCAATGTGCACAAATCTGTGCACCGAATGGTAAATAAGAGGGCTTCCGGCAGGTGGGCGCCTATTAACTGGATACTCACTGTGTCCCTCTGTTTCTGAGTTGTCTAGCAAGAATTTTCCTGCCTGTAATTGCCCATTCTCACTTCTGAAACCTAATATCCCATTCTCTCCCCTTCTCCTCTGTCCAAAAAATGTCTTATATATATACCCAATGTTGCCTTACTGTCTTTGGAATTTTTATGCCTATGTGAATTCCCATGCACACTTTTCAAAATGATTTTCTCCTTTTAATCTGTTAATTTGATTATTTGCCCAGCATAGAAGAATTTAGAAGATGGGAGGAAAATATTACCATTTTTATCCCCCACATAAATAATAATAATGTCTCTTATATAAAACCCTCATTATGCAGTCAGGACAAAGATGAATATTAAAATCCCAATTAAGATGGGTATAATCCCCACCACACGTTCTATTATGAATGAAGCATAGGCATAAGAAATTTTCATATGTTAGAAGGACTGAAAATACAATTTGAAATATTGTTTCCTACTCCATAAACCAACATTTTGTTGTCATGTTTGGAATATGAATTACTTGATAAATAACCTAAGAGCCAAAATTCTCCTATTCAAGCCCTTAGTAAAAGAAAAACATTCCCAGTGAAATAGTATTGCAGGAACTAAAAGAATCATATGTTTTTCCATTTGCCTTTCCCTCTATGAAAACTAACATCTACACTGTTCTATTTTCCAAATATCTTTGAGTAATAAAACATTGTGTAGTTCATTTCTACACTTTACCAGATATGTGGTTGATATTATCAAGAACAAAATTGTTAATAAAATAAATTGTAGCTTTAAAAAATATATTTTTTATATTGATTTCAGGGAGGAAGGGAGAGGGAGAGAGAGATAGAAACATCAATGATGAGAGAGAATTATTGATTGGTTACCTCCTGCACACCCCCATTGGGGATCAAACCCGCAACCTGGGCATGTGCCCTGACCAGAGATCAAACCCCTGGTTCATAGGTTGATGCTCAACCACTGAATCACACTGGCCAAGCAGATTTTCCTATTTGTGAAATTGTTTTGGTATCATATGATGGGAGAGACTGTATCAGCATTTATTCCCATTAAAATGAATGGAAAAAAATAAAATAAAATAAAATAAAATGAATGGAAATGGCTCTAGCTGATTTGGCTCAGTGGATAGAGCGTTGGCCTCCGGACTGAAGGGTCCTGGGTTCAATTCTGATTAAGGGCACATGCCCGGGTTGCCGGTTCGATCCCAGTGGGGGGTGTGCAGGAGGCAGCCAATCAATAATTCTCTCTCATCATTGATGTTTCTATATATATATCTCTTCCTTCCTCTCTGAAATCAATAAAAAATATATTTAAAAAATTAATGGAAATGAATGACAGTCATTAATTGAGGCCTAAATATTATTTTATTTGTATATTTGTGAAAATGAACAATTCATTTTGCTTTTTTCTTTTTTTTTTCTTTTAAGGGCCAGTCTCCAAGCCACATAGTGTGGGAAGTCCAAGTGTTTTTCTTTTATTATTTTTTTTTGAATAATCCATTTTGTATCCTGCCTTTATCATGGACAACATATTTTATAAATATTTTTCTATAGCATTACGAATAACTATATGGGTGAAGATTTTAAAGCAGAATTTTGTACATAGTCCTGTTTAATGCAGTTAAGCTTTAAATATTATTTCTTCTCAGAGTCTTCTTTTTAGTGTTAATTTATCCTGCTGTGCATGCCTTTCTTCTAGGCACTTTTCAATTTAATATAATCCCAGGCTTTTGGGCTTACCACATAACTTGTGACTTGAAGGATATGCAAAAGCTAGTAGCATATGATTTGATTCAAATCCACTGTAGAATTTTCCTCAAAGAACATAATACTTTTTTATTTATGGGTAGAAAGTTATAGTGTGCTGACTCTTTTTCTGATGGTTGTGTATTTGAGGATGGTTGTGTATTTGATGTTTTATTTCAAATCATAAGTTTTGGTTCCCAAACCAATCTCAAGATCCCTCTTTGTAAGCAAAACTAGCAACAATTCATATCAAAAGCTGTGTACTTCCTCTTTCACTGTTCTGACTACAGTTCATTTCTATTCTTAGGATAAATAAAGCAGGCAGGTCTTACTGTGCTAAAGCCACATCACAAAGCAGTTTTGCTTCATGGTCCAGGAATTCTGGTTCATTTCACTGCCCACCCTGCTTTCCTAGCTGTTAAAAACAATGACTCATGACCACAAATAAGGAAGGAATAATCATAAACTTGTAATATTCCATGCCACTGGGGAAATCATCATCCTAGTCCACAAACTTTAAAAAAAATATTGTAGAGTGAGAGATGAGTATATCATGTACTTTCTTGGTTCAATTCTGCAAGATTTATTACTAAACATGTAAAATTTTTGTCTGATATTAAATTATAGACATTGACAAATGTCTTTATTGAAGCTTCAAGACATGTTTTATCTCTAATGTGATAGAATAATATGTATTAGCAAGTATAATTTTTTTCTCCAAATAATATCAGCCTGGTGGTTAAATTTTTTCCTCAGCTGGTCATACATATTGGATTAGCTTATTAATAGTTATTTTCCTGAGGTTATATTGTCTTTCTATAGTAAATATGTGTCCTGCTGTGGGAAATGGACTTTGAATAGAATAGATTAAAAAATAGAGGAGTCTTAAACCCCATATATGAAAGATTTGAATGTTATTCTACATTTTAAATTTGTAGACATACATGTACACACACACACACACACACACACACACACACACACAGAGTTTTTCTGCTGTACCTGTAGACATTTGTCCTAGTGGCCTGTAAGCTTTATTAAATTCTTATCCATTCTATCAACTCTTTTTCTATTAGTATTCATTTTCATGCATTTTTTTCTCAATGAAAAATTTCTACATATAGACTAGACTTCCCTTTCTCTCGCTTTCCTAAACACATTTTAACAGTTCATCTAAAAGAAGCACTTCCCCCTATGACAAGTGGTCATGAGGATGTGGAGAAAAGGGAACCCTAGTGCACTGCTGGTGGGAAGGCAGACTGGTGCAGCCACTAGGGAAAACAGTATGAGTTTCCTCAAAAAATTAAATATGGAGGTGCCATTTGACCCAGTGATCCCACTTCCAGTAATATATCCTAAGAAACCCAAAACACCAATCAAAAAGAATATATGCACCCCTATGTTTATAGCAGCACAATTTATAATAGCTAAGATCTGGAAATGGCCCAAGTGCCCATCAGTAGATGGGTGGATAAAAAAAAAAACAGTGGTATATTTACACCATGGAATACTATGCAGTAGTAAAAAAGAAGGATCTCTTACCCTTTGAGACAGTATGGAGAGTGTTATGCTAAGCAAAATAAGCCAGTCAGAGAAAGACAAGTACCATATGATCTCACTCATATGTGGAATCTAAAGAATAAAATAAACTGATGAACGAGACATAGAAAACATGGAACAGACTGTGGAATCTCAGAGGGAAGATGGTGGTGGGTGGGTGGGAAGAGATTAACCAAAGAATTTATATGCTTACTAGGGGGTCCCTTGGCCTGGCCTGTGGGGATTGGGCCAAAACTGGCAGTCCAACATCCCCTGAGAGGTCCTGGAGTGTGAGAGGGCAATCCTCAAAGTTGCAGTCACTCAGCAGCTCCTGCGTTGAACATCTGTTTCCTGGTGGTCAGTGCACGTCATAGCTACTGACCAGTCATCTGGTCAGCGGTCGCTTAGGCTTTTATGTATATAGATAGTCATAACCCATGAACACAGACAATAGGGTGATGAAGGCCTGCGGGGTGGGTGTGGGCTAGAAGGGGTCAATGGGGGAAAAGTGGACGTCTGGAGTACTTTCAACAATAATGATATGTTTAAAAAAATTAAAAAAAGCACTTACATAATTTTAGCCATGGAACTGTTTGCTTTTTCTCCAAACAAAATTTTACGATGAGCTGTTTTATACTAGTCATGTGAATCTAATCTATAATTTCAAACTTATAGCAATTATTTTTAGAAAATCAATCAGCAAGAACAAGGAGGCTGTTTTAATCAATCCAAATGTGAACTCAGGGTTTGTAGATGGCCTTAACATACAATTTATGTCTGGGTTTGTTTGGGCTATGAAGTGAAGAGGACATTCTGATTCACCCACATCCTGACAGGTATTTATTAGCTTCACTGTCTGGATACTCTTAAGTTAAACAAATGGTAGAGGAAATCTAGACAAAAATGAATTACTGGCAAAGGAAGTATCAATTTGTTGATGACCTCCACATATTCCTATATAATACATTGAAAGCTCAGACTTTTTAAAAATTGTAGTAAAATGCATACAACATAAATTTACCATCTTAACCATTTTAAGTATACAGTTTTAGAAGTGTTAAGTATATTCACAATGTTGTGCAAACAATCTCCAGAGCTTTTCTCATCTTGCAAAACTCTATATGTGCCCGGCCGGTGTGGCTCAGTGGTTGAGTGTCGATCTATGAAACCAGGAAGTCACAGTTCTATTCCCCGTCAGGGCACATATCCTGGTTGCAGGCTCGATCCCCAAAAGGGGGTGTGCAGGAGGCAGCCTACCGATGTTCCTCTCTCTTTGATGTTTCTATTTCTTCCTCTCCCTTCCTCCCTAAAATCAATAAAAATATATTTTCAAAAAACAACAAACAAAACTCTATATGCATTAAACAACTCTCCACTTTCTCTCCCATCAGCCAGTTAACCATCTTTTATTTTCAGGGTCTGTGCATTTGAGTACTCTCAGTACAGTACTTGTCTTGTTGTGACTAGCTTGTTACATCTTTAAGATTCATCCATACTGTAGCATTTGTTAGACTTTCCTTTCTTAGGCTGAATAATGTTCAAATGCATGTATATACCCCCTTTTGTTTACCCACTCATTCCTCGACAGGCACTTGAGTTGTGTCCACCTTTTGGCCTCTATGAACATGGAAATACCTCTGACCCTGATTCAGTTCCTTTGAAAATAAACCCAGGGGTGAAATTAATGAATCGTATGGTAATTCTGGTTTTTTATTTTTTTAGGAACTGCCATACTGGTTTAATTTTTATTTTTCAAGTACAGTTTACTTTCAATATTATTTTGTATTGGTTTCAGGTGAACAGCTTAGTAATCAGATAATCATACACCTGACATAGTGTTCCCCTTGATATTTTCAGTACCCAGCTGGCATCATTCATAATTATCGCAGCTTCCTCCACCCTGGCCTATGTGGCTCAGTTGGTTGAGCTTGTCCCATGCACCAAGAGGTCCCTGCTTTGATTCCTTTGTTTGCGATCCCCAGTGCTGGGCATCCAGGAGGCAGCTGATAGATGTTTCTCTCTCTCCCTCTCTCCTCCTCTTTCTCCCTCTCTAAAATCAATAAAAACATTTGTTTTTGTAAGAAAGCTGCTTCCTGCCCCAGCCAGTGTGGTTCAGTGGTTGCAGTCTCCTCCCCCAACCCAGGCTCTGGTGAGAGCGAGTACAAGAGGCAACCAGTTGATGTGTTTCTCTCCCATTGATATTTCTCTCTGTCTTTCCCTCTCTCTTCCAGTCTCTCTAAAAATCAATGGAAAAATATCCTTGGGTGAGGATTAAAAAAAGCAGCTTCCTTCAAAGCAGAGATTCAGTAATTAGGCAAAACAACTGCTTTGTTTTGTGTCTCCATTTTTTGTAGAACAAATGGAAGTACCTGTATTAATTTCATTGTGGTGCTCAAGGGATATTGAAATATATGATTGGTTGTACATGATAGAATTAACACATTAATTAAATTTTGTTTCCATGGTTCTAGTGTCCAAACAGTAGTTGGAATGACGTTGGAAGCTATGTACAATTATTGACCTAATCAGGACATAATCAGTTCCCTATGCTTGTATGTAATATTTCCTAAATTCATGTATCTTTCATGTGGTTCTAAAAATTACTATGTAAGTATATAATAAAATGTACTTGTGCTTATTAAAATCACAAGGATTAGTTGTGAAGACAGGCATCAGGTGTGTTAGAAAATGGAGTCGGGGAGGGGAAAGCCAACAGTGCCCTTGCCTTCCTGGACTTGGTGTAGGGCAGGTCAAAGGTAGTGAGACCCAAAACTGTGATCACACTGGAAGGAGGCTCACAGGTACCACAAGTCAGAGTACGGGCGGTCAGGTCCAGAGCAGAAAGCTATGCCAGAAAAATACAAATATATAAAAAATAACGTAGTAGTCCAAGTAGATAAAATAGATTATTTGTTGGCAACAAGTCAAAAATTAATGTTAATGGAACAATCTGCACTAGACTAGAGGTCATGGTGGTTTGCAGCAGACGGTGAGCAGTGGTTATATTTTCAGGGTACAGCCAAGAGGATTTACTGATTGGTAAATGTGCAAAGAAAAACAAAAAAGAGTGAAGGATGATGCCCAAGCTTATCCTGAGTAACCAGACAGAGAAAATGGTCCTTTATCAAGGTGAGCAAACTGTGAAAAGAAGTTTAGAGAGGAGAGCAAGAGTTTGGTTTTTTATGTGCTAAAATTTAGAATGTTTTGTTTTCAAAAGGTCCTTTTAAAAACTGACACTTTTATTTATTTTTTACAGAATACAGGAGGCTCAGAACTGAAATCAGAAAAATTATTAAGTGAAAGCCTACACATCTAACGGTGAAACCCCATCTTTTTTCCCTCCTTTGATTCTGAGAAAGATGTCGACCAAGACTTACCCATTCCCTGATCCCAGCCCTTTCCCCAACCCCATGAGATTGGTAGGCCACTCTTTGGGGAAATTGACCAGCTCAAGAGGAAAATCCCTGCAGATACCATTGATTAATTAGACATTTCCTACGGGAATACCTGAGTGAGTCCACAATCACTCCAAAGTAATTCCTTACAAATCCCCAAGCTCTGATTATGAACACGTTCATCATACTGCTAATTCTACACACTATCTATGAATGGACGTTAAATATCGCACACTCACCCTAGGCACAGTGCTAGGTCCTGGGAGAGAGTGGAGGCCAGGGGATCACATTTGCTCATTAGCCTCAGAATTCAGGCAAGACTTTTTCCGCATTTGTCTGTGATTCCTGGTAAACATTCTTTCAAAAATACTTGGAGTAGACCCGTGTTCATAGCAAAGTTATTCACAATAGCCAAAACATAGAAGCAAGCCAGTGTCCATGGAGGATAAGCAAAATGTTGTACATACAAACAATTGAATATTAGTTAGCCTTTAAAAGGAAGGAAATGCTGACACATGCTACAACATGGATGAACCTTAGGACATTACATTAAGTGAACTAAACCAGTCTGAAAAGACAAATACTATATGATTTCACTTAAATGAGGTACTTAAAATAGTCAAAATCATAAAGACAGAAAGTATAATGATGGTAACCAGGGACTGGGAGGAGGGGAGAATGGAGAGTTAGTGTTTAATGGGTTTAGAGTTTCAGTTTTACTAAATGAAAAGAGTTTTGAGATCCTGTGCAAGAAAATAGACTCAACATATAATTGTACATGTTGAGTACAGGCCTGAAGTTAGATTTGGAGCAATAAAATTCCGGGAAAAAACCCTTTCTTATAGGAAGGTAATGGGGCTGAGAATGTTATGCTAATAAAAAGAAATTTGAAAGTGAATTAAAGTTATGAGAATGGATGGGGAGATGGTTATACAACAACAGAATGTATTTAATACCAGTGAACTATACACTTAAAAAAGATTATGATGGTGAAAAAAATTAGTTGGGAATAGAAAACACTTGTAACTTCTGAAGAAGAGTAAAGAGGAGTTTCTATAATGGCAGATGTTCTCAAAATTGCCTCTGAGCAACAATTGATCAAGAAAAAGAACCAGACACTAAAATTGACACAAATGGATGAAATGTGTAGAAAGACTTTCAGAACAGAGGCATCTTAAAGGAGATCATAAAATATTATCTTAGTAACAACGATTAAATATAATGTTTATATTTTTATCACTCGTAAGTATATTTATTTTAGTCATGTTCAGTTTAAACAATGCTATGATTATAATGTTTCGCTTACAATTGTGTTCCATTTAACCATGTAGCATCTATGAATAGGATAACAATGGAGGTCACTGGAGGTCACAGCTGACTTCCAATAATGAAATCATCTTTTCAAATTAACAGCAGAATCACTGCTTTATTCTCGACTGCCTCATATAAACAATACCAGGTTTATTGGGGTGGGGGAAGTAACAAAAGATGTGAATGATTTAAAGGGAATTCCCCAGAATGAAATAATATTGATAATGTTGATGAAACTCACAGTTGAATTTATCTATCTAATTTGGCCAATCCTGAATATACAAGATTCTAAAGGGAATAAAGGGGAGAGAGAAAATAATCTTGACTTAAAATTTTTAAAACTATTCTCATTAAAAATTAAATACCTAGCACTATACCTAGTAGGAACTCTCTGTACTTTTTGTTCATTTTTTTCCTGTAAATTTAAAACTGCTTTGAAACATAAAGTCTAATTTATTTTAAAACATTTTGATGAAATAGCCCTTTAAAAATACTTTTAGCCTTTTTTGCATTGCATTTCCTAAGAAAAATATAAAACAGCATGGGAGAATAAAATTACAATTGAAGAGGTCATGCAATTTAAACAAAGTAGGTCATATTCTTTAGAGATCATGTTTTGCTGTCTTCAATATATAAAAAAAATTCTAATTTACTGTATTCAATAGAATTCATGACGTGTAAATTAGTAATACAAATCAACACACAAATTTAAACCTATTCATTGATCATTTTCAAGAATGATTAAACTGAAATTTTGAACATATTTAAATGTTTGTTATTGCAGTATTCAACTTCTGAGAAGATAATTATAAATATCTTATTAAATTTCTTTAACCCTAGTTCCAATATTTCTTATATATTTACAATGACTCTCTGCAATGATAAATTCCCTTTAACATTAAAGAAATACATAAACACAGAAGAAAAAATCTTTTAAAAATCTTTGTAGATTATCCTAAATCTATCTATCTATCTATCTATCTATCTATCTATCTATCTATCTATCTATCATCTATCTATCTATCATCTATCTATCTACTACGTGTTTACGTACAACCAAGTAAAAATAGAGAATCAACATGAAAGAAGATAAAAAGTGATCATAATGCCCATGTACTTAGTATGATTGATCATTTGATTTGCCTGGCAAATTTAACTTCCTGGAAGTCAGGACCAAACTAAAACAGGACAAAATCAAGACAGGTTACATAACTTTCAGAAAGGAAGAAACCTACCTATTATTCAAGACACTAGAGGCCTCATGCACAAAATTCATGCACGGGGGTGGGGCGGAGGGGTGTCCCCTCAGCTCAGCCTGCACCCTCTCCAATCCGGGACCCCTCAGGGGATGTCCGACTGCCGGTTTAGGCCACATCCCTGGGCCTAAACGTCCCTCTTACAATCTTGGACCGCTGGCTCCTAATTGCTCATCTGCCTGCCTACCTGGTCGCCACTAACTTCCACCCTCCCCCCGCTGGCCTGATTGCCCCTCACTGCCTCGGTGTGCCAGCCTGATTGCCCCTAACTGCCCCCCCCCCCGCTGGTTCGGTCACCCTAACTGCCCCCTGCTGCTGGCCAGGTTGCCCCCAACTGCCCCCCCCCCGCCAGCCTGGTCACCCTAACTGCCCCCCTGCTGGCCTGGTTGCCCCTCACGGCCCCCCTGCCGGACTGGTCGCCCCATGCAGCCTGCTTGTTCAGTCGTTTGGTCATCCCTCACTAACTCCCCTGCCAGCCTGGTCATAGGCAGCCATCTTGTGAGAGTGTGAGGGTTAATTTGCATATTACCTCTTTATTATATAAGACGCTTTCAGGCTTTCAATTCTATCAGCAATTTCTGACAAGAGACCCAAGCTCCTGAGAGGGTTTCTGCATGCCTGCAGGGCTTGGTCTCTGCCACCCAGTGGCGGGTTCCTTGTCCTCTCTCCAGCTGAGGAAAGCTAAAACTCTTTCTCCCAGTGTTTGGAAATGGTCTCTTTTCTTGACTATACACAAGGAAAAGAGATGACACCCCCAGTTCATTTTTTCTCCTAATTATGCACAATGTTAAACTTACATAACTCAGAAAGGATATTAACCTTTGTTGTTGTTTTTTTTAATATATTTTTATTGAGTTCAGAGTGGAAGGGAGAGGGAGAGAGAGATAGAAACATCAATGATGAGAGAGAATCATGCCACACACTGGGGATCGAGCCCGCAACCAGGCATGTGCCCTTGGCTGGAATCAGACCTGGGACCCCTCAGTCTGCAAGCCAACACTCTATCTACTGAGCCAAACCAGCTAGGGCTTAACCTTTGTTTTGAGTTTATTCTCACAAGTTATCATTCATTATTCAAGTGACAAGTAGAATGATTAATTTCACTTCTCTGATTTGAATTTCAGTTCTCTTTCTGGCTCCAGTTTACATAATAACTGGCAGTGGAATTAGATCACTAACAGTTGGTTCTTCTCTTTATAAATTGATTGATATTGTCAATTCCATCTTAACCTTAACACATTTGAGCTTTGGTGAGTTTCCTTTTGCCAGCTCGAAACATAAAATTAGTGTAACTGTGTATTAATATAATCTGCCTATATCTTTGAATTCTTGTAGATGAATTTAGTTGTGATTACCCTTAGATATATAAAAGCAACCAGTAGTTTTGAAAAACTTTTCTTATTGACCTGTTTTATGACTTGAAAGAAAAAAGTAGAAATCTAACATTAGAATTCTAAGTTGCCGGGAGCCGGTCCATCCTTGCTGTTTCAAGGGCCTGGCATATATGGAATACTGTTCTTAATATGTTTGCTCACCTTCTTGGCGCTGTGTTTTAACCAAGGTCACCTCTCCGAGAAAGGTTGTTTCCCCAGGTAGGGATTTCCCCCTGAAGTTAGGGAGGGAATAAAACCCCTCAACTAAGTGCCAGGCGGGTAATTAATCCCTTTAACTACGAACAATCATGCTTAAACTACATAATCTTTTCTCCCTGGAATGGAGATAAGAAACGCCCTAACCTTTGTAATAGAGATTGATAGGATTGAATCAACTGGTATAAATACAGTTGTAACAAGACAGAAACACACAGAACTCAGAACACAGAACAAGACAGCAAGAGACAGAACTCAGAACACAGAACTCAGAACACAGGGCTTGGAAGACAGGACCAAGAGAGACAGAGCCTAGGCACAGAACCTACACAGAACGTTCTCTAGAGACAGAAGAACTTCGCTGGCGAGAGCATGCCGGAGGATCCTGGAGAGGGACTGGCCTCGGAGCCTAGAGACAGAGCCTAGCGGGAGAACATGGCAAGGGATCCTGGACTGAACCTGACTACAGAGATTGGCAGGAGAACCTGACTGGAACCTGGACACTGAACCTGACTGGAGAGCCTGGACAGAACCTGGCTGGAGAACCTAGCGAGGGAACATGGCTACAGAACCTCGCTGGAGATCCGAAGCAGACCCTCTCTGGAGATGAGACCAGAACTTGGCTGGAGATCCTGGCTAGGCTACTGATCAACTGAACGCTGTCTCCGTGTCATTCCTTCTTCGCCGACTCCGTCCACACCTTTGGGGACCCCTGGACCCGCTGGGGTTGGACCCCGGCATATGGCGCCCGAACAGGGACCCCTAGGTAAGCGCCCCGCACTCGGGACGGATCAGACTCCACCGTAGGAAGAGGGTGGATAGTCTTCGCCGACTCCGTCCACACCTTTGGGAACCCCTGGAACAGGATTCCCTTAGGTAAGCCCCCCCCCCCATTGAGAACCCCACACTCGGGACGGATAGGACTCCACCAGGGTGCTACAGACCCCCCTATAGAGGATAAGTAGGGTAAGAAGGTGGATAGTACAGAACTTAGATTGAGAAGATGTGCCATACTGAGTCCAAAGAAAGAAGACTCTGTATTGATCTTTAGATTAAGAAGATGTGCCATACTGAGTCTAAAGAAAAAAGACTCCGTATTGATCTTTTAACGTATATGCTTGTTAGCAGAGGAATTAAGGTTACTCCCAGTCAGACAGAACATTTTATACAAGAAATACGTCCATGCTTTTCTGAGGAAGGAAAGGTGCCGGAAAGGTAAATGTAGAGGCATGGGAGAAGGTAGGCCCAAGGAGCCTTATCCTTAACCCCACTGCAGCCTTTCCACCCTGGGAAAGTGCAGGATTGGCAAGCTCTCCCTGGTCTGATAGATCAGGACTCAGGTAATAGCGGAAAGCACCAATCCTACTCTTAAAATGGATACAAGAGAGCATTTCAGGTTTTTCTTTTTAATGCTTGCTTTTAAAAAATAAAAAAGGGGGAATTTGCCGGGAGCCGGTCCATCCTTGCTGTTTCAAGGGACCTGGCATATATGGCATACGGTTCTTAATATGTTTGCTCACCTTCTTGGCGCTGTGTTTTAACCAAAGTCACCTCTCCGAGAAAGGTTGAATCCCCAGGTAGGGATTTTCCCCTGAAGTTAGGGAGGGAATAAAACCCCTCAACTAAGTGCCAGGCAGGTAATTAATCCCTTTAACTACGAACAATCATGCTTAAACTACATAATCTTTTCTCCCTGGAATGGAGATAAGAAACGCCCTAACCTTTGTAATAGAGATTGATAGGATTGAATCAACTGGTATAAATACAGTTGTAACAAGACAGAAACACACAGAACTCAGAACACAGAACAAGACAGCAAGAGACAGAACTCAGAACACAGAACTCAGAACACAGGGCTTGGAAGACGGGACCAAGAGAGACAGAGCCTAGGCACAGAACCTACAAAGAGCATTCTATAGAGACAGAAGAACTTCACTGGCGAGAGCATGCCAGAGGATCCTGGACCGGGACTGGCCTCGGAGCCTAGAGACAGAGCCTAGCGGGAGAACATGGCAAGGGATCCTGGACTGAACCTGACTACAGAGATTGGCAGGAGAACCTGACTGGAACCTGGACACTGAACCTGACTGGAGAGCCTGGACAGAACCTGGCTGGAGAACCTAGCGAGGGAACATGGCTACAGAACCTCGCTGGAGATCCGAAGCAGAGCCTCTCTGGAGATCGAGACCAGAACTTGGCTGGAGATCCTGGCTAGGCTGCTGATCAACTGAACGCTGTCTCCGTGTCATTCCTTCTTCGCCGACTCCGTCCACACCTTTGGGGACCCCTGGACCCGCTGGGGCTGGACCCCGGCACTAAGTAAATCCTAATCTGATTTAAATTTAATTATGATTCCTTTGACTAGTTTAATAATATTTTAGTATCATAATTATGGCAATAAATAGGATATGGGCTTATTATGGTATTAAACACTGAGATTAACAATGACTAAAATGCTTAAATTTGTTTACAAAAGTAAATCTAAAGAATTGGCTTAGTATTATACATAACTATATACATACATAACAAATATACTACATATATTTAATTTATATATATTAACCCCTCCTCCTTACCACCATTGGTCTCATTTGGAGGATACAAGGGAATAGATCATTCTTCTGAAAACTGTCAGTAAAGTAAAAGGTCAGAGATTTAACCTCTCTTTCCTGTGTGAACTACATTTCAGGAAACTAAAGAGTTGTCGAAGGATTTTTTTTCCTCTAAGGAGGAATTCCAGCCAATGAATAAAAAATAAATAATAGATTAGAGTATCACAATTTTGCAAACCCCGAATCAAAGAATGGATCAAAGCAGTGGTAATCAATGGTTGCTAACATCATTAAAAGAGAGCCGACGAGATACTATGTGCCTCCTGGTGGAAGTACACATACAGCAGTCCTCTTTCATCCCTGGAGGGTGCATTCCAAGACCCCCACCTGAAACTGCTGTCTGTGTACAGAACTCTACATATACTGTGCTTTTTTCTTATACATACACACCTATGATAGCATTTAATTTATAAATTAGGCACAGTAAGAGATTAACAATAACTAATAACAAAACAGAACAATTATAACAATATACTGTAACAAGAGTTATGTGAGTGTGGTCTCTCTCAAAATATGTGATGGTACTGTACTCACCCTTCTTCTTGTGATGCATTGGTGGAACCATTTCATAAACACGATGGCCATCACCCATGCTTTCTGATTATGTCGCCAAAATACAGGCAGATCATGTTTGTTTCTGAGAGCACTCTGTACACTCTGACTGCCTTTACCATATGCCCTCCAGCATTGCCACACAGTACCACAGTTAATCTGTCCTTCCATGTTTTATGCCCTGGTGCCTCATTTGCATGTTTATGAATGTAGATTTTATTGGGCACCTTTTTTGAAAACAGCTCCGCAATGAAAGACTTGCTTTTAGATGGTATCCTTTCTCTTTATTTATTTTTCTTTTTTTCTTTATTGATTAGGGTATTACATATGTGTCCTTATCCCCCTATTGCCCCCTCTCCCCCCTTATCCTTTCTCTTTAATCAACTTTTTCAACTCTGCCAGAAATGTGGCAGCGGCTTCTTCATAGGCAGACACCGCCTCTCCAGTAATGTTTACATTTTTCAGTCCAAACTTACTCCTGGATCTGTTTTTTTTTTTTTTTATCATCGTTGTTTCTTTTTATTTGTGTTTTTTTTTATTTTTTTTATTTTTTTTAATTAAATCTTTATTGTTCAGATTATTACATTTGTTCCCTTTTTTTCCCCCCATAACTCCCCTCCTCCCAGTTCCCGCCCCACCCTCCGCCCTCACTCCCCACCCACTGTCCTCATCCATAGGTGCACGATTTTTGTCCAGTCTCTTCCCACATCTCCCACACCCCTTTCCCCCCCAAGAATAGTCAGTCCATTCCCTTTCTATGTCCCTGATTCTATTATAATCAACAGTTCATTCTGTTCATCAGATTATTTATTCACTAGATTCTTAGATTCACTTGTTGATAGATGCATATTTGTTGTTCATAATGTGTATCTTTACCTTTTTCTTCCTCTTCCTCTTCTTAAAGGATACCTTTCAGCATTTCATATAATCCTGTTTTGGTGGTGATGAACTCCTTTAGCTTTTCCTTATCTGTGAAGCTCTCTATCTGACCTTCAATTCTGAATGATAGCTTTGCTGGATAAAGTAATCTTGGTTGTAGGTTCTTGGTATTCATCACTTTGAATATTTCTTGCCACTCCCTTCTGGCCTGCAAAGTTTCTGTTGAGAAATCAGCTGACAGTCGTATGGGTATTCCCTTGTAGGTAACTGAGTTTCTTTCTCTTGCTGTTTTTAAGATTCTCTCTTTATCTTTTGCTCTTGGCATTTTAATTATGATGTGTCTTGGTGTGGTCCTCTTTGGATTCCTTTTGTTTGGGGTTCTCCGCGCTTCTTGGACCTGTAAGTCCATTTCTTTCACCAGGTGGGGGAAGTTTTCTATCATTATTTCTTCAAATAGGTTTTCAATATCTTGCTCTCTCTCATCTTCTGGCACCCCTATAATTCTGATGTTGGTATGCTTGAAGCTGTCCCAGAGGCTCCTTACACTATCCTCGCATTTTTGGATTCTTTTTTCATTTTGCTTTTCCGGTTGGATGTTTTTTGCTTCCTCGCAATTCAAATCATTGACTTGATTCTTGCGCTCCTCTGGTCTGCTGTCGGGCGTCTGTATAATATTCGTTATTTCAGACCGTGTGTGCTTAATTTCTAGTTGGTTCCCCAATATAAGATCGAGGGTCTTATTAGTTTTCATGTAGATCTCATTAAGTTTATCGGCAGCTTCTAAACAGTTCTTGAGAGACCTTAAAAGTGTGGTTCTGAACTCTATTTCTTCCATTGACAATTTTGTCCTGTTTCTTTGTCTCCGCATTTTGTTATGCTTCCTTGGTGCACCCCCTAGTGGTCTTTGTTCGCAGTCTTATAGATAAATCTTGATTGTTGTAGCTAATTCCAGGGAGGGTTTGACCTCCAGGCCAAGTGGCTATGAGAATCAGCTGTGTCAGCAGTGAGAGAACTTCTGTCCTCTAGGGAGGTGCTAATCTAGCCTTTGCCTGAGGCTATCCGGCAAATGCCTCTGTGCAGGGCTTGGGCAGGGCGGGTCGCACAGGATCAACAGGGTGGGCCGGAGAGAGCAGTTATGGCGGCTCTCAGTCCTGTCCCCAGGGGCTCTGCCTCTCTGAGTTCTAGCACCCGCTGCGAAGCTCGGAGAGAAAGCTGCACTTGCTCTGACCGAAGCCAGACAGTCCCGCTTCTCCCGTTTGAGCCTGGGTCCCTAAAGACTCGCCTGGGTCTGGTGCTCAGAGTCTGCGACTCCCTCCCGATTGAAAACGCCAACCGCGCCCTCCGCCACCAGCCCGCTCCGCGCACTCCGCACCTCAGAATTTGACTTCGGCACTGCGCCTCCTCTGAGTGTCCGTATGCGTTTCTCTTTCCTCCTAGTTGTAGGACTTCCACTCAGCCAGTGTTCCTGTGGTTCTGGGTGATGTCCGTTCCGTGTTTTAGTTTCACTTTTGAAGTAGTTGTTCAAAGCAGCAAACTCCGGCGTTAACCTATGCCGCCATCTTGGTTCTCCCCTCCCTGGATCTGTTTAACCATCCCTTACATGCAGTACATGGCCTGGTATCACTGGTTTTGGGAGATCCCTTGCTGAAGTCTTCCTAGAGGCTCTGTGCTTTCTGGTGCAACACATTGCCATCATCGGAATGTTTTCTGTCCATGTCTCCCACCCACACATTTGATGTCTTTTCCATTTTAACTAATCACTTACTGTGGCTGCAACTTTTGCAGTTTGGGGTGCAACAGCAAAAGTAGCACAAATTTCTTTTTCTTTCTTCACGGTTTCATGGATAGAAGATTTGTTCTTACTGTAGATATGAGTAACTTCAGCATATGACTTTATTTTTCTTGAGAGCTTTCACTTTTTTTACTTAAAGGAAGTACTTTACAGTTTCTCTTTGGCATATCTGAATTGCCAACATCACTACTCTTGTATTTTGGGGCCATTAAGTAAAATAAGGGTCAGAACCAAGATGGCGGCATAGGTTAACGCCGGAGTTTGCTGCTTTGAACAACTACTTCAAAAGTGAAACTAAAACACGGAAGGGACATCACCCAGAACCACAGGAACGCTGGCTGAGTGGAAGTCCTACAACTAGGAGGAAAGAGAAACGCATACGGACACTCAGAGGAGGCGCAGTGCTGAAGTCAAATTCTGAGGTGCGGAGTGCGCGGAGCGGGCTGGTGGCGGAGGGCGCGGTTGGCGTTTTCAATCGGGAGGGAGTCGCAGACTCTGAGCTCCAGATCCGGGCGAATCTTTAGGGACCCAGACTCAAACGGGAGAAGCAGGACTGTCTGGCTTCGGTCAGAGCGAGTGCAGCTTTCTCTCCCAGCTTTGCAGCGGGTGCTGGGACTCAGAGAGGCAGAGCCCCTGGGGACAGGACTGAGAGCCGCCATAACTGCTCTCTCCAGCCCACCCTGTTGATCCTGTGCGACCCGCCCCGCCCAAGCCCTGCACAGAGGCATTTGCCGGATAGCCTCAGGCAAAGGCATTTGCCGGATAGCCTCAGGCAAAGGCTAGATTAGCACCTCCCTAGAGGACAGAAGTTCTCTCACTGCTGACCCACCTGATTCTCATAGCCACTTGGCCTGGAGGTCAAACCCTCCCTGGAATTAGCTACAACAATCAAGATTTATCTATAAGACTGCGAACAAAGACCACTAGGGGGTGCACCAAGGAAGCATAACAAAATGCGGAGACAAAGAAACAGGACAAAATTGTCAATGGAAGAAATAGAGTTCAGAACCACACTTTTAAGGTCTCTCAAGAACTGTTTAGAAGCTGCCGATAAACTTAATGAGATCTACACGAAAACTAATAAGACCCTCGATCTTATATTGGGGAACCAACTAGAAATTAAGCACACACAGACTGAAATAACGAATATTATACAGACGCCCGACAGCAGACCAGAGGAGCGCAAGAATCAAGTCAATGATTTGAAATGCGAGGAAGCAAAAAACATCCAACCGGAAAAGCAAAATGAAAAAAGAATCCAAAAATGCGAGGATAGTGTAAGGAGCCTCTGGGACAGCTTCAAGCGTACCAACATCAGAATTATAGGGGTGCCAGAAGATGAGAGAGAGCAAGATATTGAAAACCTATTTGAAGAAATAATGACAGAAAACTTCCCCCACCTGGTGAAAGAAATGGACTTACAGGTCCAAGAAGTGCGGAGAACCCCAAACAAAAGGAATCCAAAGAGGACCACACCAAGACACATCATAATTAAAATGCCAAGAGCAAAAGATAAAGAGAGAATCTTAAAAACAGCAAGAGAAAGAAACTCAGTTACCTACAAGGGAATACCCATACGACTGTCAGCTGATTTCTCAACAGAAACTTTGCAGGCCAGAAGGGAGTGGCAAGAAATATTCAAAGTGATGAATACCAAGAACCTACAACCAAGATTACTTTATCCAGCAAAGCTATCATTCAGAATTGAAGGTCAGATAAAGAGCTTCACAGATAAGGAAAAGCTAAAGGAGTTCATCACCACCAAACCAGGATTATATGAAATGCTGAAAGGTATCCTTTAAGAAGAGGAAGAGGAAGAAAAAGGTAAAGATACAAATTATGAACAACAAATATGCATCTATCAACAAGTGAATCTAAGAATCAAGTGAATAAATAATCTGATGAACAGAATGAACTGTTGATTACAATAGAATCAGGGACATAGAAAGGGAATGGACTGACTATTCTTGAGGGGGAAAGGGGTGTGGGAGATGTGGGAAGAGACTGGACAAAAATCGTGCACCTATGGATGAGGACAGTGGGTGGGGAGTGAGGGCGGAGGGTGGGGCGGGAACTGGGAGGAGGGGAGTTATGGGGGGGGAAAAAAAGGAACAAATGTAATAATCTGAACAATAAAGATTTAATTAAAAAAAAAAAATAAAAAAAAGTAAAATAAGGGATAATTGAGCCAAACACTGTGATACAAAAGTCGATCTGGTAACCAAAATGGTGGCTACTACATGACTAACAGGAGGGGAGCATGTACAGTGTGGATACGCTGGACAAAGGGGTGATTCATTTCCTGGGCAGGGAGGGGATTTCAGCATGCTACTCAGAACAATGAGCAATTTAAAACTTATATATTGTTTATTTCTGAAATTTTCCATTTGCTATTTTCAGACCACGGTTGACTACAGGTAACTGAAACCATGAAAAGCAAAATATAGATAAGGGGGGAACTACTATGTCACATATGAAGCAGCCTTGGCAAAAGACTGAACCCATATCAAATTAAGCCTCTAAATCTAGCTAAAAGTTTATAGGAAACATAGCAGGAAGAAAAACACGTTAAAAGATATCATGGGGCCCTAGCTGGTTTGGGTCAGTAGATAGAGCATTGGCCTGAGGACTGATGGGTCTCAGGTTCAATTCCGGTCACGGTCTAGTACCTTAGTTGCAGGCCTGATGCCCAACCCAGTATGTGCGCAATCAACGAATGTGTCTCTATCACATTAATGTTTCTCTCTCTCTCTGTCTTTCCTCCTCTCTTCCACTATCTAAAAATCAGTGGAAAAATATCCTCGGGTGAGGATTAACAACAACAACAACAAAAATACTATGGGGAGGTAGGTGCAGAAAAATCCAAACACTGAAAATTCTACAGACCGACATGATTTTACAAAAACCAAATTGCAAGGAACAAGAAAGAAAGTGGGAAAATTACTTTAAAATAATTTGGACTCCCACAAATTATTTCAAAATTATAACATTTTTTAAACAATTGGAAATATGAACACGTGCTTAAATATTTAGCATTATTGAAGAATTGTTGCTAAGTTTTTCAGGTGTAAATAATGGTAGTGTTATTATGTTTTTGTAAAGAGCTACTTTCTTTAGAAATGTATATTGAAATATTTAAGAATTAAACGAATTTTTTATTCACAAATTTGCTTCAAAATAAAATGGGGGGATAAGGATATGAATAAAACAAGATTGTCCATACTGAAGCTGGGTGATGGTATTGGATATAAGGGAGCTCATTGCATTTTTATTTTATAAAGGGCTTATCTCTAAAATATATATGTAGAAAAATTTAGAGATGAAAAGATAATACATGAAATTTGCCTCAAAATTATCCAGCTATGAGGTAGGGTCAGAGTGGGTGAGTCTACAGATAAAATAAGATCTGTGACCATGAGTTGTTAATGTTGGAGCTGAGACGTAGGCACATGGTTTATTGCAATATTCTCTCTACTTTTATATGTGATTGACATTTTCCATAATAAAAATTTTTAAATTAAAAATTCACTATCGGCAGTGACCTCGGTGGTCCCACAGATCTGTCTCTTGCTTCAACAGTATTTGAACAGAACAGACCCAGGGATGCCCCCCTTCCAGCCTCCAGCCTCTTTTCCAGTCACCACCGCCTGAACCACCTCAGCCATCCTCAGACTCCCAGATCAGCCAACACCGCTTTGTTGTTGTTTGTTTTTACCTTAACTCATTGTCGAATAGCCATGAGCTCCCAAATTCATCAGAATTATTCCCCAGAGGTGGAGGTCGCCGTCAACTGCCTGGCCAACCTGCATCTGCAGGCCTCCTGCACCTACCTCTCTCTGGGCTTCTATTTCAACCACAAGGATGTGCTCTGGAGGGTGTGGGCCACTTCTTCCTCGAGTCGGTGGAGAAACGTGAGGGCGCTGAACGTCTCTTAAAGAAGCAAAACCAGCGCAGTGGCCGCATTCTCTTCCATGATGTGCTGAAGCCTTCCCAAGTTGAGTGGGGCAAAATCAGGATGCCATGGAAGCTTCCACGGCCTTGGAGAGGAACCTGAACCAGGCCCTGGGTTCTGCCCGTGCAGACCATGGTCTCTGGAGAACTACTTCCTGGGTGAGGGAGTAAAACTCATCAAGAAGATGGGTGACACCTGACTAACCTCCGCAGGCTGGCTGGCCCTCAGGCTGAGCTGGGTATCTTTTCTGTTTTGGGAGGAGGGGGGAGGGACCAATATCTTTTTGAAAGGCTCACCCTCAAGCACAACTAAGAGCCATTGGAGCCCAGAGGCCTTTGAGGGGCCCCTCTGTGTTCCCTGGGTGTCTGGCTTTTGCCTGAGCCTTTCCCTGAAACAACTAGGCATTCTTTTAGCCACCCTGGAGCCCCCTCCCATGCATTGAACCAAATGGAAATAATAAAGGGTTTTGCAGGACAAAAAGGTCACTATTACTCTTGCAACAAAATGTATTTATTTACCTGGCAAATTTTAACAATTATGAGTGAAGAGCAAATCACCTAAGAAACAATGGTGCTGCAGAAAGCCTCCTTGAGACATTGTCTCAGAGCATAATACAGAATGGCCACCCACAAATCTCAGAGGTACAAAAGAATGTTTATCTGCCATGACAGGCTAAGTTAGGTTGCAGTAACAAATCATAACCAGGTGTTTTTTATTTCTCCAGAAGTGCTCTGAAATCGGAATCCCTTGCAGTGGTTCTCAACCTTCCTAATGCCGCGACCCTTTAATACAGTTCCTCATGTTGTGGTGACCCCAACCATAAAATTGTTTTTGTTGCTACTTCATAACTGTAATTTTGCTACTGTTATGAATCGTAATGTAAATATCTGATATGCAGGATGTATTTTCATTGTTCGCGACTCAGGTTGAGAAACGCTGCCTTAAGGCCTCAAACTGATGGTGCAGCCACAGTATCAAGTCTTGCCTATTGCTGTGCCAGAGGGAAAGCAGGCCCTGGAGTGTCTCACATTGGTGAGGAAAGGATCCACTCTAGAAATGACATGTCACTTCTCAGAATTTATATGCTTGAATCAATCACATGATCCTATTCAACCACAAGGGGGCCAGGAAGTACACTGGCATCACATGCCCAGAAGAGAAGAGAAAGAACTGGAAATATGTGGCAAAGAACTCTATTGACTTTCTTGTTAAGAGAACCTGTTTCATGATGTTGAAGCTGCATCATATTTTAGTCCTGGTGATGATTGTACCTTGTTGCCACCTCTAACACAGTATCTAGACTTATGTGCTCATCTATGCTTTTTGGTTATTTCTCTCCTAGGAGTCATGCAATATATTGTTTGCAGAAATTACAAAAGAAATGCAAGGTAAGTGGATGATTCAACTATGCACTCAGCAACACTTTTTTAGAAGGAATTGTTTCATTTTTCCCTCTTGGATTATAAAGTAGTGCTATTGTAAAAATTTTGGAAAATATGGACAACTAAAAAGGGGAGAAATCACCCATAATATCATCTTCAAAATATAATCCAGTTAATATTTTAGTGTATTTCTTCCAAAGTTTTCTATTATTTTAAAAAACTAGCTTTCATGGTCAACAAAACTATAACTATTTATTAGTGACATTGCTCCGAATACCTGATTTGATTGGTCCTGGAACAGCAGATTTTTAAAAAGATGTTTTAGCCCTTTTTCTCAAAACATGAACATTACACATGGTTATGTAGCACTTAAATACTAATGGTTAATTAACAGTTTCAGGTTACATTTTGTGTGTTATTTTTATTGATTTCAGAGAGGAAAGGAGAGGGAGAGAGAGATAGAAACAGCAGTGATGAGAGAGAACCACTGATTGGCTGCCTCTGGCACACCCCCTACTGGAGATCGAGCTTGCAACCCCGGCATGTGCCCTTAGCAGTAATCGAACCCAGGACCCTTCAGTTTGCAGGCTGATGCTCTATCCACTGAGCCAAACCAAGTAGGGCTACATTCTGTGTTTTGTAGCAATGAATCCCTACTTCTAAAATTGCTTGTTAGTATAAGATCAGCCATGGAACAAAGGAATAATTGTAATAGTTATTTTCATTTGTTTCTGGTATTTTCTCCACCCAGATTACTTATGAAAAGGGAACAGCTTTGGAAGTTCATATTACTGTGGAATTTAAGCCTCTTAAAATCATCAAGATTCTGGTTACCTTTCAAAATAATAAACTGCTGATTCAAGCAATGACTAAGCTAAGAAATAAATTGGCCAGATATATTACAATTGGGATGATCTCTTCAAGTCCAGAAACAATTTGGTTATAAATTGGATCTTTAGAGGTTAAAGATGGTACATATGATTTTTCAGAAATTACTCAAACTTTTCTGAGAACTCTTTTTGACACTGCATTTGATATGCAGATTTCTTCTTTATTCCATTCGAAAAAGGATATCACAGAAAATTTAACTGGCCCAGAATCTATACAAAGATCTCACAATCTTATATTACAGCAATCTCTCAACTACTTATACTACTAAATAAAAGAATAACAGCAGATTGTGAATTTCAAGGCAAAAATGGATCATGATTTATCCATTTTTATAATCCTTACAACTCGCAACAATGCACTGCACAGAGGAAAACATCCATTAACAAATAAATGTGATAGTACAATTTCATTTGTATATGAAAGGCATTTGTTTGGATACCTTGTTTACTTTCCTTATTGTTATTTGATATAAGCCTTTGTTTTCTGGAATATCTCCTTATACTTTCCAGAAGGAAAATTACCGAATTAGGTCATCTGAACATTTCTTAATTTGACAAATAAGTTTCCAAAATCTTTGTCCTAATTTAGATCCCCAACAGGATATGAGTGCTTATTTCACTCTACCCTCACCAATGGAATTTATTCATATTTTAAACAAACGGACTAATTAGGTCCATGGGAAATATCACTTTAGTCTTCATTTCATTATGAAGGTGAACATTAGTAAAATTTGTAGTAGGCACTTAAATTTCCTATTTTGTGAATTGAATTCATGAATATACATTTCCCATTTACCTATTTAAGGTCTTAGTGTGCTTTATTTCTATTATTTATCCTCACACTGTATAATAAACTTTTATCCCAAATATGCACATACACACACGTCTATGTATGTCCCTGTGGTTCCATAAACACAGTGACCTCATTTTATTAATCTGTGAACAACACCTGACACAAAAGAGAGAAAATACAGCCTGTACTTTGCAAAATTATCCTTAATTGTAATAGAATTTTCTGATTTCCTTTGTAGGATTAAATGAGATAATAAGCAAAGCATCTAGAACAGTGCCCATCACATAGATGTTCAATAAATTATTTTGAGCAACTAGTCAGTTTCACGGTTGAACTAAAACCACACGCTTGCATTTCAGAGTTAAGGAAAATCAAGATTAGAGCAAGAAAGTCAACATTAACTATCTTTGAAAGGTAAACTCATAGTTGTAAACTGCAGATTTGGGATAGGAACACCAGTTCTCAAATCTCTCATCATCATCACATCTGACTGGAATACTTCTCTAAGCTACTGTGACTAGTGGAGTTTTTGAGGGGCCGGTATGAAAACTGAGCTGGAGAGACCTTGCGGCGGTGGTTGGGTTCTTCCCCCTCCAGCCTGTAATGAGCCCTTGATCCCATACGGAGATGTTCCTTCTTCCCTCGTTTAAATGTACAGGAAACGGGTGGCACGAACAGAAAAGCTCAACAAGCACACGTGTGCATCACATGCATGAGAGTTTGTTTTCCGCCCCTCAGATGAGCTGGCTTTTGGTTTTAGGCGGGGGAGGCGGCTTCTCGGGCCAGGGTGAGGAAAGCAGAACTAACGCAGGGAGAGGGAGGACCGAGCTGCAAAGGAAATGGCCGGTCGGCGGGAGGGCGCAAGCTCGGGGTGGGTTAGGGGCATTTTCCTTGCGGCCGGGGAAGCGCGGGGGGGGGGCGGGGGGTTGCCAACAAATCTAAAGTAAAGAAGCTAGGACCTAGCTGCTAGGTTTTCGGGGATAGCAGCGCGGATGGAAGCCGGATTTGCCACCCGCAGGCGGCCGTGCCCGGTGCAGGCTGGAACGCTGCTCGGGCTCCAAGGACTCCGGAGGCTGGGGCGGAGGAAGCTGCGACTAGGACATCCACGGGCAAAGGGGGCCGGACACTGACGCGGGTCGTTGCCTGATCCCGGTTTCAAAGCATCTAATGGGGAACGGAGTCCAGCTTTAGGGGCGATCTTCCCCTGTCCGCGTCCTCCTCAGCCTCTTCCGGGAAGTGGCCTCGGCTCTGGCCAGGGGCTTGGGCTCAGACCCCGCAGCGCAGCGCGCAGGCGCCTCGGGACTGCGGCGGCCGCGGCGGGAGGGCGGGGCGTGCGAGCCGAGGGAAGCCTCCTCCGCGCCTGCGCCGGGCGCTCACTCCCAGGTCGGGAAACTAACCTGGAGCCGACGTCGCACACTCCCGGGACTCCGGTCCGGCGGCTCCTCGCTCCGGGGCGGCGTCGCATCGAGTGCCCGAGAGCACCGCTGGGGCGTGGGGAGGTAAGAGCCTCTGGGGACCTGCATCGTGGCTTCTGCTCAGCCCTGCTGCCGTCCCGGAGGGGGCGGGGTGCCGCTGGACGCTCTGCCCCAGGGTCTGGGTCTGGCCCTCTTCCTCCGGGGACCGAGCCTGGGCCCGGACCGGTTCCTTTTCTGATCCCCCTGAGCGGGCCGGGGAGTCCCGACCCTCCAGCTTCGGGTCCCCTCGATCAGGCGTGAAAGGCCGCATAGGCCTGGAGGGCAATCTCGGCGGCTCTTGGCCGGCGCTGCCGCCCCGGGTCGCCTGGAGCGCTCGTCTCTGCGGAGGCAGCGCCCCGGGCCGCTGCCGCTCCGGGGGAGGGGCTGCGCGGCTGCAGGGGCCGTGGTTCCCGCGACGGAAGGACTCGACCCCCGCCTGCGACCCGTCCTCGCCCCGGGTGCTTCCCGTCCCGGTCCGTGTTCGCATCACTTTGGACCGGAAGGATGCGGCAGTGTTCCTTCTCCACTACCCTTGCTCTGGTACCTTTGGAAAATGCTGATAGATGACCTAACTTTTAAACTCGTAATTTATTTGTATCTTCGTGATTGTAAATCATTGTTTTCCAGATTAAGAGTGTTCTTGTTAGACTCTTATGGAAACCAGCCCGTAAATTTGATACGTTGATGTTTTTACTTAACAAAATAGGCAACTTGTTGGTCGACTTAGGTTCCTTCGTTTATTTTCAACTCGTCGTTTTTTGAATTGGCAGAAGTTTAATGGTTTGATCTAGAAGTATTATATAATTTTCCACCCAATTTCTTCCTTTATTTCCTCCCCTCATGTTAAACTATATGCTAATGTCAAAAAGTTCTAAATATAATAATGAATAAGGAAAAAGAATCAATGATATTCCCATTATTTAGAAGTAATTAACCACAGTTAATGTTTTGACTTCATCTTCGAGCTTTTTTATATTTTTTAAAACTCATTTTTTAAAAATATATATTTTATTTTTTACAGAGAGGAAGGGAGAGGGATAGGGAGTTAGAAACATCAATGAGAGAGAAACATCGATCAGCTGCCTCCTGCACACCCCCTACTGGGGATGTGCCCACAACCAAAGTACATGCACTTGACTGGAATCCAACCTGGGACCTTTGAGTCCGCAGGCTGATGCTCTATCCACTGAGCCAAACCGGTCAGGGCGCCTGTCCTCTTTTATATTCTCTTCATAGGTGATCTCTTGCTGCCAATTCCCAATTCTTTATCTCAGACTTATTTACTGAAGCCGAGATCCTTAGATACAACTGCCTATTGGACATCTCCCCCAGGATGTATTCAAGTTACATGAAATAACAGTCCAGACGTGAACTCATGTTTTCCCTCAGTTCTGCTCCTCTTTGTATTGCCTGTCGTGGTCAGTGGTACTGCACAGTCACCCACAGTGGAAACCTGGCAGTAACCCTAGCATTCTCCCTTGCTTTCACTCTCCAATAGTTCCTGCTCTCTAACCACTTTTATATCTATCTCCTTTCCATTTGCACCGCACTGTCTGAGCCTAGGTCAGGTCCTCATCATCTGTTACCTTAACCATTTTAGGAGTCTCCTTACTACTGTTTTGTTGATTTTATTTATCTTCCATGTTGCTGCCAATTATTAACATCATGAAGACATTTTTAAGAAACTTTTTTTGTAAACATGGTAAATGTTTGTTTGTAAATCTTAGAGTATATAAATGACCCAGTGAGTAAACATATTACCTAAAACAGGTTATCATATATCTTATATTTCTTTTGTATCTTCTACTTCCCATGGTAGATTACTAGCACAATATGTCCATCTTGGTGGACTGAAATGGAAAGCATGTGCAGCCTAATAACATTTCATGAAAAAGGTTTCAGTATACAGTATTTGCATTATCAAACCTATGAATTGTTGGGTTATGCTATTATTTTGTAATTTATTTTACCTTATTGTATATTTTTAGGCATCAAATAATATAATGCTTAGTACATTGTTATATAGATAGAGATACTTTGTGAATAGTATTTATTGAATTGCATAATTTTTTAAAGAAAAATTCCTTGGCTTTTTCTAATGAAAAACTATTTCTAGACCTTTTAGTTCCTGTGCTTTATTTTTTTTGTACATTCTACATTCAGAGTTCCCGTACTGCTTTTTACTATTTTATTTATTTTTAATGTAATGGTTTTGTTTATCAAGGAGATACCTGTACATAATTTAAAGATTTAAGTACTATTACAAGACTTATAATGAAAACTAATAGTCCTCTGCATCAGTCCTTCTCTCCCTTGCATCCCATTCTCCAGAAGTGTCCCTTCTCAATCAACATTCCTCATCAGAATCATGAAATACAGAAACTGATTTGAGTAACTATTTTTTCAATTCCCCCAAGGATGGTATATAACTAGTTATACTTTAGCTGCATGGAAGAGCAGTTAATTTATTACATAAAGTGGATGCCTTTGGGCAGTGATTCTCAACCTTGGCTGCACATTAGAATCACCTGGGAATCTTTTTAAACTCCTGACTTCTGGCCCTGACCGGCTTGGCTCAGTGGATAGAGCGTCGGCCTGCGGACTGAGGGGTCCCGGGTTCGATTCCGGTCAAGGGCATGTACCTTGGTTGCAAGCACATCCCCACTAGGGGGTGTGCAGGAGGCAGCTGATCGATGTTTCTCTCTCATCGATGTTTCTAACTAACTATCCTTCTCCCTTCCTCTCTGTAAAAAATTAATAAAGTATATATATTTTTTTAAATCCTGATTTCTGGGCCCCATCCTCCCTAAATTCTGTTTCTTTGTTACTAATGTTGTGGCCTCACCCCATAACAAAGAAACAGACTTTCCGGAGGATGAGGCCCAGAAATCAGGATTTTAAAAAGATTCCCAGGTGATTCTAATGTGCAGCCAAGGTTGAGAACCACTGCCTTAGGACAGGGGTCCTCAAACTATGGCCCGGCCACATGCAAATACAAATATTGTATTTGTTCCCGTTTTGTTTTTTTACTTCAAAATAAGATATGTGCAGTGTGCATAGGAATTTGTTCATAGTTTTTTTTTTTAAACTATAGTCCGGCCCTCCAACAGTTTGAGGGACAGTGAACTGGCCCCCTGTTTAAAAAGTTTGAGGACCCCTGCCTTAGGGCATTAAGGCTTACTTCTCTCATAGAATCCTTATTGAGGAAGGCTGCTCCTGAAATAAATGATTATTCAACTCTTTTTTTACCTCTAATTTTTAAAATAGCATGCATACTTATACAGCTTTCTCCCCATTCTGCCCCCATCCTACCACAGTTTTAGATACTATGTACCAATTTCTGTTATAGAAGATGGGAGTATAGGTTTGTTATAACTACCTCCACCTATAAACACTGCATTGCATTGTTCCTCCCCTCTTTTCTATATTCATAAATTAGTTATGTTGATTTTTAGTTAAATCATTATTTAGTGTTCACATCATTGTGTAAATATTGTATACAGCTGAGCCTGGTAGTATATTATGATGATACTAGAGGCCCGATGCATGAAATTCATGCAAGAGTAGGCCTTCCCCCAGCTGCTGGCACCAGCTTCCCTCTGGCAGCTGGGACCCAGGATTCCCCTGAAGCCCTGGCTTCATCCAGAAGGTTGTCCAGAAGGACGTCTGGTCTAATTAGCATATTATGCTTTTATTATTATAGATTTCCTTTTTTATATAATTTTGTTTTTCCTAGAGTTATTAGCTCTTTTAGATATCTTTCCATGTACCTTATAATGGATGTTTTACAGCTTTTTAATGTATCTTTCATGTCTTTTATTAATCTATTAACAACCCTTCAGATAAGATAGATAAATCTCCTTTTTGTAGATAGAAACACATCAGATAATCTTTGTTTGTTTTTCAGTGTCTCTCTTGTAGTTGTCTGTCACTCTGTCAATCTCTGTGTCAATCGTGATGGGTTGCTCTCTCTCTAGGCCAGCTGTAGAGCTTTCTTCCCAGAGTGTGTCCCTTTATGGTCTGTGAGTTCCATTTGTCTTTCTTCGTGTTGGGTAGCCTGTTCCCAGGATTTCAGGTCTTCCACTTCCTTGCTATCTCCTTCATGTTGGTACATCTTCTAGTAGCTTCCTGAGAAAGACTGAATGGGAGGCAAATTTTTAGGATTCTACATGTCTATACATGTTTTTTTATTATACCCTTACACTTGGCTGATAGCTGATTATAGAATTCTACGTTGTAATAATTTACTTTTAGAATTTTGGAGACATGGTTCCATTGTTTTCTCGCTTCTAGTTTGCTATCATGAAGTCTACTTCCAAAATGACAGTCATTCCTTTGTATGTGACCTGTTATTTCTCTCTGGAAGCTTTTATATTTATTCACTAAGTATGTGTTAAGCATTTTTATGTGGCAGGCACTGGTCAAGATACTTTGAAAATATGGGTGAACAAAAATACAAGATTCCTGCGTTCATGGAGCTTAAATTTGCAGAGGGAGTTATTCTAAATGGTAAACAATAAATGTAATAAATACACTATACAAAATGTTAGAAGGTTGTAAATTAAATAAATGCCTAGAAAAGAGAAAAAGGAAAGCAGGATGGGATGGGGTGGTCAAGAGAGTTGGGGAAAGGAAAGGTGGGGGATGCATATTGCAGTATGATGTGGTGTGATCTTTCCTTAAACCACTCAGGTATTCTGAAATTTCATAATGATGTGGCTCGGTAAGGGTTTTTCATTAATTGTGTTTGGCCCTAAATGCACCCTTTCACCTAGGAACCATATCCTTCAGTTCTGGGATATTTCATTTGACACTTTGGTTCTTTCCCCCCCTATACTTTCTTTCTGGAGTCCTTGTAATTTGAATATTAGACCTTATTAGATTGGTTCTTTAATTTTCTAATACTTTTATTCTTCATCCCCTTCTTTTTGTTTTACTTCCTAGAATATTTTCTCAACTTTATTTTCCAATGCTTTGATTTCATTTTTTTAAACGTAGAACCGTTTTAGACTTACAGGATTATTGCACAGATAGTACAGAATTCCCATATACCCCACTCCCAGTTTCTCTGCTATTACAGCTTACATTAATATAGTACATTTGTCATGATTAGTGCAGTCCGTACATTATTCACATTACCTCAGTTTTTTCTAACAGACGTTTTCTGTTCCAGGATACCACATTACACTGAGTAGTTTCATCTCCTTAGGCTCCTCATGGTTGTGACAGTTTCTCAGTAATTTGGTTTTGATCCTCTTGAGTGTTGAGGATTAATAGTCAGTTATTTTGTAGAATGTCAATTGGGATTTGCCAGATGTTTTTCTCATGACTAGATTGTGGTAATATGTTTTGGGAGGAAGACAACAGAGATAAAGTGCCATTCTCATCACATCATACTGAGGGTACAGACTATCATTATGACTTGTCACTGTTGATCTTAACCTTGGTCCTCTGGCTTGAGGTAGTGTTTGTCAGGTTTCTCCACTGTGAAGTTGTTTTTCATACTGTACTCTTTAGAAAGTCACTGTGTGCAACATACACCTGAGCAGCGAGTTATGTTCCACTTCCTTAAGAACAAAGTATCTACATACATTATTTGGAGTCTTTCTGCATGGCAAATTTATCTTGTTCCCTCATTTACTTATTTAATCATTTATTTATCTCATAGATTGTTTTAAAGTTTTGGGTTATAATCCAGTACTACTTTATTTACTTTATTATTCAAATTGTTCCAGCTTTGGCTTTCTGGAGCTCTTTCAGTTGACTCCTGTATCCCTTTGACATACTTCCTACATTTTTGTGTGTGTGTGTGCATGTGTGCGTATGCGCACTCCCGCTCATGTATGTGCGTGTACTTTCTTCTTAGCATTACAAGATGCTCCATGCTCATCTTGTATATTTCCTGCCCCAGTCTTAGAATCAGCCATTTCTCTGAGGAATCTCGGTTCTTTTTATTGGAGAAACCAAGATCTAGGCACCAACTGTGATTGTTGCCATTGAGAGGTCTTGCTTCTATGCCCTCCCAGATGACAGAGCAATATATGTATATATACTGTATATGTGTATTTGTATATATGTGTATATATGTGTATATATATATATATGTACTATCTATATACAAATATCTAGAAATATTTCTATGTGTAATCATCTGTGCCATATTAAGGTAAACATGAGTTTGTTTATACTGATGTCTCAAACTCAAATCCATTACTACATAGATCAGTGATGGCGAACCTATGACACGCGTGTCAGAGGTGACATGCGAACTCAGTTTTTTGGTTGATTTTTCTTTGTTAAATGACATTTAAATATATAAAATAAATATCAAAAATATAAATCTTTGTTTTACTATGGTTGCAAATATCAAAAAATTTCTATATGTGACACGGCACCAGAGTTAAGTTAGGGTTTTTCAAAATGCTGACATGCCGAGCTCAAAAGGTTCGCCATCACTGACATAGATCATTGTAGCTTCCTTTCCTTGGTTATTTATAATCTTTCCCTCTAACAGAGAGAAAACTGGCTCCTACCATCAGCCATCAAATTATTTAATTTGAATTCCAGTATACATGTATGGTGATTTCAGAATTGTTAACCTGTACCCTCATGGGAAACAACTTTATCAAAAGTACAATGCTCGTGTTCCTTTTGCCTTTAGTATTACATACTCCACTCATTTCCAAAGATAGCACTTTATTTCTCTAGATAGATTCTTTTGTCACATTCTGCATTCCATTGGATAATCCCCTGACCTTCTTAATAATTTTTTTAATTTTTTTATTACTTAAAGTATTACAGAGAGTATTACATATGTCTCCTTTTTTCCCCCCCGCCCTTGACAATCCCCTGTGTCTTATGTCCATTGGTTATGCTTATATGCATGCATACAAGTCCTTTGGTTGATCTCTTACTCACCCCCCTTCTTAATAATTTTTAAAAAATTAGCATGCACTGAGGTTTATTCTTTGTGCTATAAAATTCTATGAGTATTGACAAAGGCTTAATGTCTTGTACTCACTGTTACAGTATCATACAGAATAGTTTCACCACCCTAAAACATCCATTTTGCTTTACCTGTTTAACCCTTCTCTGCCCCAGAACACTGGCAATCACTGATGTTATTACTGTCTCTGTAGTTTTACCTTTTCTAGAATGTCATGCAATTAAAATTGTACAGTATATATGTTTTTTTAGACTGGCTTCTTTCACTTAGAAATAAGCTTTTAAATTTTATGTATGTCTTTTTGTGGCTTTCATAGCTCACTTATTTATATCACTGAATAATATCCCATTGCATGGTTGTACCATAGTTTATTCACTTACTGACGGGCATCTTTTATGTTTCCAAATTTTAGCAGTTATGGATAGAGCTGCTGTAAACATTCAATTTCTTGTGTGAATATAAATCTTTAAATCAGTTGGGTAAATACTTAATAGTATGATTGCTGGATCATATAGTAAGACTTTGTTTAGTTTTGTAAGAGACTGCCAAACTGTCTTCCAAAGTGGCTGTACCATTTTTCCTTCCCACCAGCAATAAATGGGAGTTCCTACTGCTCAGTATCCTTGCAGCATTTGGTTTTGTCAGATTTTTGGATTTTAGCCATTGTAATAGATATGAAATGGTATCTCAATGTTTTAGTCTGCAGTTCCCTAAAGAAAATTGATGTTGAGCATTTTTTTATATGTTTATTTTCCATCTGTATGTGTTCTTTTGTGCTGAGGTGTTTGTTCAGAACTTTTACTCATTTCTTAGTATGTATTGACATCCTCTCTAATTCAGTAAGAAAAAAAGAAATAAAAGGTACACTTTTTGGAAAGGAACAAATAAAACTGCCTCTATTTGTAATGATATGATTTTTTCTTTAAATATATTTTTATTGATTTCAGAGAGGGAGAGGGAAAGAGAGATGGAAACATCAATGATGAGAGAATCATTGATTGGCTGTCTCCTGCATGCTCCCCACTGGGGATCAAGCCTGCATCCAGGCATGTGCCCTGACTGGGAGCTGAACCGTGACCTCCTGGTTCATAGGTCGATGTTTAACCACTGAGCAACACCAGCCAAGCTGGTTTGTCTGTATTTATTGATGGTGAAACTGACCACTGGATTCAGATATGTTGGACTGATCCCACCATCATACTTACCCTCCAACCTTTCATCTAAATTTCACCCATTGATAGCCATTGCCTAATCCATTTATGGTATTAGGGTCTGTGAGAAGATGATTTTAATACCCTTCTTTATTTATTTACTGGCATTCTTATCTAAAGGACTTACCCTCAGCAAATATTTTGTTATGGTAAAGCATGTCTTGTAAATAAAGGGTAGGATAAATTCTTGGCTCTTTTCCTTTAATGTATCAATTTCAGAGTTAATGGGTTAGTGCCCTAGCAACCCTCCAATGGGTGGGGGTTTGTTTTGTTTATGTTTTAAGCATCATTATGATCTTGGTTTTTATCTATTTGATTTATGTTCAGTCCTTTGCAGTCTTCATTCATTTGATGTCCAGTTGTCCCATTTAAGCCAGTGGGAGCCCTTCAACTTGTTTTCTGTGTCCTTTTGATATTATCATATTAGTCATTGATAAGATTCCTTTAGGGTCCTCAGGCTCATTTAATGGAGTTTCTGACACAGATTAATGGTTCATCTTTATTCATAAAACTAACTTTTACTTTTCTTGTTCCTCTCTATTGAATGCTTGTTTTCTGTTTCTTTAATTTCTGCTCTAAGCTTATAAATTTTTCATCTTCTTTTCTAGTATAAGTATTTAAGGCCCTAGGTATCTATTGAAGTTCCACTTTTGCTGAGTCTCACAAGTTTTTATATGCAGTATTTTATCTGGATGTAGTATACAGTGGGGCCTTGACTTACGAGTGTCCTGACTAACGAGTTTTTTGAGATACCAGCTGTCTCTCTGCCGATTTTTTGCATTGAGTTGATAGAGTAATTTGAGTTAACGAGCTCCTTAACGAATTAAACTCGTAAGTCAAGGCCCAACTGTATTTTTTTTTTTATAGGTAATTACTTTTTATCATACTGAATTAGGAAAAAATTGAAGTAGTTTTTTTTTTAATTAAATCTTTATTGTTTAGATTATTACATTTGTTCCTTTTTTTCCCCCCCATAACTCCCCTCCTCCCAGTTCCTGCCCCACCCTCCGCCCTCACTCCCCACCCACTGTCCTCATCCATAGGTGCACGATTTTTGTCCAGTCTCTTCCCACATCTCCCACACCCCTTTCCCCCCCAAGAATAGTCAGTCCATTCCCTTTCTATGACCCTGATTCTATTATAATCAACAGTTCATTCTGTTCATCAGATTATTTATTCACTTGATTCTTAGATTCACTTGTTGATAGATGCATATTTGTTGTTCATAATTTGTATCTTTACCTTTTTCTTCCTCTTCCTCTTCTTAAAGGATACCTTTCAGCATTTCATATAATCCTGGTTTGGTGGTGATGAACTCCTTTAGCTTTTCCTTATCTGTGAAGCTCTTTATCTGACCTTCAATTCTGAATGATAGCTTTGCTGGATAAAGTAATCTTGGTTGTAGGTTCTTGGTATTCATCACTTTGAATATTTCTTGCCACTCCCTTCTGGCCTGCAAAGTTTCTGTTGAGAAATCAGCTGACAGTCGTATGGGTATTCCCTTGTAGGTAACTGAGTTACTTTCTCTTGCTGTTTTTAAGATTCTCTCTTTATCTTTTGCTCTTGGCATTTTAATTATGATGTGTCTTGGTGTGGTCCTCTTTGGATTCCTTTTGTTTGGGGTTCTCCGCGCTTCTTGGACCTGTAAGTCCATTTCTTTCACCAGGTGGGGGAAGTTTTCTGTCATTATTTCTTCAAATAGGTTTTCAATATCTTGCTCTCTCTCATCTTCTGGCACCCCTATAATTCTGATGTTGGTACGCTTGAAGCTGTCCCAGAGGCTCCTTACACTATCCTCGCATTTTTGGATTCTTTTTTCATTTTGCTTTTCCGGTTGGATGTTTTTTGCTTCCTCGCAATTCAAATCATTGACTTGATTCTTGCGCTCCTCTGGTCTGCTGTCGGGCGTCTGTTTAATATTCGTTATTTCAGACCGTGTGTGCTTAATTTCTAGTTGGTTCCCCAATATAAGATCGAGGGTCTTATTAGTTTTCGTGTAGATCTCATTAAGTTTATCGGCAGCTTCTAAACAGTTCTTGAGAGACCTTAAAAGTGTGGTTCTGAACTCTTTCTTCCATTGACAATTTTGTCCTGTTTCTTTGTCTCCGCATTTTGTTATGCTTCTTTGGTGCACCCCCTAGTGGTCTTTGTTCGCAATCTTATAGATAAATCTTGATTGTTGTAGCTAATTCCAGGGAGGGTTTGACCTCCAGGCCAAGTGGCTATGAGAATCAGCTGTGTCAGCAGTGAGAGAACTTCTGTCCTCTAGGGAGGTGCTAATCTAGCCTTTGCCTGAGGCTATCCGGCAAATGCCTCTGTGCAGGGCTTGGGCAGGGCGGGTCGCACAGGATCAACAGGGTGGGCCGGAGAGAGCAGTTATGGCGGCTCTCAGTCCTGTCCCCAGGGGCTCTGCCTCTCTGAGTTCCAGCACCCGCTGCGAAGCTCGGAGAGAAAGCTGCACTCGCTCTGACCGAAGCCAGACAGTCCGCTTCTCCCGTTTGAGCCTGGGTCCCTAAAGACTCGCCTGTATCTGGAGCTCAGAGTCTGCGACTCCCTCCCGATTGAAAACAACAACCGCGCCCTCCGCCGCCAGCCCGCTCCGCGCACTCCGCACCTCAGAATTTGACTTCAGCACTGCGCCTCCTCTGAGTGTCCGTATGCGTTTCTCTTTCCTCCTAGTTTTAGGACTTCCACTCGGCCAGCGTTCCTGTGGTTTTGGGTGATGTCCGTTCTGTCTTTTAGTTTCACCTTTGAAGTAGTTGTTCAAAGCAGCAAACTCCGGCGTTAACCTATGCCGCCATCTTGGTTCTCCTCCATATTATTTTGTATTAGTTTCTGGTATACTCAGAATTTGACTTCAGCACTGCGCCTCCTCTGAGTATCTGTATGCGTTTCTCTTTCCTCCTAGTTGTAGGACTTCCACTCAGCCAGCGTTCCTGTGGTTCTGGGTGATGTCCCTTCCGTCTTTTAGTTTCACTTTTGAAGAACCCCAACTGTATTTATATTATTTAATATATGGTACTTATAACTATTTTTAGCTTTCAATTATGAATTTTTCTTTGATTCATGAATTATTTATATGTGTTTCAAAATTTACAGTAGTTAATGTTTGCATATTATGTTGTTAGAGTTGGTTTTCATGTCTTTTTTTTTTTTTTTGTATATATAGAGGCAGATTCCCCAACTAAATTATAGATGCCTCAAAGCAATACTCCCAAATTTTATTTGTGTCTATATCCTATGTTTTTTGGCATACAGTAGATGGCATAATACTTATATGTTAGAGAATAAAATGAACTATCATACTTTTTGTTTTCTAGGCATACAAGAATTAAATTCTGAATAAGTCTACAGGTAGGATGGACAGTTATTTTAAAGCAGCAGTCAGTGACTTGGACAAACTCCTTGATGATTTTGAACAGAATCCAGGTTTGTTGGTTTTTCATTTTTGTCACTAATGAAATTTTAAAATGTCTTTAATTCTATTATATCAGATACAGAGTACTCTTAGCAAAATTTGGTTTTGATTTTGGTCATATGATTATCTTCTACAAAAGATTCACTTATTTCATTATAACATATTAGTTTGTTCTTATACTGAATGGAACAAATAGCTAGAAATAAAAGTAAGTTAACTAAGTTTTTCTCCAGGTACAAATTTAGCTAAAAAAGAAGGATCTTTAAAACCAACATAGGAACCAGCTAAAAGTAACTTGAAAGCTCTACATAAGTTTGTATTTCATTACTATGAGAGATGGTATTTTCCACATCTTAGAATGAAGACTAGGAACCTGGAAGATGGAACAAAGAAGGTAGCTTGTTTTTTCAGTTATTCCTTAGATTGATTTTTATAGTTTAACTGAGTTATTTTGAGTGAATTTCTATCACTTTATGATATTGACAGTCAAAAGTAAAAACCCCAAGTACTTTAAATCCAAATAAAAATAATTTTGGATTTTATTACTATTTTGCAAGAGAGTACTCTATCTCTAAAAAAAGTTGTTAGCTTGGAAGTCTTTGAAACATGACATCTTTGTAATAATTTTTATTTGAGTCTCTTGAATAACACTGTATCTTTATTTTAATTAGATGAACAAGATTATCTCCAGGATGCACAAAATGCATATGATTCTAACCACTGTTCAGTTTCTTCAGAGTTGGCTTCCTCACAGTTAACTTCACTGTTACCAAAGGATCAGCAATGCATTAATTGTTGTGTCTCATCAGAAACATGCTATGAAACAAATCAGATTTCACTGAACGAAAAAACAGATGAGGGACTAACTTCTATACAAAATGAGAAAAACGTAACGGGACTTGATCTCCTTTCTTCTGTGGATGGTGGTGGCACTTCAGATGAAATCCAGCCTTTTTATATGGGACGATGTAGTAAACCTGTCTGTGATCTGATAAGTGACATGGGTAACTTAGTTCATGTAACTAATAATGAAGAATATATTAAAAAATTATTGCCAGATGATTTTAAGTCCAGTGCAGATTCTTTGATTGGATTGGATTTATCTTCAGTGTCAGAAACTCTTTGTGTTTCATCAACAGACCATGGTAATAATGCTGTCAGAGAAGAACAAAATTATGTCAGCTCTGAATTACAAAATAGAGAAATCAGTGGAACTAACGAATTGAATATTAACATAGATACAACTCTTTCAGATTCATGTAATTATAGTGGAAAAGAAAATTTAAAAGATATAAAGATCTCTAATCAGTTAGAACCAGTTGATGATTTGAACATGCCACCTGCCTTGACTCAACAAAGTTCCAAAACGTTTGATGCCAAAGACAACCTACAACACAAGAACCAGCCATGTGAATTAGTAAAAGCGGATGGCTGTGTGGCAGAAGAGGAGGTACATGTGGCGGCCATAGCTCCCACAGAATGTTTAAAAGAAAGAGGTAGCCTAAATGCTTTGCCTTGCAGTCTTCCAAAAAATGACAGTTTATCCTTAAATGATTCAAGTTCAAGAGATGAAAATTTCAAATTACCTGACTTCTTTCAAGAAGATAGGACTGCTATATTTATAAAAGAATCTGCAAAAGAAGACTCAAAATTAGATCTTAAAGATAATACAGATGTAATCGAAGATTCTTCTTCAACTTTACATGTTTCAAGTGAAGATAGATATTCCTCATTGTCCTGTCTTCCAGTACCTGGGTCTTTGTGTGGATCATTGATTGAAAGTAAAACACATGGTGATTGTTTACATCAGGATGAGCATAAAGATAATATACAAGAAGCAGTGGCTGTGCATGAAGAAATAGAGAAGAGTGTTATTCTGGGTGGGGAACCATTGAATGAGACTGATCTTTTGAAACAAGAAAAATGTAAAAACATACTTCCTCAGCCATTAATTGAAAAGATGGGAGATGGAAAGGCAGATCCTGACCAGAAGGAAATCAGAGTTGATTCTTTGGATTACTCTGATAACACCAGTTCTTCTACAGCAGCAGAATCGCAAATGGAGCTTTTGGGTGCAAATGCCCCAGATTCTTCCAATCATTGTGAAGGTCTCACTTTTCTAAGCAATGATATTGATGGACAAGACTTAGGTTACTTTAATATTGATGAAGGCATAAAAAGTGGCACACTAGTTAGTGATGCTGAACTTGATGCCTTTCTAACCGAACAGTATCTTCAGACAAGTAACATAAAGTCATTTGAAGAAACTGTAAATGACTCAAAATCTCAAATGAATGAGATAGATTTGAAAAGCCTAGATGATGGAAATGACAATAATACATATTTCAATGCTGAAGCAGGAGCTACTGGGGAAAGTCCTGGTGAAACAGTTGATAAACAAAATACAACAGAAATTGGTAGCCTTTCTTTAGGGGAAAAAAGTACAATTCCCATTGAACAAGGGTTAGTTAGTAAATCTGAGAGTTCTAGTGAATTGTCAGTCTCTGATTTTAACAGTCAATCTGTTTATGTTGGAGGGGCCAGACCTAAGCAGTTTAGTGTTCCCTCAAGAACAAGGAGTTCAAAAGAACCAAATAAACCAGATGTTCCAACTGTGCCTGAAAGTGAACCCAGCCTAACCATTGCTCCAACAACTTGTACTACAAATTCTATAACCGATCCTCAGGTTAGTTTTAACTCTAATTACATTGATATAGAAAGTAATTTTGAAAGTGGATCCAGTCTTGTAACTGCAAATGAAGAATCTCTACCTGTAAACACTTGCAAAGAAGGCTTGGTTTTGGGCCAGAAACAGCCTACTTGGGTTCCTGATTCAGAAGCTCCAAACTGTATGAACTGCCAAGTCAAATTTACCTTTACAAAACGGCGGCACCACTGCCGAGCATGTGGGAAGGTAAGTTATACAAAATTTTTAAGTCTTATTCTTCTGAGACATTTTAAATGAAATTCTATGTGATAGAAAAGCTCATTAATAGATTATTAAAAACTTCCTTTAATTTAAAATCATTGTTTTTCACTTTCATAGAAATATAGAAAGCATTATCATTTTATAGATTGTTTGAGAGTTGAATAAATGTCAAGTCATCATGAGTATTACATAATGGAAATGAGGAACACTATTTACTAATTTTTGTGAAATTAGATTTCACATACTTGTCTTTATCTATCTAACATTAACACATCAGATACTCTCAATTCAGCCAGATCTCCATTTATCCTTGAATACTTAATTTCCGAACTATTCTGTAGCTAGTGTTGTGGTCAGGTAAACACTGAAAAAAGATAGGCTTACGCAAGGTTCATAACAGTGACGCTGACCTCATTTGTGTTCTGGCTGCCATGATTATCTGTAAACTCCTGAGAGTTGGCTATAGAAGTAACATTGCTTTAAAAAAAACCCCCCAAAAAAAACAAAACCTCAGATGAGTACATGCTTTGAGAGAGAGGGAAAGAGAAACATCAATCGGTTGCCTCCTGCATGTGACCTGAGGGGGCACTGAACTCACAACGTAGGCATATGCCCTGACCAGGAATCGAGCCAGAGACCTTCTGTTGTACAGGATGACGCCCCAACCAACTGAGCCATACTGGCCAGGGCTAGATAAAAGTATTTTTATTAACTATCTATGAATATAGTGATCCAAAAAATTATATAATAAAAAAAATGGTTTTTGGTTAATTAGATTTGGGGCCTCCCCCCCCCCCCACCTCCAATAGGTATAAGTATGTATGAAATAGAACCAAATTTGATATTTTATTCTTTATAGGTATTTTGTGGTGTCTGTTGTAATAGGAAGTGTAAACTGCAGTATCTAGAAAAGGAAGCAAGAGTCTGTGTGGTCTGCTATGAAACCATTAGTAAAGGTGAGTAGTAACCTGACATTTTCTCTAAGTAATTGAATATGTCTTCATAACAATTGGATTGTGACAAAGATAAACTTCTTTATTTTCTTAAGGCGAGGACCTAGTGTTGCCTTATGTGGCTTAGGTGGGACATCCCAAGGCTTGGTTTCTCTTCTTTTTGTTCCACTGTCACACTTAATGCTACCAGTTTGGAAAGGAAGCATTCAATTTCTGGAGTGGCATTTCATTAACTTTTTAACAGGTACCAAGTCCCTAAGTGCTGCATTTCATCTGCCTATTGTTTTTGCCATCATCATTGTTGTCATTATCATCTTAATCTAAACATTTATCGAATACCTACTAATAAGTGGTATTTAATCTTATATATTAATAGCACCAGGCAAGATAATAGTTCTTACCCTTTAGAAAACTACAGCCTAAGATGGGAATAAAAAATAAGATAATGATATCTATCTTATAGATAAATTTATAGGACTGCCACACTATTTGTATATTTTTGTCTCATATTTTTTTTCCCTTTTCAATTTATAGAATTTTGTTTTTATGTGTTTCCTACTGTTTCTCTGGCTCCCTAGCTAACTACCATTATGAGCAATAATCTTTGTGGTCTTGAATTCTCACAGTTGTGTGTGTGTGTATGTGTGTGTGTTGTGTGTTTTGTGTTTTTTTCCTCAAATACACATTTGTTCTTTTGAGTACTTCTTGGCATTTTCTAAAATTTGTTGACAATTTAATTCCCAGCAAATATTACTTGGGACTCTTTGAAGACCAAGCCTGTGTACTAGCTCAGGCAGTGCTTCCTGTTAGCCAGGAGAGTAAATACCTGATAATTTGTTTTTCTCTTTTGAATGAAGATAAATTTTTTCAGCAGTTCTCCAAAAAGCTTTGATGTGAGTCTGTTAGCTTGAGGTAAGCTGCTTTACTCCCTGCTGTTGACATGTGTTCTGGAAGATAATAGAGTATAAATCTTTTCATATTTCTGTATTATCACCATTGTTTGTGAGGAGGTTAGCTTAAGTGCTTATAGTTCTGTGTTTTTTTTTACACTGCTTCAATAGCCTAGAAGACAACTGCTCCTGCTGTTAGCCATGAAGATTTGAAACATTTGAGTAGATAGGTCAGATTCTTAGGTGGACATTAATACATATTCTGACTGTAAGAATCCAGAAGGGGAGAAGATCAAGGGTCATTAAAGACTCTAAGTAGGGTATTGAGCTCAAACATTGGTTTAGCAAAGAAATTCTTTTTTTTTTTTTTTTTTTTTTTAATTTTGCAATATTGGAGGTCCAGGCGGGCAAGTCCAACTCAAGGAGAGGTACTTCCCCAAAGAAATTCTTTTGAAAAACCATTTGTTTATTTAGCTATCTTTTATTTATTCTGTTTTGATATCATAGAGCATGTAATTTTATTTATGGTTCTCTTTAGCATTACTTTATACACCACAAGAAAACATAATAATTTGTTTTCATCACCTTTAGCATTGAAAATGGTAGAAATGATCATTTAAGATAATGTTATTAAATAAGAGGAGAAAGATGGCTCAAAGGTTGTGAGACACATTTCATGAAGTATTAGAAGAAAAAATAATTTGAATAGAGATATGGACATTGAGGAATTCGTGCTGAGACTGTAAGTTTCAAGACAGCCTGGGTGCGAGTGCCATTAGGTTGATTTAGGGCAAGATGGAAATTCCTTTGAAACCCAGAGTAAGATGTTCGGATTTCAGTTGGTTAGTGGAAGCCATTTCATAAGAATGCTATCATTTACTGTCACTTAAGGAAGGCACTTTTAGTAGTGGCAGCATGTATAGCAGGTCTGTTTGGAGATATGCTGAAGGGAGAGCTACCAGTTCTGTTCTGTGTTACTCGGATGAAAAATCATTCAGCAATGTTCAGGTACCATTCTGTATTCTGGAGCACTGACTGAGAACAAATAGACTCCTTGTTCTCATGGAGCTTACAAATTTGGGAAAAGTGGACGGACAGTAGGCAAAGAGAATATCAGATGATGATAATATCCTAAATGAAAATAAAAGAGTGTAAGAGGGGTAGATAGTAACAGATTGGAGGCAAAAGTCTGTATTTTTTTATAAAGTGGTCAGAGTAAGATTTTATGATAATGATATATGAGCAGAGACTTGAAGGAAGAGAATAAAGCTATGTGAATATCTATGGGAAGAACATTCTAAGCAGAGAGAACAATAAGAGCAAAGGCCCTAAGCTAGGAGAGTGCTTCTTGATTTGTTGAAAAACAAGAAGGCGTAGGTGGCTGGATCATAATGAGCAAGTGGAATTGTAGTGAGAAATGAGGTCAGACAGTAACAGAAGGCAGAGAAGTTCGGGATGTAGGCTGTGTAGGGTCTTATGAGCCATTGTAAAACTTAAATTGTTCACTCCAAGAGTTGGGAAATCATTAAAGAATTTTAAACAGAGTAATGATATATGATTTATATCTTAAAAGAATCACTCTGTACTATGTTAGAAATAGACTCTAAGGGTAAAAGGCAAAAATACTCATATTAAATAACAATAATTTTCTTTAATAGATATCAAACATAAGTTAAGTATAATGTTAAAATAACTGATTGGTAGCTTATACTGAAGTGGAGTGCTGCCAACCAAAGTAAGGACATGATCTTTGTCAAGTGCCACTTCTTTTTCTTGCTAAGCCAATGATTTCTTACTCCTTACAACTTGAAAAATAGAATATCATATTTACTTTGAAATTTTAAAAAATCTGAGATTTTAATGGTATTTTCTCCCCGTTATAGCTCAGGCATTTGAAAGGATGATGAGCCCAACTGGTTCTAATCTTAAATCTAATCACTCTGATGAATGTGCCACCATCCAGCCTCTGCAGGAGACCCAGACATCCAGTGTACCATCTTCACCTACAACCTTACCAATCTCAGCCCTTAAGCAGCCAAGTGTTGAAGGTAACTAGAAGAAAATCCTGTGTCTTAGACTACAGATAAATTATTAAAATAGAAAATTTCTAGTGTTGACAAGGTCTAGTGAGGAAAGAGAAGCCAGACTAGATATCAGAAGGAATTTAATACAGGAAACTGGTTATACGTCTATATTAGAAGGCTGGAAGAGCAAAAAGGCTATGCTCAAGTGACTCAGGGATTAGAAACAGCAGGAAGCAATCACCAGTGCTAGGGCAGGGGGAACAAAAAGTGAGAAGCAGTATTACTTGAGTACAGTACAGAAGTACCAGAAAGTACTTGGTTCTCAGACCTGGGATTTAGGGGTTGGGGTACCATGTGGTTGGTCCTGTGACCTCTGGGGGAACACCAACAGGCAAATGGTAGAACCATCAAGGAGACTAATAAGGTTCATGCTCAGATGACTGAAGGAGTGTTCTGGGGTTGATGTAAAGGAGTACTGAAAATCATGGAGCGTGCAGCTATATCTGGGGGTGCTGCTACTTCAAGAATCTTGGCAGGAACTCAAACGAAAAAATTCCTTCTCATCTTCTAATCTACCTGTGCCTACCATTGGTGAAACCTAACTAGGCCCAACTAGCAAGAGGGTCTAGGAATTGCACTTTGCAGACTTCCAGCATGGCATCAAAGAGCTTGGTGGAAAAGGTAGGCTTGAGTTTGAGAAATAATAGGTAAAAACCTGGCTTACCTCCATTTCCTTAGAAATCTGTTTTTAAATGTATGTTTTACTAGAATAAAAATGGTTTTTAAATCTTTGGACTCTGTTCTTTTTTACAACCTGTTGTAGATTAGGATCTTAAGTCGATTCACATTTTAAACATCAACTATTAGTCTGTTGCATGCTATAAAATGACTTTAACTATCAGTTAAAGGCAAATTCAGATACTTATGACAATTATTTTGGACTTTAGTTTCCTCACTTAATAGCTATGTTCCATTTATCATTATCCTATATAATAAAAGGGTAATATGCAAATTGACCCTAACAGTGGAACAACTGGAAATTACTGGTCACTATGACACGCACTGACCACCAGGGGGCAGATGCTCCATGCAGGAGCTGCCCCCTGATGGTCAGTGCACTCCCACAGGGGGAGCTCTGCTCAGCCATAAGCCAGGCTGATGGCTGCGAGCGTGCAGCAGCGGTGGCAGGAGCTTCTGCAGCAGTGCTAAGGATGTCTGACTGTGGCTTAGGGCTCCCAGGCTGCCAGAGGGATGTCTGACTGCCAGCTTAGGCCCAATCACCCCAGGAGTGGGCCTAAGCTGGCAGGTGGACATCCCCACAGGGGTCCCAGACTGCGAGACAGCACAGGACAGGATGAAGGACCTCCCTACCCCCAGTGCATGAACTTCATGCACTGGGCCTCTAGTAACTTAAATAAGGAGATTCAGCATATATAGGAGTGGGCAAAAGTAGGTTTACAATTGTAAATGCACGAAACAAGAGTTAATAAAGCTATTGTAATAATCTTATCCCATGTGTCTTTTTCCATCTGAATAAATGTATGCTTACATATTATAGTTCTAAAGCTGAATAAATTTGTTTTTAGAAATATTTATATATTTTCTTATATTGACATTGTGAATTATTAAACTATAAAAGTATTGCAAATATAAGAAAGATACTTTATTTAATATGTGTACTCATAATGCAAAAATTATATATGATTCTAGTTTTTTCAGTGTTATTCTGTATTATATTTTGGAAAGTAGATATATTAATCCTTTTAATCTTAATATTGTTCTAAAATCATCTGGCAAAAATTTTCATAACCCTCCTTTGTAGATGCTTTATAACAAAAGAACAAATATTCATGCTGATATCTAGTTATTTCCTCCAAATATGGGATGAAAATCTTAATAAATATTAATAAAGTTTAATATCTTCATTATAAGAATAAAACATATTATGCTTCTCTCATCAAATAAATTAAAAGAAATGACCTCTAATGCACAAGTGATCCTGTTTCATTTTTTAAATTTTTATGCCTCTTTCTGTTCTTCAAGTGTTTTTCTTTGCTTATCTGCCATGCTCTGTATAGTCCATTTTTCTTTCCTGTGCCTTAGTCCCTAAATTTTACTCAGTCTCCACTCCACACTCACAAATAAGTTTTGTTTTTTTTTTAAAATATATTTTATTGATTTTTTACAGAGAGGAAGGGAGAGAGATAGAGAGTTAGAAACATCGATGAGAGAGAAACATCGATCAGCTGCCTCCCGCACATCCCCCACTGGGGAAGTGCCCGCAACCCAGGTACATGCCCCTGACGGGAATCGAACCCAGGACCCTTCAGTCCGCAGGCCGACGCTCTATCCACTGAGCCAAACTGGCTTTGGCACAAATAAGTTTTAATAATATAGGCTTTAAATCTGCCCCCTTTGTCTTTAAGAAATAACCTCTCCTGTCCACTCCTTTTCTTGTTTTTTTTTTTGTTTTTTTGTTTTTTAGATATTTTTATTGCTATTTTACAGAGAGGAAGGGAAAGGGAGAGAGAGTCAGAAACACTGATGAGAGAGAAACATTGATGAGCTGCCTCCTGTACACCCCCTATTGGGGGTTGATCCCGCAACCAAGGTACATGCCCTTGACCAGAATCGAACCTGGGACCCTTCAATCTGAGGCCGACGCTCTATCCATGAGCCAAACCGGTCAGGGCGTGTCCACTCCTTTTCTGAATATGTGCTTCCCAGGCTCATCCTGCCTTAGTATGGATTAGAAAAAGACTTGTGCTCTGGGTAGCTGCACATAAGGCCATTTCTTTAGGCTTAATAATAGATAGCAAAAGCTTTTGAAAACATTTTCTGACCCATTTTTATATTAAATCATTGCAGTATTGCCAAGTTAAAATGCTTTATTTTTGAAACTGAATCTAGGATTATGTTCCAAAGAACAGAAGAGAGTATGGTTTGCAGATGGTATATTGCCCAATGGTGAAGTTGCAGATACAGCAAAATTATCATCTGGAAGTAAAAGATGTCCTGAAGACTTTAGTCCTCTCTTACCAGATCTGCCCTTGGTAAGGAATCTAAAGAATGACTTGTTGATTTAATAAAATTTTATTTTATAGGTAATTCAATTCCTTATGTGATTATTAGAGTATGGTTTTGTTGTTTTTTTTTAACACTATGAGTTTCCTAAAATGAGAAATATTTGATATAGAGGATATTTTTTAGGTTTTACCTTTTCATTGTCAAACTTTTGGTCTCAATACCATTTTGTGCTCTTAAAAGTTATTGAGAATTCAAAAGAGCTATAAGTTTTGTAGATTATACTATAGATAATTACTATATTAAAATTGAGAAAATTTAAAATTCATTAGTTAAAATAAACTAATATTAATAGAAATACTATGAGAAAAATTTCAAAACAAAAATTTAATCAGGGATAACTTCTTTTTTAAATATTTTTTATTGATTTCAGAAAGGTTGGGAGAGAAAGAGAGAGATAGAAACATCAATGATGAGAGAGAATCATGATCGGCTGCTTCCTGCGTGCACCACACTGGGGATCGAGTGACCGGGATTTGAACCTTGATCTCCTGGTTCATAGGTCGATCCTCAACCACTGAGACATGCTGGCCCAGCAGGGATAATATTATTTTACATTTCAGTTTTATGTCTGACTTAGTAGAAGAAAAGCTCTCATAATTGCCTGTATATTCAGTCTGTTGTGATATGTTGTTTTGATGAAATTATATGAAGAAAATCCTAGGACCTCACTGACTCCCTGAAAGGGTCTTGGGGACCCCAGGAATCCTTGGACCACACTTTAAGAAACACTGTTATAGGGAAATAGAACTGAGATTTAGACTAATATTTGTTTAATGATTTTCAAGGATTTAGTAAAGTATGTGATGGTGTATTTATGTTTGCATTTACACAAATGTACTAGGTGTTAAGTAGAAGATACATAATATAGACTCCTAGTCCACTAAGAATTCTCATTGTAAAGTAGCAAAATGCTCATAGAAGCAAATATTAATACACGAAGTAAGAATGTTTTATTCATTAAACAAATATTTATTGAGTATTTACTCTGTGCCAGTTACCTGGTTTATTCTGGGTACATACATTACACAAGATGGATATGTATCATGCTCTGTTCAAGTTCACATACCATATGCTGTTTGTCAGTAAGAGTTCTGGAGCTAGGCCCTAACCGGTTTGGCTCAGTGGATAGAGCGTGGGCCTGTGGACTCAAGGGTCCCATGTTCGATTCCGGTCAAGGGCATGTACCTTGGTTGCGGGCACATTCCCAGTACGGGGTATGCAGGAGGTAGCTGATTGATGTTTCTCTCTCATTGATGTTTCTAACTCTCTATCCCTCTCCCTTCCTCGCTGTAAAAAATCAATAAAATATATTTTTTTTAAAAAAAGAGTTCTGGAGCTAGATTTTGCATGTAGCCATTATTACCAAAAGTTTCTGAGCTAGCACCTACCCTAATCAATATTTTAACAAAATGAAAGTTCTAAATAGGTTAGTAAGTATTATTTGAATTCATAAATGGTATCATTTAATATTGACTCAGGTTTGGCCAGTCTAAAAGAAAGGGCTTTATTTAAACATATTTGAGATATAATATATTACTGGTGGTTACTATTTTGGACTATAGTTACCATTCTGCTGCCTAACCACTCCCCTCTCTGTCTTTCCCCCTTTTCTTCTCCCTTGCTTACCCAAGGTGTTTTGGTTGTCATGAGAAAGAGATCCTTGGGTTAACCTAATTTGCTCACTGTGTGATATGGTATAAGATCCTGAAATTCTCCTTGCCTTCTTTTTCTAATCTACAAAATTAAAGTCATTAGTACCTACCTGAGCATACAGTAAAGCTAAACCTTATGCTCCTAGATTTGAAGAAGCCAAATGGTACTGTTTCTTAGGAAATTTGGCTTATGAAGAATTTATGAGCCCATTTCGGTTTTATTCTTATTAAAATGATATGTTTGGCTATAGAGATGAACATTTCACATTTGAACAGAGACTAGAAACTGATTTTTTTTTATTCCATATTTTACAGACGGTAAACACAGTGGATCACGTCTATTCTGCTACAGTGGAAAAACCAAACAATGAGATAGGAGATATTACAAGAAATGAGATAATTCAGAGTCCAATTTCTGAGGTTTCATCTGTGGAAAAACGGCCCATAAGCACGGGAACTGAGGGGTTGCCTACTTCTGGATCTTTTACACTAGATGATGATGTTTTTGCAGGAACTGAGGAACCATCTAGTCCTACAGCTGGTGTTTTAGTGAACAGCAGTTTACCTGTTGCTAATACTTCAGATTATAGGTTACTATGTGGTATTGACAAGAATGTGGGCAATAAGATTAGTCTTCTGCCTTGTGATGAGGACAGTTTGCCCCCTCTTCTGGTTGCATCTGAAGAAAAGGAATTAGGTAGGAATAGCAGTTACTTAAATTTAAAAGTTGTGGTGTTGTTGTTTTTTTAAAGAATGTACTGATGAATTTTGTCTGTGTTGTATGAAATGCATTTTTTTTAAATTTAGACAATTTGAAACGTATTATGTCTTGATAACTTTAGTTTACAAAAAGTCATACATGACAACAAATTCTAAAAAGATTTGAACTTTTGAGATGATGATGATTCATTTATAATATCTGACTTCCTAACTTAGAGTGAGACAAAAGGCCAGTACAGCAGGGAAACTCATAGACTTTTAGCTCTGAAAATATTTCCATTGTATTAGAGTTTTGATTACATATCATTTTTATTTTTTAAAGGAGAGTGGTGCCTAAAGAAAAGAATATTGGATTAGATGACAAAACTAGGAATTTTAGTTTGTCATTGGCTATTTAATATGTATATGACTTGAAGCATGTTATATAATCTCTTTGGGCCTCAGTTTCTTTTTAAAAGAAGAGACCCTAGATCTATAAGGTCCTTTCCAAACTGAAGATCCTATGGTTAGCTTCTACCTCATAGTAGTTACCTAGGATACTTGCATTACGCTGCATCCTGCAACATGAAGTGATTATACTCTGTGCATGGCAATGTAGGGGAATGGAGCTTAGGACCTCTTTCTGTCAGTAGGTGCTATTTCATAAACCTGGCTATAGTGGCGAAAATACCTTCAAGCCCTGTTCTTTGCAGGCCATGGATATTTTTCTATTGATTGGCAAGATTTTTATTTTATTTTTTAATTTTTTTTGCCACTTGTTGCTGGCATAGGGCATATGTCAGCGAGCAGCATGTACAACTTGGGTCTAGATTACTTTCCTCAGCATTGTAAGTTTCAGAATTTATAATTGGAATGGCTGGCAGACTAGAATCCACTTTACAAAAATGTTTGTTTTAAAATTTTAAAGGTGCTAAAATTATATAAATATGCTTTTTAATCAACATCTTTGTGTATACACAACATATCAAGATTTATATGCATTGCAGTATTAATTCTTTACATACATAGAAAAGTAAAAATCTATATATATAAAGAGGTAATATGCAAATTAGTCAGGATGCTGTAACAGTCACAACTGGCTCAGGAGGAGGCTGCGCGCACAGAGGGGGCTCGCCCCCGGCCCGGAATGGACACACACACGGAGGCCCACCCCTGCTGGGAGACAGCGGACCAGCAGTCCCACCTCTGCGCATAGCTGCAGAGGAAACACCTTTTCTTACCACTCATTGGCTAAGCTCCCTGTACACCACTCACAGTGTTCTTGGTAACTTGGGTAATAAGAATCCAAGAAGGTGTTATAGGGTTTTCCACCTCACTCCTGGAGGAAAAAACGAAGGTCCGCTGCTGGAGGGGCTAAGAAATGTCATATCCTGCCCTAGCCGGCTTGGCTCAGTGGATAGAGCCTCAGCTTGTGGACCACAGGGTCCGGGTTTGATTCTGATCAAGGGCATGTACCTATGTTACAGGCTTCTCCCTGGCTGGGGCCTAGGTCAGGGCTCATGCAGGAGGCAACCAATCGAAGTGTCTCTCTCACATTGATGTTTCTCTCTGTCTTTCCCTCTCTCTTCCACATCCCTAAAGATCAATGGAAAAATATCCTCAGGTGAGGATTAAAAAAAAGAAAGAAATGTCATATCCTATGAAAGAGACATCTTGAAAATGCCTAAAGAAAGTTGTCATTTTTTCGTGGTGAAGGGACTGGAGTCCGTGTTGATGAAAACACCTTGGTGGCTGTGGCGGCTGGCAGTGGCAGCAGCAGCAGGGTGATGGGGGTGGTGCCTTCCCCTGGTCACCTTCCGTAGAGAGAGGCCAGACTGCAGCTTAGGCCCACTCTCTGGGGAGCGGGCCTAAGCCATCAGTAGGACATCCCCTGAGGGCTCCCAGACTGTGAGAGGGGGCAGGCTGGGCTGAGGGACCCCCTTCCCCAGTGCACAAATTTCATGCACCGGGCCTCTAGTAAGTATATAACAGTTGTCCAGGATATTGATTGACTTTATGGAACATGTTTGCTTTTGTTTAAATTTGCTCAAGCCATTGGTAGATTTATAAATCTTGTTTTTTTCACTGCAAGCATATTTAACAGGATGTCATATTTATTCTAATTATATGTCATTTTCATGAATTAGGGCCTGTAGTAGAAGAACACCCATCTCAGGAGCAGATCATTTTGCTTCTTGAAGACAAAGCTTTTCATCCTGTTACATTTGTCCTAAATGCTAATCTACTCGTTAATGTCAAGTTAGTATTTTGTAAGTAATGATTCATCTTTCTTTGCCTAATTGGAAAGCAGTATTTCTGAATTAATTACAACCTCAAGTTAGATTTATACTGGCAATCATGGAAAATAAGCAGCACTGGATACTGGATTTTTTAGCCAAATATGAATACAAGTTTTTGCAAATTTATATTCGGTGGGACTTGAAATACAAGCTTCCAGATTTTTACTAGTGTCCCTCAATAAGTTCTATGTTAAGGTCATTGGCTTATAGCTGAGCTGTATTTTGATGTTCATGATGCAATTAAGTACATTTCATTCATTTAGCTTTTAGCGAAATTAAAATTTGGTAATTGAGGTAAGCAAGAATCCTGATTTAGTAGCAATAAAGACAGTTTAAAGTCAATGACTTGTGATCCAATTAAAAGTAAGAAACTAAATAATCTTCAGTAATAAATAATCCTTAATACTCAACAATGCATCTCTCAGCTTTTCATTCTCTTTGAAACTAACCTAATTCTTACCCACTACATTTCACCATATTAGTGCATCTTTTATTTTAGTGTTATTTATTAATTGACTCCATCAGATAATCTTTTCTCTTTTCTACATTAATCTTAAGCAATTCAAAGTTTTTGTGAGGAGAACTCTGGAAAAATAAGGAATTTGAAAATTGTGCTTCATGCAAAAGACAATTATATTTAGTTTTTGGTTAATAGAAGTGGAAATTGATAGTTGTATGCTTTTATCACTTAAGATTCCTCAGACAAATATTGGTACTTCTCAACCAATGGATTGCATGGCTTGGGACAGGCAGAAATTATTATTCTATTGTTATGTTCGCCAAATGAAGATACTATTCCTAAGGACATCTTCAAACTATTTATCTCCATATATAAAGATGCTCTAAAAGGTATAGCTTTTTATTTTGAACTGTTTTATTTTTGTTTTAATTTTTTTGTTTGTTTGTTTAAAGTATTAAAAATAGTAGAACATACTTCTCCTTTTTCCCCATTGACCTTCCCCCGGCCTCTTCCACCCCCCAGCACATGCCCTCATCCCCCTAGTGTCTGTGTCCATTGTTTATGCTTATATGCATGCATACAAGTTCTTAGACTAGGGGATGGACAAATTAATTAAAGGCATTTATGCTTTTGGTTATGCTAACTGTACTAAAGATTTATTTTGTGAAGAGATTATTGCTTTTTCAGGTCTTAATCATTGTTTTCAGTCTCCTTAAATCTAGCATTTTATCTGATTAGTGTCTTTATACAGATTTGAAAAAATTTTTACGTCAAATATATTTGCCTTTATTTAATTAATTAATTTATTTATTACCTTTTTTATTTTTTATGTGTCTATATGTTTTTCTTACTGTTTGTGTAAGATTGGGGGACATTTTGATTTTACTTGACCATTCAGTAAGGAGGAAATTTTTTAAATAGCTTATGGTTATTCCTTTCTCCAGGAATAACCGAGCTTTGTGCACACAAGGTATTGAATAGATGCTTGTTCTAGAGTGGAAATAAAATTCTACATTGGCTTTGTATAAGAAAGTTTATATGGGAACATTCAAACTCAGAAAGCCTCTTTAAACAACTTAAAATCTTTTTTAAATGATTTTATTTCCAGGAAAATACATAGAAAACTTGGACAATATTACCTTTACCGAGAGTTTTCTCGGTAGCAAGGACCATGGAGGATTCCTATTTATTACACCTACTTTTCAGAAACTTGATGATCTCCCCTTACCAAGTAATCCTTTTCTTTGTGGAATTCTTATCCAGAAGCTAGAGATTCCCTGGGCAAAGGTTTTCCCTATGCGTTTAATGCTGAGATTGGGTGCAGAATATAAAGGTAAGTTTTAGAATATTAAGTTAAATTTCATAGGTTCAAATAGTAAAAGAAGAATCCAGGGGTATCATTAAAATAAAAATTTTAATGGATTAATGGAACCACTTCTGTTTCGCTGTACTTTTCAAATTCCAAAACAACCCTCCTGTACTACCAAATTAGTCTACAAAACCTTGATATGTCATGAAGTCAAGTTTATAATCATTATATAAACTTACCTTAAAATATATTTTTTAAATTTTAGAACAAACCCACAAAATCTTGAAGTTTTCTAAAAAGTATGTACTGTAGAGAGTTCATTTTACTTTGCCTATGCGGTAAGAAGACAAATTATTGCCCCCTTCAATTTGTGTACATTAGAGAGTCAAACTTAAAGGATTTTTGGATTATCAGTGCTACTACTTTCAGTTCCTGACTATAATCGAGTTGACTATTTTTAGAAAAGGAAATACTTAAAAATAGTGGCTCCCATCTTTGTTAAGCATGAGGTTCCTTTTTCTTATTTTTATATTCCTGACATTTAGCTTATTACCTAAAAGTGATGTAGACTGTATCATTTATGTATAATACTAGTATATGTATATGTGTATATTTGAGCGTGAGTTTGTGTGTATCTTTACATATCTACCCCTGATACAGTTGAGATTCTAAAGAGGTTTATATCTATGGTTATATCTAAGTTGAAATTATTTCCAGTGTTAAACTTTAAAAAAAAGAAAAAAATACATATATATATATTTGAGAGAGAGGGAGGAGAGGGATGTGGGAGCGGGGAGGAAGGAGGAAGGAAGATAGATCTGAGAGAGAAACATCGATTGGTTGTCTTTGACCAGAGAGCGAACACACAGCCTAGGCATGCACCCTGACCCAGAATCAAACCTGAGACCTTTCGGTGCCTGGGATAACAGTCCAGCCAACTGAGCCACACCGGCCAGGGCTCTTTCTCCTTTTTTTGAAGAAATAGTTTATTTATTGCATGTGAAGTACATCTAATGAAATTTTATACATTTCATTCTAATATAATTTAATAGATATTTTTGGAGGAAATTAAATGTAGGAAGATTATAAAGTGACCTTTACTGTTTCAAAATGGACAAATTCAGTGAGAGAGAGATTCATTAAATCCCTCTCTTTGGCAAATTTTATTAAACTGTGATTTTTGGGAGGGAGTCCTTATTTAGGATTTAAGTATGAGATGCTATTAAATTGTATAAAAAGTAACAAGATTTAATTTTTATCTCAGGTTTTACGCTGTGTAAACCGAAGAACTTAAAAAAATTTTCATTCTGAGCCAAGTGTTACATCCATTCAACCTAATACTTTGTCTCTGATATTAATATTTGAATGCTATTTTTATGGAAGGTTAGATCAGTATACTAGTACTAGGTAATTTTAAGTAATTATGTAGCATATAATCTGTAAGTTTGGCCTGTATCACTTCTAGATACCAAGTCTGTTTTCACACACTGAAAGGAAAATCATGGGGCAAATGAGGGACTTCTCAAAAGATACACAGGGATTGGAGCTGCAAAGCTATGGTAGCTATTTAGTAGTGATGAGGGCATATCAGCAGTTATTCATAGAAGTTAACTAGTCTCAGCTATTTTTTCTGAGTTCTTTATGTTCTGCTGGGTTTTGGATAGACTAGCATTTTGGTGTTATTGGTGCCCATGCCTCTTTGGGAATGGACTTGGAAGTGTAGTGTGGTGTGTGTGTTTATATTGTTATAGAGATAATGTACATATGGAAAAATTAATGACAGAAGTTGATTCCCGTGACTAAAAACTGAAAATAAGTGTCTGAAATTAGTAATTTTCAAATGGGGATTATCTATGCTTTTATGTTGAGATCATTTGGTTAAAATATCATTAAATGTTGGATTAGATGACTTGTGAGGTCCCTTTGAAACTGACAGGATGTCATTCTAAGTCAGAACCTTTTGAAAATAGTTTTAAGTAAAATTACTTCTATCAAATTACAAGGTTGCTCCCTGATTCATAAGAGATGAAGGAAAAAGTCAGCATTTACTTAATGTCATTTACCACTACATCTTATGTTTTTTCTAGTCTACATCCCCTGTCCTCCAAATAACTTATCCTTTTAAACACCACAAAACATGCAATAGCAAAGATGTGAGTTCCCCTGACTTAAGTTTTGAAAATAGATAATGTCAGGTGTGTTGTCTTAGAATTTTAAGAACTTATCTATAATAATAAAAGCATAACCAGACGTCCTTTCTTCTGGACAAAGCTGCAGCGGGTGGGGGCTGCGGCAGAGGTGGCAGAGGCCCCGGGCCACGGTGGTGGCGGGTGGGGGCCAGGGCCAAGGCCCTTGCACAAATTTCGTGCATCAGGCCTCTAGTATTTGTATAATAGGTATTACAGAGGTTTGTTCCTTACCTAAGCTGAAGGTTAAAAATGTACCTGCTTTTTATCATCATAGAAATAGTCTTACCTTCCTTTTTCACCTTCCTTTCCTTCCAGAGGTCCTGCTACATTGCCAGCAGGTTATCTTTTTCTTCCTGCTGTGCAGTATTTATAGTGCCCTAAAGAAAGAGGAAAGTTGTTAGGTGACAGGCTCCATGTCCCTTCTCCTTCTCTGCATTGATTTCTCTGACCCTGTGTGCTTCTGTTATCATGCTGACCCAGGAACTATAAATAAAAGTTTACTATATAAATCTGTAAATTAGCACAGTTGAATATTAATTGTACACGCCATTAAAATATTTAATTCTTATTTTTCTTCAAATTCAGAACTTGATAGGGGGCTCTAGCCAATTACTGTAATTTTCCAACCATCATAATTTTGTGGAAACATATAGTGAAAAGATTAAATGCTTTGGAATCAGGCAAACCAAATTTCAAATTTATGTTACATTAACTTAGTGACCTACTTTCCCATTTGTACAGTAGGGGTAGATATACTTGCCTCATGAGGTTATAGAGTTTAAATAAGATAATGTATGCAGAGTTCCCAGTTCAATGCAGTACCTGATTAGTACTCAGTATGGGTTAATTTTCCCCAAAGAAATGATTGGGGGTAATTTATTCATACTGTTTGAAAAATAAGAATTAAAGGTAATACATTCAAGACTCTGTTGTGTTTGTTTGGGCTTTTTGGGCAGTAACCAGTTTGTTTTTTCTTTTGTATAGCATACCCTGCTCCTCTAACAAGTATCAGAGGCCGAAAACCTCTTTTTGGAGAGATAGGACACACTATAATGAACTTACTTGTTGTGAGTAATTGAACTATTTTGTTAAGTGTTCTTATATTGTAACTTTAAAAATGTGTTTAGTAAATTTTACACACTTATGTTTTCCTATTTTAATTTGTCATATTTGGTATAATGAAAGTTCACTTATAAATATATCCTAAGTTCATTTAACACAAATGGGCTGTTTCTAATGAATTGCTTTTTAGAGCACATCTAATTTATATGTACCTGATTTATATTGCCTTTCAATTCATCCTGCTGGGGTGCTTACATATTTAGGTAATGTGAGATCTACACAGATGTTGAAGCTTTTGAAGATGTAGTTAAAGTGTTTGTAAAGTTAGTAAGTTTGGTGAATGTGAACAAAGTGTGGCCTAAGTTTCCTCATTTGCTTTAGGAAGGATTGGAATAAGCCATGTTTCAGGTTCCTTCCCACCTCAGATTTCTAGAATTTTGTATTTACCTGTTACCAGAAAAAAGAATTTCAGTGGACTTACTTTGATTTATAATATTCAGTTTGAAGACCTATTTGAAAGATCTTTAAATAGAAAGAGGAGATCACCCCCAAATACTATAGAATTCTTCCTGGGAATGATATTGTTTACTACTCTGTGGAGTAGCTGGATTAGTTGGTTTTATAAGTTAGTACTAGTTTGTAGATGGCATTTTCAGTTATGTATCACAAGTCTTAAAATGATGGATACTTTTTAATGGATTTGATGAATGGGTAAATGTGCATGAATAGTAGTTTAAGGTTTATGGAAATGTCATAATTTTATATAGGACCTTCGAAATTACCAGTATACCTTGCATAATATAGATCAGCTATTGATTCATATGGAAATGGGGAAGAGCTGCATAAAAATACCTCGGAAAAAATACAATGATGTAAGTATAATTGCTTCATTAAAATTTTGAAGATAATTATTAAACATTAGATTTTCTTACAAGTGTGTCAATTAAATTTGATGTTTTGAAGCAGACTAATATATAATGGCAAAATATATTATTTTTGAAGTTTTAGATTTGCCTCCTAACAAGGCATTTAATTCTATTCTTTCTTCTTCTTCTTCTTCTTCTTTTTTTTTTTTTTTTACTGTTTTATGCATTGAGGTGATTTTATCTTAATAACTTTGTTTCTATCACATTCTTGGGGGTTTTCCAGACCAAAGTTTGAGGTTTATGAAGCTGGTCAGAAATGTGACTCTTTGAATTAGTGTAACTGATAAAGGCATGAAATGGTAAAAGTGTTTCTAAATGAATGTTGTTTTTTCCCCTAGGTAATGAAAGTAATAAATTCTTCTAATGAGCATGTCATTAGCATTGGAGCTAGTTTTAGCACAGAAGCAGATTCTCATCTAGTCTGTGTACAGAATGATGGAGTTTATCAAACACAGGCCAATAGTGCCACTGGCCACCCTAGAAAAGGTGAGTGTTGGTTCCTAGTGTTGATCCATTAAACCACCTCAATAAATAGAATTCTTTTCAAAGAGGAAATATATATATTTTACGTGTATGCTGAATTGACAGTGATAAAACATGCTTTAAAATTTTATCTACACAAATATATATATGTGTGTATACATGTATATATATACACACACGCACACACACACACACATATATATATATATACATATATATATATATATATATATATATATATATATATATATATATATATGATTATATTGATTTCAGAGAGAAAGGGAGAGGGAGAGATAGAGATAGAAACATCAATGATGAGAGGGAATCATTGATCAGCTGCCTCCTACACGCCCCCTGCTGGGGATTGAGCCTGCATGTGCTCTGAGTGGGAATTGAACCATGACCTCCTGGTTCATAGGCTGATGCTCAACAATTGAGCCACACCTACGAGGAAACACACAGAAGTATTTTAAAATTGCTTCTGATTTGTGTTTTTCTCTTAGGCTACATTAGGTTTAAAGACTTGGAACACTGTACAGATATTCAGGCTTAATATGTCCTGTATGGTGGGAGTCTTTTTCCCCCCACAGTTATTTGTCTCTTGAATGAGGTTTTTTCACCTCTACATGCTTTTTGCTCCAACTCTCTTAAGGGAGCACAGGATAGATAAGAATGTAGAATAATTTATAAAACTATAAGTGGCTGGGAATATAAAAATGATAAAGGTGGTAGAGTACATAGCAGGTCTGAATGACATGACTCTCAGTTCTGGTTGAATGACCTTAGTGACTGCTGGATTACCAAACCCGTGCAGTAGAGGGCCTAACCAGTGGAAAGTTACATGGAAGTACGCATTTCATAAAATTAATACATTAGTATAAAATAACAAATTTTAAAATATTCTAACATCTGTCAGCTAATACAGTTTTTTTCTTCTGATTATAAAAGTAATTTATACTCATTTATAATAAGCTTGGAAAATATATTTTTAAAAGTATCAGAAGAAAAGAGTAGTAAAAGAAAAAAGTGTCAATATATAGCCATTGTTGATATTTTTACTGTATTTCCTTTTTATATTAATATCTGTGCTAAATAGATGATATAATACTGGATATTTATACTTTTGTATTGTGTTTTTTTCACTTAACATGTCAGTGATATTTTTGACATTAAAATTTAACAACTATTTAATATTTGTTGAATAGGTATATATTTATGTGGTATAAGTTTGAAAGATAAAAATATTTATAGTATAAAGTCTCTTCTTCCTTGACCCTCAGGCTACCCTCTCCTCCTCTCCATAGGCAACCAAACCAGTATTTTCAGTTTCAGTATGTACATCTTTCCTGAGACATTTTTTAAATAAGTCATTTGTTCCAGACTACACCTTGCTTTTTCTTTTGTTAACATACTTTGGATATTATTCTATATTAGTATATAAAGAATTTTCACATTCTACATAACTTTCCACTTTATATGTGTACTTCATTTAATTGTCCTTTATATTGGTGGAGATAACTTTTACCAGTCCTTGGCTATTTATAAAATAATAGAGGCCCATGAGAAACTCATGCACTCAGGGGGTTACCTCAGCCCTGCCTTTGCCCTCTTGCAGTTCAGGAGCCCTTGGGGGATGTCTGACTGCCGGCTTAGGCCTGCTCCATGTAGGTAGTGGGCCTAAGCTGGCAATTGGACATCCTTAGTGCTGCTGTGGAGGCGGGAGAGGCTCCCGCCACCGCCGCTGTGCTTGCCAGCTGTGAGCCCGGCTTCTGGCTGAGTGGCGCTCCCCCTGTGGGAGCACACTGATCACTAGGGGGCAAGTCCTGGGTTGAATGTCTGCCCTCTGGTGGTCAGTGCACATCATAGTGACCGATAGTTCCACCATTCAGTTGATTTGCATATTAGCCTTTCATTATATAGGACTAGAGGCCCAGTGCACAAAATTTGTGCACGGGGGTGGTCCCTTCAGCCCAGCCTGCACCCTCTCCAATCTGGGATCCCTTGGGGGATGTCCTCAGGATCGGGCCTAAACCGGCAGTCGGACATCCCTGTCACAATCTGAGACCGCTGGCTCCTAACTGCTCACCTGCCTGCTTGACTGACTGACCCTACTGCCCCCCCACCCCCCCACCCCCCATCAGCCTGATCACTCCGCCTCTGCCTGCCAACCTGGTCGCCCCCAACTGCCCCCCCCCCCCCCCCCCGCCGCCAACCTGGTCACCCCTAACTGCCTCCCCGCCAGCCTGGTTGCCCCTAAACTGCCCCCCCCCCACCAGCATGGTCGCCCCTTATTGCCCCCTCTGCTGGCCTGGTTGCCCCATCTGCCCCCGCCAGCCTGATCGCCCCTCACTGCCTCCCCTGCTGGCCTGGTCACCCCACACAGCCTGCTGTTTGGTCATTTGGCCGCCCCTCACTGCCTGCTGTTCAGTCATTGGTCATTCCTCACTAACCCCCCTGCCAGCCTGGTCACCTCATGCAGCCTGCTGTTCGGTCATTTGGTCGCCCCTCACTGCCCCCCCCTGCCAGCCTGGTCGCCCCACACAGCCTGTTGTTCAGTTGTTTGGTCGTCCCTCACCAACCCCCCTGCTGGCCTGGTCGCCCCACGCAGCCTGCTTGTTCAGTCATTTGGTCGTCCCTCGCTAACCCTCTGCCGGCCTTGTCGCCCCACTCAGCCTGTTCGGTCATCTGTTTGGTTGCGATGGCCCTGGGCTCTTTATATATATAGATACTGTGAATAACATTGTATCCGTACCATTAATTTCTGAAAATGGAATTGGTGCATAAAAGAATACATTTATTTGTAATTTTAGTAGATAATTATCAAGTTGTCCACCCAGAGATTATTGATTTATGTTCTCACTAGTAGTGGATGTTCAATTTCTCACACTCTCCCTGACACAGACACAAACATTTTATTATTTTTAATATATTTTTAAAATTTATTTCAGAGAGGAAAGGAGAGGGAGAGAGAGATAGAAACATCACTGATGAGAGAGAATCATTGATCAGCTGCCCCTTGCATGCCCCCTACTGGGGATCAAGCCCGCAACCTGGGCATGTGCCCTGACTAGGAATTGAACCCAGGACCCTCCAGTTTGCAGGCCAGTGCTCTATGTCCTGAGCCAAACTTGCTAGGGCAACATAAACATTTTAATTAATACAACTGTCCATCAATTATTAGATACAACCATTAACTTGAATGCAATATTTATCTTATTTATTAGCTTTCTAATTTTAAGTGGTGTGGGCATGGCATTTATCAGGTACTTAAAATGTGCCATGCTCCACATTATATATTTGGCAAATATATTATAACATAAAATAGAGCAGGTTAAAACATAATTGTTGTATTTTTCTTTATCAGTGACAGGTGCAAGTTTTGTAGTATTCAATGGAGCTCTAAAATCATCTTCAGGATTTCTTGCTAAGTCCAGCATAGTTGAAGGTAGGAGTTTCATCTTTAAGATTGTTTTAATGTAAAGATGTAAAGTTTTCTTTTTGAAACTGTATTTGATATTTATATAAAAGGATATATGTAAGTTATGTCATTCTCCAAAGTACCACAAGCTTCTGTGAAATCATTCTGCAGCCCAAAAATTAGAATGTGATCAATATTTGGATCTATTTACACCTTCTTCCTTCTCTCTCCAAAAATTAACTACCAGACTGAATACTGTTTAACATTCTCTTGCTTAATTTTTTTACACTGTATAAAAATATGCCTAAATAATATGTTTATTTGGGAGATGTATAAAATTGATATCATTCTTCACACAGTCTTATGGAGCTTATTATTTTCATGCAATGTTATGTCTCTAAAATTTATCCATGTTGTTGCCAGCAGCTATGGCTTATTTATTTTCAATGTTATTAAATATTTTATTTTGTGAATGTGTGACTATTTATCTTTCAATCATGAACATCTGGGTTGGTTCTCTGTTTTTGCTATTATGAACAATGGTGCTAGTAGCATTCTTGGTGTGTGTCGACATTGGGCACGTGTCTAAGAGTTTCTCTGGAGTATATCTCCAGGAGTAGAATTTCTTGGCTGATAGATTAGAAAATGTTTAACTTTACAAGATATTGCTAAATTATTTTCATTATTTAAGATTTCCTGTTGATCTTCATATTCTCCAAACTTAGTTTTATCAGACTACTTAATTTGTGTCAGTCTGGTAGGTATCTCTGAACATGGTCATAATTAGCATATCCCTATTAAGTAGAGCATCTTACAACATATTTATTGGACATATATGTTGTCTCTTCTGTGCAATGCCGGTTCACATCTTTTGTCCATTTTTCTGTTTTTTTGTATATTTTTCTGATTTATAGTTGCATAGTTTTCTATATACTGTAGATTTCCTACACCATTTTATAGTGTATTTTTAATAGTCTTCATTTAAATACAGTGTAATTTATTAATCTCTTATGGTTAATGTTTTTTATTTAAGAAATCTTTCCATCCTGTGGTTAAAAAGATGTTCTCCTGTTTTGTCCCAAAAGATTTAAAGCTCTGCCTTTAATATGCATGTATCAATCAGATAGGGATCCATTGACATTTTTTTGCATTTGAATAGGATTTGATCCAGCATCAGTGATTCAGTTCTCCCAATGAGAGAGGTTTTTTACTCACACCAAATGTGTGGATTTTTCCCCTCGCATCAGTTAATTTTCTAGTTCTCTGGCACCAACTGGGTGTCTAACAATTTAGTTCTGACATTAACCACCCAGAGTTAGCACAGACCCCATAGGTTAAGGGCTCAGTCCCACGAGACTGCCCCTCACTTTAGATACCAATTAGAAGTCTAGGGCCTCTTATACTTCTAACTGGCTGTAAATCAGAGGATCCCACTACCTCTTCCTCAGGGTGGTTCAAACATTTGCTAGAATAGCTTACAGAACTCAGAAAACACTTCATTTATGTTTACTGGTTTATAATAAAGCATTTATAAAGGATATGACTTAAGAATAACCAAATGGAAGATAAGCATAGGGCTAAGTATGGGGAAGGAGTCATGGAGATTCCATGCCCTCTCCAGGCGTACCACCACCCTTCCTTCACATCACCCTTCTAACACCTTGATGTGTTCCCCAACACAGAAGCTCCTTGAACCCGGATATTTGTGAATTTTTGTAGAAGTCTCATTATAAAGGCATGCTTGATTAAATAAACGGCCATTGCTGATTGAACTCAACCTCCAGCACTCTTCCCCAGTTCTAGTCCAATGACGCAAAGTGACCCTTACACAAAGTCTTTTGGTGCCCCTTCTTCTTTGTCTTGACCTCAGATTCAAGGACTTTCCAGTCTATTATTTCTGGCTTCTTAAGCCAGTAGGGCCATTGCAGCTTAATGAATCACCAGACACTGTCCCAAGACTTTGCCTGGGCAACTTTGGGCTCACTTGTTGAATTTTCCTACAGGGGTCACGGTATTGCATTTCCTACTGTCTACTACTGAAACAGTTGCCTCATACATTTTGTCTAGTTTTATGGTTGGTTATTTTTTTTTAAAATATATTTTATTGATTTTTTACAGAGAGGAAGGGAGAGAGATAGAGAGTTAGAAACATCGATGGGAGAGAAACATTGATCAGCCGCCTCCTGCACATCTCCTACTGGGGATGTGCCCGCAACCAAGGTACATGCCCTTGACCGGAATCAAACCTGGGACCTTTCAGTCCACAGGCCGACGCTCTATCCACTGAGCCAAACCGGTTTCGGCTGGTTGGTTATTATGAAAGAGTTAGTTTAGTATCATAGCCAGAAATGGAAAATTTTTAACCATTCATTTAAAAAAATTTATTTACCATTAAAAAATTAATCCTTTGTGAAATAGTTTTCTTATTTCCTAATAGAAAACAACCATTAGAATGATTTAACAGATGATTTTTAAATATTTTCAAATAACAAAATACATTTGTATTTTGGAATAAATTTTATGGCTTAGACATATAAATTGATATTTAGTAAAATAAATATGAAACATAACTCTCATTTTCAGATGGCTTAATGGTGCAAATAACTCCAGAGACCATGGATGGCTTGCGGTTAGCTCTACGAGAACAAAAAGACTTTAAGATTACATGTGGGAAAGTTGATGCTGTAGACCTGAGAGAGTATGTGGACATCTGCTGGGTAGATCCTGAAGAAAAAGGAAACAAAGGGTAAGAACTTTTTGTTACTAAAATGTAATTGATTTGATGGAAAGGGGAAGGATAAAAACATGTTGTTAATAAGAAATCTTTTATGAATAAATATGGAATTATACCATGAATTTCAGTGCTTATACTTTAATTATTATATTCAGTCTCTTTTTCAAACATATGCCTAACCAGCCTCATGTGTGTTTTCTTGGCCAGGATGCTGTCAATTATTGAAGGGTGGTCAATTGGGAGGGGGCCAATGACAGTATGTCCATTGTGTAGCAGTGTGGGCTTGATGCAAGACACTTTTCCTGTGGTAGGGTACCTATTTTTGTCAAGTAAGTAAAGGAGTCCCTTTGGATGTTTATTCTGTTTTATACTGACTCACTGTAAATATAAACAACTGAATTTAATAATATATACTTTAGAGGCCTTACAGAATATTACTGCCATTCATTCCTTCCTTTTTTCCATTACCCATTTCATTTCGTTTCTTTTCTTTCTTTTCTTTTCTCCTCCCTCCCTCCCTCCCTCCCTCCCTCCCTCCCTTCCTTCCTTCCTGTCTGGAGCAAAGAAAGAAGAGGGCTAATGCTGTAGGACTCTAAAATAGATTTTTTTAAAAAATTCATGAGACAGCTTTTCTGTTAAAAGACTAAGATATTATTTTATTTTTAAATATATTTTATTTATTTTATTTTTTAAATATATTTTATTTATTTTTTACAGAGAGGAAGGGAGAGGGATAGAGAGTTAGAAACATTGATGAGAGAGAAACATCAATCAGCTGCCTCCTGCACACCCACCACTGGGGATGTGCCCGCAACCAAGGTACATGCCCTTGACCGTAATCGAACCTGGGACCCTTCAGTCCGCAGGCCGACGCTCTATCCAGTGAGCCAAACCGGTTAGGGCAAGACTAAGATATTTTAAACCTCAGGTATGAATTGGGCATATGAAAAAGTAGGTAAAATTTGCTACACATCAAGAAATCTTGGTAAATGAATATAAACTAGTTTTAATTATTTTATATGTAATTGAGATACCTTACTGCTGTTACTGCTGTTTTAAATTTATAGCTTTCATAATTTTTCTCCTTATTCCATTTATTCAAATTTAATAATTCATAAGAAGCACCTTAGTAGTAATACTTCCTTTGTATTTCATTTTATTCTATAGTGTTATTAGTTCCGTGGATGGAATATCGTTACAAGGATTTCCAAGTGAAAAAATAAAACTGGAAGCAGATTTTGAAACTGATGAGAAGATTGTAAAGTGTACTGAGGTAACTGCAAAAGAAAATGCCTTCCCTTTACATGCTGTGTTTAGATATGGTTTTTGTCTTTTTTTAACTGGGAGATTTTCCACTTCTCAGCTTCTGAATGTTTAAGTACAGTGTATTACACTTTTTACATTATATCTTGAAACACATATTTCTTACCAGGCTTCTTTTACAACGCCAAATTTGGTTTTCCGTAATATTATTTATTTCAGGCTATTATATGACAGCACTGCCTGCCAGCTCACAGTTAAATTTTGGCAGCATTTCCATTTCTGTTTATAAAGAAATATATTGTTTGATCATATTATTTTCATTTTTCTCTTATTTAACAAAAATTAAAAGATTTTGTTGATGTCAATTTATAATCACATATACAAGTTATTTTTAAAAGCTTCTTTTATTTTAAGAAGGGGATATGAAATTATACAGTAGACCTCTAAGCCCTTAGTCTACCTCCATACTCACCCTCTCTCTGCCTCCCAGGTCAGACAATCAGTATTACTTACTGCATATGTATTCTTTGTGAATTTTATGCATGCACAAGATAGAAACTATAGAGAATATAGAAATTATAGAACATTATTACTTTGTTCTATCTTAACTTTATTAAAATGTCCTTACAGGATGGTAATCTTACAGGGTTGATTCATTAGTACCCTTCTCTAAACTGAGTTAACAAGGCTCCGTTGCTACAGGTTAACTTTAGGCAAAAATAGCTAAGTCATTTCCAAATTCCATAACCTTTGGTTTTAAGTTAACTTGTAGTATAATTCATGGTTTGTTTGTGTGTGTAGATCATGGTGTGTACGTCCATGTGTAATGCTCATATATATATTGCTCTTAAGCTAATGAGTTTCATGGCACTAGCATTAGCATTTTATTAATAAAGTTGAAATGAAAGTAGCAATTGTTGCATTTTTAAATCATGACCTGTTTCCTAATTTCAGGTGTTCTACTTTCTAAAGGACCAGGATGTATCTGTTTCAGCAACTCGTTATCAGTTTGCAAAAGAAATAGCCATGGCTTGTAGTGCTGCACTGTGCCCTCACCTGAAAACTTTAAAGAGTAATGGGATGAATAAAATTGGCCTCAGAGTTTCCATTGACACTGATATGGTGAGGCATGTTTTTGCAATGTATTTTCTAAATGAATTTATCATATATTAAAATAATCAAAAGGTGTTTCTTTAACCTTTTATTTTGGGATGAATGAAGACAATGAAAATTTGTTGAACATCAGTTTGTGCACACACTTCGTGTTGATTATCTCCTTATTCTCCACAATGGGTCAGCAAACTTTTTTTGTAAAAGGCTACACAGTAAATATTTTTGGCATTGCGGGCTGAATGATTTCTTTCAGAATTACTCAGTTCTTCTGTTATAGTGCAGAAGCAGCCATAGATAGTATGTGAACTAATAGGCTCGGCTTTGTTCCAATGAAACTTTGTTATAAAAAACGGAGTGCCGATTGGCTTTCAGGCCATAGTTTGCTGACCCCCTGCTCTACAACAATGCTTCCTGTTTTTCAGTTTATTATTCTGAATAGATTCTATATTCATACGATTTAAATTGATTCTAAAAGTGTATACATAACAGTACAACTTTATTGGACATTTCCAGAATACAGCATTCTGATTGTAGTCTATGTAATTGGCGCCTTAACTCCTGGCTACAATGTAAATGATGCCCAGTAGAGTTGTGTAAGGTAATAGACTTGGAAAGATCGCCTTCCATCCTTATCTCCAAACCCTTTTGTCCACCTCAATACTCCCTCTTATTCTTCCTGGTGAGGCAATCAAATGATACCCATTTTTATGTATTCTTTGTGATTTTATGCATGTACCAGCAAATAAGTGTGTGTCCTTTTCATTTCCCCCTTTACACTGTATTTTTTTAACCTTGCTTCTTTAACTTACTATACCTTAGAGATATTACACGTTACCACATATTCTTTTTAAGTTGCATAGTAGTAGTTTATTATATAAGTGTACTCTTATTTAACTAATTGTTATGCATTTTTATATGTACTGATTGATACTTAGATTATCCACAATATTTTGCCTTTGTGTAAGTGTGAGTATATCAGAAACATTCTTAGAAGTAGAATTGTCTGGTCCGAAATGTACTCAATAGGTATTACCATACTGTCTAAAATAGAGGTTATACCAATTTATATTTTTACCATAATTTGTGAGAGCATTCTTTCCCCTCACATACTTATCAAAGCAGTATGTAATCAAACTTTTGAACTTTACCAATTTGATAGGTAAAAAATAATACTCCAGTATTATTGTAATGCACATTTCTGTTTCCAACATCCAATATAATAAATTACAAAGCAGTTTCTTCTTTAGAATGGTTTATCTAAATATGAATGAGTTCAAAAGCTGAAGATTTGCTTTTCTTCAGCCAGGATGTGTTGTACTCAGAGTTCTTATTGGAAGGAACTTATATTTTCATCTCACTGTTAAAAGTTCCTTTTTCAAGGAAATATCTGATATTTGTGTGTTATTTGAGTAAGCACTGTTAATATTTCTTTAGGCAAATTAAAATGTAATTTTCATCAGCAACATTAAATTCAAATATTAAATATGCAACAACAAATTAAAAATATTTTAAAGTAGATTATTTTTATTAATACCATGGGGTTTGTATTTAAGTTATGTTGTTAATCATTCAAAATCTAGCCCTTCCGTGTGTTTACATGTTCATTGAGAAGAAACTTAAAGTATGAATTAGTGGCAATTTTTTTTATTTTAATGATATATGTGGGAGGAACAATTACAATTTATGTAGTAGATGGATAAAAATATAGGAGAATATTTTATGAATAAAATGTCAATTATTTTCTTAACATGCTTAAACTGGATGATATTTTTAATTTAATTATTTTTACATTCATCTGCTGAGCTAAACAAGATTGCTCACTTTCTAGGGTTGACTTACCAAGATTTTTTTTTTTCCAGGTTGAATTTCAGGCAGGATCTGAAGGCCGACTTCTTCCTCAGCATTATCTAAATGATCTTGATAGTGCCCTAATACCTGTGATCCATGGTGGAACATCCAACTCTACTAGTTTACCATTAGAAATAGAATTAGTATTTTTCATTATAGAAAATCTTTTTTAGTGAAAAGATATTAATGAATCATATTATTTATATTGCAAACTGATTTGCTAAAACTAACTCCAGCACTAAACCTAAAATGCCACAAACACTAAAAGTAAATATGTTTAATGTTTGAAACACATAGAAGTTTTGCTTTATAGGCCGGAATGATCTTTTTAAAATCATTAGCACAATTTCAATCTCTAAAAACTTAATGCGATCCAGTTTTTGAAGATTTACACTTAAAAAATACTAAAAAGACAAGGATTACTTCTTCAAGAAATTTGTAGCATTTGTTGTGTTATTTAAATGCTATGCCAAAGTATCTGCACTTAGTAATACCTCTTTATGCCAAGATCGATTTTAATGAAGGCTCTTTTTCAGATGTAACCTTATAAAGGGAAATATCTGTTTTCTGTATATGCCAGTTAGATTGCTGGTTTCTAAAGTCTGTTAAAAATATACTTCAATAGCACAGACCAGTTTCCATATTAGACTTAATATGATGTTCTTTGAATAAGGCAGACAACTTATTTGTATAATTGGAGTGGAGACCTACCTCCGTGACTAAGATAAACTCTGATTGTTTGGATTAAAATCAGAATTTTCCTTTTTTTCTTCTCAAATTATTCCATATATGGTTTTCTCTTGATTAAATGGGTATTCTTAAAATAACTGTGGGTGCTTCAGGATTCTGTGCTTCTGTAATTTAAGTATATTGTTTTTATAGCGAGAACATGTGATTTGGTATGTGTTTTATAAATCTTTAATAATTTATAAATAGGCAATATTTTTGTATTGCAGTATATTATTTTTCCTCCTTTCTTTCCAAAGTGTACCACTATATTTGCCACTTATATAAAAAGTGATTGACGACAGGCCAGATGACCCTTGAAATAGTTATTATGTAGCAATAAATGAAGCATGAAACAGATTTTTATTACTTTGCCTTTAAACCTTACAAGTTTCTTGGCAAGTTCACATGTTTTCATTGACACTAATGTATTTATTATAAACTTCAATGAACTAATTACTTTTGCATATTTTAAATTCTTTATATGGTAGTTATTTTTTATAACAGAATATTAACATAAGTTAAATTCTATGTATTTAAAACTATTACAGAACTTTCCTCTTTATTTCAAACAGCAAAATAAGAAATGTTGTGTTGAAAAAAAGAGTAATGAGTGTATTGTTAGTTAGTCCTGTCATTTAAGTTATATAAAATATAATCATATTTTGATGCTTTTTTTATTCTTAAGTGGAATATATATGTTTTTGTATAAAAAACTTGTATATCTCAAGAAAAAGAAATTATACTAAAGGGCCCTGTTTTAAGAAAAATATTTAGGAAGTATCTTAACTTGAAGACCAAAAAACGGTTAAACTCAGGAACTGAGGTCTTAGGTTAGGAGAGGCTAAGAATTTTAATCAGATTGGTCATATGGTTCCTACTAAATCAATCTGTAGTACTAGCCAAAGACAGTATGGAGGATAATATCAATCGTATGGGAGTAGCTACTTCAAAAACAGTGTGAAATGTTGCAAATATTAAATAAAATAACACATAACTTGTGAAATTAATTGCAATAGTATAAGTTAAAAGCAATCACATATCAAACTCAATTTATGTTTTCTTTATATAGTGTGTTTATTTTGCAATATAAATTATTGCACAATCTATAAATACTGAATTTAAAATAACCAAATGGTGGAGGGCTCTTCCATGATGGGATAGATTTTGATTTGTTTTTTTAAATCTACATTTCATAAAAATTGGAATTATGTGCCTTTGGAGGCACCTTTTTAAGTATTCTTTATAGTCCTAGGTGGTTTGGCTCAGTGGATAGAGCGTCAGCCTGTGAACCAAGGGTCCCGGGTTAGATTCTGGTCAAGGGCACATACCTTAGTTGCAAGCTTCTCCCGGGCCTGGGCCCTGGTCAGGACTCCTGTAGGAGGTAACCAATCGATGTGTTTCTCTCACATCGATGTTTCTGTCTTTCCCTCTACCTTCCACTCTCTCTAAAAATCAATGGAAAAATATCATCGGGTGAGGATAAAAAGAAATTAAATAAATAAAGTATTCTTCGTAGAGTATGTCTCTGAATGCATTTGTTGCTTATTTTGGTCATGTTCTTCATATTTTTAAAGGTGAAAAAATAGAAATGGTTCTTTGTACTCAGTCTGCATTGATCTGGTTTTGGTCTTATGCCTTTTACTAGTAATACTATTCTCTGAATTTTGAAATGTGAAATAAAATCTAACTGTTTTATGCAGCCATCAAACAAACTGCATATATATACTTACTCTCTGCAGAGCACTTTATTAGCCTTCACTGGTTGAAAGATGAATAAGTAGTTCTTTCCCTCTTGGAGCTGAATGTGTGAAGCAGATCATTGACAAAGTTAAAGTCATTGTTATAATAGAAATACAGATCTAATCTAGGTGGTTGGAAAACAACCCAGGAGGATAACTACACCAATAATGAGAGGCAACCTGAGGACCTGTTAGATGGTGGGCACTAAACTTGTCTAGCCAAGAAATGAAAATCTAAAAAGTAATATGTAAAAAGACCAAACTTTCCCTCATAAGGCAATTTACTTTAAAGAGTCTTTCATGCTCTAGCTGGTTTGGCTCAGTGGATAGAGCATCAGCCTGTGGACCTAAGGGTCACGGGTTTAATTCCAGTCAAGGGCATGTACCTTGGTTGCAGGGTCCTCCCTGGCCCTGGAACCCTGGTCAGGGCTCCTGCAGGAGGTAACCAATTGATGGGTTTCTCTCACATCGATATTTCTCTGACTTTTCCTCTCTCTTCCACTCTCTAAAAAAAAGTCAATGGAAAAATATCCTTGGGTAAGGATTAAAATAGTCTTTTGTGTTGTGTGAATGTCTTACCTTAAAATTTAATTATTATAAAAGTAGTAAGTAGCCTGATATGGTATCTCAAATGCCCAAGTTTATAACAGCTTCGATTTAGATACTGTTTCATAAGTAAATAACAGAGCTTTTCTTTTTTTAATAGCAAGCATAACTTTACTCATTTTTAAACAATATATCTTGAAATAAACCATAAACCTCCAAACCATGCTAGGTTTTAATTTTTCTTTGTGATTAAAAAGATGTTCCATATATGTACATGATTCACATATCAGAAAAAACTTATCAATGTAAGTTTTGCCTGTCACCTTGTATGCACATACCTTGTTCTTCCCACTCTCCATACTCAACAGATAATCATTTTTGTTAGTTTCTTGTGTATCTTCCTAAGTTTGGGTACAGTAATAGCAAATACATACATATATTTTTTTCCCTCCATATATTTTTTAATCTTCACCGAGGTTATGTTTTTATTGATTTTAGAGAGTGAGGAAGGGGGAGAGAGAGACATGGATGTGAGAAAGAAACATTGGTTACCTCCTGTATGCATCCCAGCCAGGGATAGAACCCACAACCTTTTTTATGTAAGGGATGATGCTCCAACCAACTGACCCAGCTGACCAGGGCTCCTTTTTTTATACAAATGTAGCATACTATTTACACTGAAGAACACAATTTCAATTATACTTCAATTACTTTGAATTATGTGGTTATGTTTAGAATCTTAAAAGACTGCATTGCTTCTTACTTTTTCTCAGTAATTGATAAAAGCATCTTATTTCAGAAAGGCAAGAAAATCCATTACTGAAATTATAACCATATGTTTCAGTGGGAGGGTTATTTTCTCTTAAAATTTTCATTACTAAAACACTTGCATGGTTATTTTTTATTTGATCTTTATTTAAAATCTTTGTTTTTTCTACCAGGCACTAAGCCTCACCATCTAAATTTATCTTTTACCACTTAACACATTTATTTTTACATTATTAGTAGCTTTAAATATTTACATTCTGTGTTTGGGATTTAGCTTGGAATGATACACAATTTAACATTTAACACCTTTTGGGAAATATTTTCTGCATTTGCATAGATAAATTGAAACCATATTTTCATGCTTTTTACGAGTGGAGAAACAGGTCTAATTCAAGTGGTTTATTATGAACCTCTGAATATGATAAAGGTTTTTTCTCTTTGGTAAAGTAAGGTGCTTGAAAGCCTCCAAGATAACCCACAATGTTCCATGCCTCCTGGTGTTCACACACACCCTTGTGTAGTCCCCTCCCACACTGTACCAGTTGGTCTTTATGACCAATGGAATATGGTAGAAGGAATGGGATGTCATTTCTACAATTATGTTATAAAAGACTGGTTTCCATCTTTGCTGCATTTCTCTCCACTCTCTTTCATCCTTTTCTCTGCCATCTCCTTCCCTCTCTGTCTTTCTCCCTCTCTATTGGATCATTCCTCTTGGGGAAGCCATTTGCCAGGTGTGGGCAGCCCCATGGAGAGGCCCACTTGGCAAGGAACTGAAGTCTGACAACAACCACATGAGTGGAAGTGGATCCTCCAGCCCCAGTCAGGCCTTCAGATTGCAGCTCCAGCCAAAACTGCAACCTCATGGGAACCACTCAACTAAGCCACTCTCAGATTCTTGAATTTCAGCAACTGTGTAAAATAAACATTTGTTGTTTTAAACTGATGTATTCTAGTGATTTATTTATATGCAGCAACAAATATGAGTTAACAAATAGATGATACCTTTATTTTTAGCAGCTGTAAGTAAAACTGGCTAAAAATGATAAATTGCTCTGACTGCATATTATCACCATTTATGGATTCCATGCCACAAGTAATGTGTGCTAAGGGCAGAGAACACTAAAAGAAAAAGTAGGATTTGGCCATGTACAAACAAAGATGCAATTATGGGAAACTTCCTGTTTCTGGAAATTACATGCTAGAATATTTAGATCATGCTCCTGCCAAAAACAACTAAAGCTGATTAAGATACAAAAAATCATCTTAAGCCCTGTCTGGTTTGGCTAGGTGGATGGAGCGTCAGCCTGCGGACTGAAGGGTCCTGGGTTCGATTCCAGTCGGGGACATGTGCCTTGGTTGCGGGCACATCCCCAGTGGGGGGTGTGCAGGAGGCGGCTGGTCGATGTTTCTCTCTCAAAGATGTTTCTGACTCTCTATCCCTCTCCCTTCCTCTCTGTAAAAAATCAATAAAATGTATTTTAAAAAATCATCTTAAAACATGAAGGAGATTTTAAGGCAGCAAGTGATGTCCTGTACAAAGGTAAAAAGAGAAGTTAAGTGAACATGGGGCCCTACTGTGACAACCTTACAGAGTAAAGGGGACATAGCAAAGTTCAAGGCCTACACAAGGTGGTGAATCTAACAGAATTTTCCCAACAGAGGCTGAGACCTATCCCAAACGGTTTCAGTCTTTGGATGAGGATGAACCAGAAGTATAAATTATGCAAAAGTATAGCCAAGTTTAGAATTGCCCACATTGCACAAAGAATCTTAAGCATTTAACCTGCTTTAAGGTGGTCCCACACTGGAGACGTCTCCTGGTGCTGTCACCATGGCAAAAATGTAAATCCTCTCCATAGAAAAGTAATTTCACTGTAGGCCTCAAATTACTTTTCTTTTTTTTAAAATCTATTTTATTGATTTTTTACAGAGAGGAAGGGAGAGAGATAGTTAGAAACATCGATGAGAGAGAAACATTAATCAGCTGCCTCCTGCACATCTCCTACTAGGGATATGCCCGCAACCCAGGTACATGCCCTTGACCGGAATCGAACCTGGGACCTTTCAGTCCGCAGGCCGATGCTCTATCCACTGAGCCAAACCGGTTTTGGCCTCAAATTACTTTTCAAATGTAACATCTAACACAGTAAAAAATAAAAAGTAGGCACAAATGGAAACTAGTCTCCAGAGGCAAGAATTAGTAGAAACAATGAAAACAAACTCAGACAGACTTAGGCATTAGATTTATGCCTTCTGTGTTTAAAGAAATAATAAAAATGTAAAAATCAAGCATGCGGTACCTGTAGAGCAGGGGTGGGCTATGGAATTTGGAAATGACTTAGCTATTTTTGCCTAAAGTTAACCTATAGTTATAAGAGCCTTAACTCAGTTTAGAGAAGGGTACTAATGAATCTACCCTATAAGACACCATCGCATAAGGACATCTTAATGAAGTTAAGATTGAACAAATAATGTTCCATAATTTGTATGACCTATATAGTTTCTATCTTGTGCATGCCTAAAAATCACAGAGAATACATATGCAGTAAGTAATGCTGATTGCCTGATATGGGAGATAGAGTGAGGGTGAGTATGGAGGTAGACTAGGGGTTTAGTGGGTCTATAATTTCATATCCCTTTCTTAGAAAAGAAACATTTAAAAATAACTTGCATATGTGATTATAAATTATATCAAAATATTTTAATTTTTGTTAATTAAGAGAAAAATGAAAATAATATGGTCCAAGAACATATTTATATATAAAAAAGGTCAAGCAACTATCCGACCAGGGGGCAGACACTCAATGCAGGAGCTGCCGAGCTGTGGTGACTTGGCAATGGTTGTTCTCAGGTGATACACCCCGGAACCAGAAAGGAGGGAGCCCAATTCCGGGGTGCATCACCCAAGATCTGGGACCCCTCAGGGGATGTTGGAGAGCCTGTTTCAGCCGGATCCCCACAGGCCAGGCTGAGCCCCCCGACCCCCACCCCCACCCCCCCACCACCGCTGGAGCCACCTGCTCACTCCACAAACACTCTTCAAGCAGGGGCACCGCCCCAGGTGCAGCCGGCCAGGGAGGATCACGGCAGGTTGGCTCCAGGGTGTGTCCGGTCCATCTCTCCAGTCCCACCCCACCGGCCACCTTCTAAGTAATTTCCTTTTAATGTCCACAAATCTGTGCACCGGCGGACTAGATTCTGAATAAACAAATATGGCAATGCTGCCAAAACTTAATTGTGAGCTGGTAGGCAGTGCCTGAAATAAATAATACTATGGAAAACCAAATTTGGCGTTATAAAAGGAAGTCTGGTAAGTAATATGTGTCAAGATATAATGTAAAGTGTAATACGCCGTTCTTAAACATTCGGAAGCTGAGTAGTGCAAAATCTCCCACTTAAAAAAAACAAAAACCACATCCAAGCCCAGCATGAAAAGGGAAGGCATTTTCTGCGCAGTTGCCTCAGTAAACTTCACAGTCTTCTCACCAGTTCCAAAACCTGCTTCCAGTTTTATTTTTTTCACTTGGAAATCCTTGTAATGATATTCCATCCACGGAACTAGTAACACTATAGAATAAAACGTAATACAACAGAATTATTACTACTAAGGTGCTTCTCATGAAATGAATTAGTAGATTTGAACAAATGGAATAAGAAAAATTAGGAAAGTTATAATTTACAATTCCTAGATTTATTAAATTTCAAGTCCCACCTGCGGTTGCCCTGGCAGAGCCAGACCTAAAGATTTTGGGGCCTCACCCTCCGCCTCTGTCTTCTCAGACCCCGGCCTATCTGCAAAACTACCTACCTTTTTTCCGACTATTTTTCCCAAAAACACAATTCGCGCGACACTTGAACAGCCCAGGACCGCGGAGCCTGCGCACCAGCCGCAGCCTCTGCGCCTGCGCATTCTCGCCACCCCCGCCGCTTCCACCTCCGTTTCCCAAGCTGCTCTCAGGCCGCGCTCGGAGACTGACGGCTCATCCCTCGTTCGCTGAGTCTTGTTTCCACGCCACCTGCGAAGGGTCAGCCGCGGTGCCCACGTCTCAGCGCTTGCGGACCGCAGGCGTCTGTCACCATGGCAACGACCGCTGGGGGCCCTGGTAAGCGCCAGTCCCCGCTCCGCAGAACGGGCTCCGCGTCCTGCCTGCACTTCCTTGCCCTGTGCGTGGGAAGAATGGGGGAATGGGACACTTTGAGAGACACCTCTGGCAGCGCCCCTCCCTTTTTTGGATCCTGGCAATCCGCATTCTCAGCGCGCGTCCACAATCCATTGGCCTGGAACCTTGGTTCTGCGTGGGTGTTAAGAGGGGAAAAAACATTCTGACGACAAAGAGTGGCAAGAATATTGCGCCCTACTTTGTGTTTTTTAAGAGAAGTTTTAGGCTCATAGGAAAATTGAATGGGAGAAACAGATTCCCCATATATTCCCTACCAGGATACATGCATAGCCTCCCCATTATCAACATTCCCCAGTGAGCAGTACAATTGTGAACCTGCATTGACACATCATAACCACCCAAAGTCCAGTTTACCAGGGCTCACTCTTGGTGCTGTACATTCTATGGGTTTAGATACATGTATAATGATATGTACCCAATCCTATGGTATCATACAAAATAGTTTCTCTGCTCCCAAATACTCTGTGATCCAACCCTTATCCCACCCCAATCCCTGGCAACCACTGATCTTTTTACTATCTCCATAGTTTTGTCTTTTCCAGAATGTCATATAGTTGGAATCATATATTATGTCACCTTTTCAGATTGGCTCCTTTCACTTAGTAATATGCTTTTAAGTTTCCTGCATGTCTTTTTATTATTTGATAGCTCATTTCTCTCTTAGCATCAAATAGTATTTCATTGTTTGGGTATGCCACAGTTTACCCATTCACCCTTTGAAGGGCAGCTTGGTTGCCTCCAAGTTTTGGCAATTATGAATAAAGCTGATGCAAACGTCCGTGCGCAGGTTTTTGGACGATAGTTTTCAGCTCCTTTGCGTAAATATCAGAGTACAACTGGATCATATGGTAAGAGTATATTTAGTTTTATAAGAAACTGCCAAACTATCTTGCAAAGTGTCTGCATTATTTTTCATCCCCACCAACAATGACTGAGAGTTCCTGTTGCTTCCCATCCTCACCAGCATTTGTTATATCAGTGTTCTGGACTTTGGCCATTCTAATAGGTGTGTAGTTGTGTTATCGGAGGAATGCATGGGTGTTTTGGTTTTTTTGTTTTTGCTAGTGGGAGTGGAGTCCTTAGGATATCTCAAGAAAAAGAATTTTCTGAGACTCACATGGAAGGATGAGTGATCTTTATTTGTGTGGAATTACATCTCTGGGTTTGTAAAGTCCCATTTCCCTTAAACCAGTCCTGGAAGATGTGCATCTGGGGATTCAGTAGAGCTAAAAGCAATGCCAGCATCCAAAGTTTCCATTCCATGATGGAATTGGGTCCAGTACAGTAATAGGCTAGTTACAGTTATTCAGTCCATTGTTTGGGGTCCACATGGCTCTGGGCCATGTGGGCAAATGCAGGGGACCCAAGAGAGTACACCCCCTGCAACAAGAGTCCCAAGAGATCAAGAAGCAAACTCCTTTTAGGAGCTTAAGTATCTCAAATCTTCAGGTGCTTGAAGTAGCCACACCTACTATAGCTAATGACCTATTCCTAGGTGTGATTGACAGGCAAGTACCTTCCCTATTTCATCCAGACTTTACTGGGCTTTATTCTAAACTGCAGCTTTCTGGTAAAGCTGCACAGATGACACATTCATAATATTTGGCCTTCTCTTTGCTTCTTCCCAGTTATTATAACTAGGTTATATTACAACTAGAGGCCCAGTGCATGAAATTTGTGCACTGGTAAGGCGGCTGCTGGCCAGCCGGTACTCCCTACCTTCCCCCGGCTGGCCCCACCCCCTGGGCAAACTCCTGGGCAAACTCCCAGTCGAGGGGACAATTTGCATACTACGCTTTTATTATATAGGGTGGTATCAGTTGTACTTTGTTGTTTTGTGTTTCTCTTGTGACACATGATGTGGAACACCTTTTCATATGCTTGCCATCTGTTTATCTTCTTTGGTGAATTGTTTGTTGAGGTCTTAAAATTGGATTGTTTTCTTATTGTTGAGTTTTAAGAGTTCTGTGTATATTTTGGATAACAGTCCTTTATCTGATGTGTCTTTTGCAAATATTTTCTCCCAGTCTGTGGTTTGTCTTATTCTCTTGATGTTGTCTTTCCCAGAACAGAAGTTTTTCATTTAATTAAGTTCACCTAATTCATTATTTCTTTCATAGATGGTGCCTTTGGTGCATAAATAAAAAGTCATTGCCATACTCAAGGTCATCTAGGTTTTCTTCATATTATCTTTTAGGAGTTTTATAGTTTTACATTTATGTCTATGGTTCATTTTGAGTTAATTTTTGTGAAAGGTCTAAGGTCTTTGTCTAGATATCATTTTTTTTGGTTGTGGATGTCCAGTTGTCCCAGAACCATTTGTTGAAAAGACTGTCTTTGCTTCATTGTATAGCCTTTGCTCCTTTGTCAAAGATCAGTTGATTATATTTACGGAGATCTATTTGGGGGCTCTTCATTCTGTTCCATTGATCTGTTTATTCTTTCACCAGTACCACTCTGTCTTGATTACTTTAGCTTTGTAGTAAGTTTTGATGTTAGGTAGTGTCATTACTGTGTTCTCCTTTAATATTTTGTTGGTTCTTCTGGGGGTTTTTTGCCCTCCATATAAAGTTTAGAATCTGCCCTGGCTCGTGTGGCTCAGTTGATCAGTTGTCATCCCATGCATCAAGAGATTGCTTGTTCAATTCCTGCTCAGGGCACATGTTCAGGTTATGGACTCAATCGCTGGTGGGGGCGTGCACAGGAGCTGATCGATGTTTCTCTTTCACATTGATGTTTCTCTCTTGCCTTCTCCCTTCCTTTCTCTCTGAAAATCAATAAGCTATTTTTTAAAATTTAGAATCAGTTTGTCAGTATCCATGAAATAACTTGATGGGATTTTGATTAGAATTGCTTGGATCTATAGGTCAAGTTGGGAAGAACTGACATCTTGACAATATAATCGTTTTATTTTTGAACATGGATAATCTCTCTATTTAGTTCTTTAATTTCATTCACCAGAGCTTTGCAGTTTTCCTCATATAAATTTTGTACATGTTTTGTTAGATTTATACCTGAGTATTTCAGTTTCTGAGGTGCTAATGTAAATGGTATTATTTTCCATTTCAAATTCCACTTGTTCATTGTTCATAAATAGAAATTCAGTTGACTTTTGTACATGAACCATGTATACTTCAACCTTTTTAGTTTAAATTTTTTCCTGACTGTAAACATAATGCATGATCATTATAGAACATTTATAAACTATTTTGAAGTAGGAAAGGAATCCACCTAATGATAATACTCAGAGGCCCCCAGAGTAACTTTATGGTACATTTTTGAACAATTCTGACTTTTAAGAAAATATAGTTAAAATCATAGTATATTTGCCATCATATACTATATATCTCTTTTTCAAAGTTTCACTATTTAAAAAACATACAAACTAGTTTTTTAAAGCATTAGTTTTTAGTGACTTAGAACAACACAGATTTGTTATTTTATAATTCTGACGTGGGTCTCACTGAACTAAAATCAAAGTGTCAGCATGGCTACATTCCCTCTGGAGCAGCGGTTCTCAACCTGTGGGTCGCAACCCCTTTGGGGGTCAAACGACCCTTTCAAGGGGTCGCCTAAGACCATCAGAAAACACATATATAATTACATATTGTTTTTGTGATTAATCACTATGCTTTAATTATGTTCAATTTGTAACAATGAAAATACATCCTGCATATCAGATATTTACATTACGATTCATAACAGTAGCAAAATTACAGTTATGAAGTAGCAACAAAAATAATTTTGTGGTTGGGGGTCACCACAACATGAGGAACTGTATTAAAGGGTCGCAGCATTAGGAAGGTTGAGAACCACTGCTCTCGAGGGTCTGGGGGGAAAAATCAGTGTAACATAACTTTGAGATGACTCTGTATCTATATATAGAGATTTGCCTCATTCTTTTTAATGGCTGCTTAATGTTCCATTCCCTGGATATACTATAATTTATTCAGTGTATTTACTGTTGGTGGATATTTAGGTTATTTTCCCCTTTTGTTTTTACAAACAGTGCTGCAATAAATATCTTTATATCAAATGTGTCATTTCCCACATGTAAGCACATCTGTTATGGAATAAATTTATGAAAATTTATAAAAGTGAAATTTCTGTGTCAAAGGATAGATGTATTTTTCTATTTAAAAATCTTTTTCCTTTTTTTCTTCTTATTGAGGCAATTAGCACACCTTACAGTTCATTCATTTTTAAAGCATACCATTCATCCGTTTTTTAGTACTAGTATATTCAGAGTTGGTATATAATCATCACCACAATCAATTTAAAAACATCACCACAGAAAGATGTAAAAATAGGGGAAGGGACATACGTGAACTCCCTGTATCTTTCACTCAATTTTTTTTTTGTAGAGCTACTAGTAAAACTGTTCCCCTCAAAGTCTTAATTCAAAAAATTGCAACTAATTTTGCCTTTCTCTTGGCCCTATCTTCAGAGTTATAGCCTACTTAAAATAGAATTAATGTCATAGATAATTTGAGTCATCTTAAAGTCTATAGATATATACAGTTGTGGCTAAGTACAAGGTAGCAATTTCATCCATTAACAGGGCAAGGAGAACTTTTTACTTAAATTTTTTTTAGTTTCTGGAGTCATGGTATTTTATTATTAGTATATAGGTTATCCTTATAAAAATTTTGACTGCAGTGTGTTTAATAGTTGAATGGTACTGTGGACCAGTATATACCATTAACTAACATTTACTTTTTTTCTGGTAACATGCATAATTACCTTTTTTGTAAGGCTTCTAGTGTATCTCTAAAACTTCATTGTTGACATCCACATTAGTCACATATTTTATCTTGAGAATATACTATGATTAAATTATTTTTCCATTGTTGGACATGTCTGTTATAGCCAATAATTAATGTGCCTTCTAAAAATGCCAAACTTAAATATTTAAAATACGATGGCCATGTATTTTCATCTAAAAGTCTCTGATTCTATTACATATGCAAAATAGGGCCTAGTGTTTTGGGTAGGAAATTGCTTGAGGGATAGTGGATGCTGCAGCCTAATTCTTTCCTTTATTCTATAGTCCCACATACAGAGTGGTTGCTGAGTCCCATATATGTTATTTTGAAGTTATATGCTCCTCTTTTCTGTAATCAATTTTTACTTTTCTTTAAAAAAAATACATTTTATTGATTTTTTACAGAGAGGAAGAGAGATGGATAGAGAGTTAGAAACATCGATGAGAGAGAAACATCAATCAGCTGCCTCCTGCACACTCACCACTGGGGATGTGCCCGCAACCAGGGTACATGCCCTTGACTGGAATCAAACCTGGGACCCTTGAGTCCACAGGCTGACGCTCTATCCACTGAGCCAAACCGGTTTGGGCAATTTTTACTTTTTCTTAATGTGTTATCAGCAGTTTATGATGGCTGGCCATTTTTAGTTTTTTAACTGTTGTTAGGCAGAATTAATAAATAACAGAAGACACAATCTCCTGCATAGGGAACTTGCAGCCATTTGGCAGGCACTGAAATGTTTAAATAAAAGAACAAGAATTAGGGAGGTAAGATTATAGATAACTGTTTTCATTGTTTTTCAGCTTTTTCTCATTGCTATTGTAGGATATGGCATAATTTGGGATAGATCTGAATTCAAGTGGTTTGGTCTCAGTTAACTCATATTTTAATGTTTAATTAAAATAAACTCTGGTCTGCCAAAAAGTAATTATAGATATGGGGAATTATATATGTTTGTACATGCTAGATAAATCTGTGAATATTAACTCAGGTATTTACTTAGTCATTCATATAAATGTTGCTGAGACTCATAATCTGAAGGTAAATATGCTTAACTGTGTAATTTAAGGTTCTAAATTGTTAATGTAAATATGGAATGGGGCTTTAGGTGGAGAAAACAATTAAATGTACAAAATTTAGAAGCTTTTAATACAGCTTTGGCTTAACATGTTTTACTTATTTAAGGGGCCTTGAATCCATATGACATAGTGTGAAAATTCCTGCTTTAAAATATCTGTGTCTTGCCTGGGTTTTTTTTTTTCTTTCTACATACTTTTTCATGCTTCTGAGATTCAGACTATCCTATATGTTTACTAGTTATTACTTACATCATATGTAGCATGTTTATATATTTATATATATTAAATACCTGCCATATCACACTTGTTCTCATTTTTTAAAATCTCATGTTTTTCTTCATTGAATTACTTTATTCTCTCTGCTGTGCCCTTTTTTATTAAAATTATTTACCCCATATAAAACAATCTATTCTTTTTCATGGAAATGCTGTTATTTTAGGATCTTGGAGTGAAAATATACTGCAGTATTTTCTGAGAAATAACCAGATCACCACAGAAGATGGTGCCCAGATCACCTGGTATCATGCTGCTAACCATAAGGCACAAATGAATGAGGCACTGAAAAGTAAGTCAGTGCAGTTATTTATATTTACATTGGGTAATAGATGAATCCAACTCTTTAAAAAATATCTGAGCATATTTGCAGGTACCAGACACCTTTTATTTTTCTCAAAAGGTCTGGCATCTTCTGCAGTCCCTATTTTGTAAGCATTAACTTCTTTTATTTGGACAGGTACTGCCCACATGATAGAGGCTGATGTCCTCCTTCCAAGTGAGGGATCTGACCATGGCCAGCCGATCATGGCCCATCCTCCTGAAACAAGTAGTGATAATACTCTCCAGGAATGGCTGACTGAAGTTACAAAAAGCAATAAAGGCATCAAGCTGGATTTTAAGAGGTATTTATACAAATATATTCAGTCTTCTGGTTGTTACAGAATAATTTTTTGGGGGGGAAAGTTAATAGCCTTTCATATCTGTTCCTGACTGACTAACTTTGTACTTTTATCTAAGTTGAAATGGAATTGCAGATTGATACATTCTAGGAATGGATCTAAGACCCACTGAGCTGTTTAAAGTTAATTTTTATAAAGGAATTTATTGTAAGTGACCATATGGTAATACAACAGTAAATTTACAATGCTACCTTTGTTAAAAGGTAGTCCGGAAGAGAAGGAATTGAGAGAATTTTGTTGAGGTAGTTAATGCATATTCTACTTGATTTATGTTGTTATATTTGTGTATAGGGGATTATTTAGATTTCTTCAATAACTGAAATATTCCTTAAAAATAGTATTTTGGAGGCATTGATAATGAAGAGCAAGATTAAGTGCCGTTTCCTTCCCTGTAGCTTTCATAGTAAGTTTTACTTTGCTGGTATTTTGGTAGTGTGAAAATTATAGGTAAAGCTAGAAATATATTGGGTCACCATAGAAGCTCACCATAAGCACTAAAGCAACTTCTATGAAAATCTAGGATTTGTGGTAAGCCTACTTCATCTCTGAACAATATTTTTGAATTGAATGATCTCAAGAAATTAATAAAGATTTGGAAATCTGCCTGGCTGGTGTTTCTCAGTGGTTGAGCATCAACCCATGAACCGGGAGGTCACAGTTTGATTCCTGGTCAGGGCACATGCCCAGGTTGTGGGTTTGATCCCCAGTAAGGGGTGTGCAGGAGGCAGCTGATTGATGATTCTCTCTCATCAGTGATGTTTCTATCCCTCTCTGCCTCTCCCTTCCTCCCTCTGGAGAAAAAATAATATATATTTGGAAATCTTATTCATAGAGTTATTAAGAGGACTCTAGTCATTGTTGTGGGGCTAAATATACCAGTAAACCTCCTTATACTGTTGGTGAATTCCAGAGCTATTTGCAGTAAATGGAAAAACTTTTAAGATGGTGAATATTCCAATTCCGTTTAATTGACAAAGAAATTTAGTCCCAGAGCGGTTAAGTGATTTACTTAAGGACAACAGCTGAGCTTGGCAGCTGAGCGAGGACCAGATTTCAGGTTTCCTGGAGCCAGTTCAATATGCCATGAAACAGTACTTGATCTTTAATGCCTGGTGACTCGAAGTTTTAGAGCTCCTTGCCTTTTCGTGTGTTTAGTTTTTTGTATGTTTATTATTGCCCCTGGAGTTATTCCCTGTGATGTATTCTTTGGCTCCTTGCCAGTCAGATTAGCTCATTTATTTTTTTAGGTCTATATATTTATTGATTTCAGAGAAGAAGGGAGAGCTAGAGAGAGATAGAAACTTCTATATTGAGAATCATTGATCACCTGCCTTCTGCACGCCCCCTACTGGGGATCAAGCCCACAACCTAGGCATGTGCCCCAACCAGGAATCAGTTCACAGATTCATGCTCAATCACTGAGCCACACCAGCAGGGCAGCTCATTCATTCTTAAACATTGACAGCTACCAGAAAAGGCCAGTAAAAAAAAGACTTTTTGGTAATAACATATTTGAAGGGTGTTGCCCGTCTGCCTAGAAATTGCACTCTGAAGCAAAACTCTTCACCTTCTCAGTAAGAGAAGCTGAATGACCTTTTAGTCAAAATTTACTAGCTCTTGTTTTGTACATTGAAGTTAACTTGTTCAGTAATAATATTAACTAAGTAATATATGATGATTTAAAATTTTTATTTGGAGTAGCAAACTCCCCTGTGTTTTAGCAAAAATTATTTCCCCTTAGAATATAATTTTAAATGAGTTATTGTAATTTTAAGTGTGATTTTAATTATGTCATCCCTAATTTCTAAATGAATTTAATAGAAAAATAGGATGTGATACTCAGAAGTTTGACATACAAGTAACTTTTTAGGAAAAAGAATCTATTCTATAAAAACAAAGTTTAAATTTTTTTCTAGGGATTTAGAAAAGTACTAAGCAAAGAGAAATTTTAGATAGTATTTTGATCAGGACTTCCCTCTTCAAATTATCAGTGTGGCAAACCTTTAAACAGTCCTTTATGGGAAACTTAATACTAATACATGTAAGAACTGAGAATGTAATTAGAATTACATGGAATTTATAGTTTAACTAGAGGCCTGGTACATGAAATTCATGCATGAGAAGGGTCCCTAGGCCTGGCCAGCGATCAGGGCCAATCTGTGGGGTGACTGGCAGGGCGTTTGGGGCCCCCGCTGGCACCTGCCTTGTCTGGCCTGGCGCCACCAACTCACTGTCCCCACCCCCTACCGGTCAGGGCCTGTGGGCAGCTCGTGCATTGAGCATCTGTCCCCTGGTGGTCAGTGTGCATCATAGTAACTGGTCATTCCACTGTTCCGTCAATTTGCATATTAGGGTTTTATTATATAGGCTTGAGAGGGATGTGTCATTATACAGGATTTACAATATTGGGTCTTCCAGGCTTTTCCTCCACATATACTCCTTTAGGATTATCTTGTCAAGTTCTAGAAAAATAAGAACTATAATAACAAAAGTGTTATTTCCTTTAGTAAGGTTTTATGTTTTACTTAATGTAGGTTTTGTTTTTCATATTTAAGTGTTTAGTAAGGGAGAGTATCATTACTTTTTGTATTAGTAGTCTATATTAGTGGTAACTAAAATATTTACATATAAAATAGAATATGTATATTAAATTCTTGCTTCATTGTGTCTTGTGTCATAGTTTCTTATTGCCACAGTGCTTTACATGTAGTATATGCTGATGGAATTTCACTTATATATGCTGGAGGAATTTCAATTTTGGGGAGAAAATTCTGTTTGACACTAGATATTGTCAGATGGAAAACCAATGTTAAACAGCCCTATGTCAGCTTTCTAAATTGAGGAAGCCTAAAAAGTTCCCCCAACCTCTGCAAACACCAGATTTCTTAAGAAATCAGAGTCCTTTCCAGAAAAGAGTTTCAGGGTTTCCCCCTCTGCTGCACCCAGGAGGAGCAGAACCCCATAGGACTTGCAGACATGCAAGCTTTGGAATCACAGGTATAAGGTGCTTGCTACCAAAAATGGGGAATTTGTAGGAAGTACAGTGTCAGATGACCAGTATTGTCGTTTTAACATGGTATTGATACCCTTCAAGGCAGAGTGCATTTGAGACAGAGAAATACAGCATCTGCATTAGAATTTGCAGTGTTAGAGTTTATTAGTCCACTAAGATCTAGGGCCTCCAATAAAAAAAAGAATGAAATCTTACCATTTGAGACAGCATGGATGGACCTAGAGGGTAGTATGCTAAGTGAAATAAGTCAGACAGAGAAATACAAATGCCATATGATTTCACTTGCATGTGTAGTCTAAAGAACAATATAAATGAACAACAAAACAGAAACAGACTCCTAGGTATAGAGAATAGACTCATGGTTGCCAGAGGGGAAGGGCATTGGGGAACTGGTGAAAAAGGTGAAGGGATTGAGAAGTGCATATTGGTAGTTACAGAATAGTCATGGAGATGTAAAGTACAGCATAGGAAATATGGTCAATAATATTGTAATAACTATGTATATGCCAGGTGGGTACTGAAAATATCAGAGGGAACACTGTAAAGTATATGATTATATAGCTACTATGCTGTACACCTAGAAACTAATACAAAATAATCCTGAATGTTAATTGTAATTGAAAAATATTTTTTAAATTAAAACAATATATATATAAAATCTAGGCCCTCCATTCCAGGGGCAGAAGAGTGGGGAAAAAGAGCTTACCACATGGGAGCAGAGTGAAAGGCTAGCGGCTGGTCTCCTCTGCTTTTAATGCACAGTATCCTTGCTCACTAATAAATGTGACCCAAGAAATAATGGGATTATCAGTTTCTCTTCGTAAAATAGAGGGCCCATGCCGGGAGCCGGTCCATGCTTGCTGTTTCAAGGGACCTGGCATATATGGCATACTGTTCTTAATATGTTTGCTCACCTTCTTAGCACTATGTGTTTTAACCAAGGTCTCTGAGAAAGGTTGTTTCCCCAGGTAGGGATTTTCCCCTGAAGTTAGGGAGGGAATAAAACCTCTTAACTAAGTGCCAGGCGGGTAATTAATCACTTTAACTACGAACAATCATGCTTAAGCTACATAATCTTTACTCCCTGGAATGGAGATAAGAAACGCCCTAACCTTTGGAATAGAGATTGATAGGATTGGAATCAACTGGTATGAATACAGATGTAACAAGACAAAACTTAGAAGAGAACCAAGAGAGACAGAACCTAGGCACAGAACCTACACAGAACGTTCTCTAGAGACAGAAGAACTTCGCTGGAGAGAACATGGCAAAAGATCCTGGACAGAAACTGGCCTCAGAACCTAGAGACAGAACCTAGCGAGAGAACATGGCAAAAGATCCTGGACTGAACCTGACTACAGAAATTGGCAAGAGAACCTGACTAGAACCTGGCTACAGAACCTGGCTGGAGAACCTAGCGAGGGAACTTGGCTACAGAACCTGGCTGGAGAACCTGGAGAACCTAGCAAGAGAACATGGACACAGAACCTGGCTGGAGATCCTAACCAGAACTTCGCTGGAGATCCTGAACAGAACTTGGCTGGAGATCCTGGCAAGAGATCCTGGCTAGGCTGCTGATCAACTGAATGCTGTCTCTGTGTCATTCCTTCTTCGCCGACTCCGTCCATACCTTTGGGGACCCCTGGACCTGCTGGGGTTGGACCCCAGCAGGCCCAAAACGAGTGGAGTGAAAAGCGGTAGAAGCATAAGCAGAAGGATGCCAGTCCCTTAGGAAGAAAGATGGAAATGTGGAGAGGGGATGCTGAATGTTTTCCCCCCCAACATCCATCTTTCAAGTTCTTAGCCTCCCATCACAGTAGTCACTAAAAGCTAATTTTCTTAGAAATCAAAATAGGCCTTAAAGGGTCTGAAATGGTTCAGCATTATAAGTAGTATAGTTTCCAGAAAAGTGTATGTATACATTTTTTAAGAGGAAAAATTATATAGTCTGAGTAAAACCTTATTGTTTCAAAACCTCTAGGTCTATCGGTCATTGACAACAAACTGTGTTTTCAGTCTGGCAGCTGTAGAGCCAGCCATGATGCTCTTGGAAAATGTGAAGAAGCGTCTGAAGCGTCCTGTGTGGATTAACGCTGATATTCTTCCCGGTCCAAATGGAAACAGCAGAGTAGTGGATGCAAAACCTTTTATAGACACTGTGACTTCCTTCTTTCCAGATGTGACCTTTTCCTTGGGTTGGACAACAGGATGGCATCCTGAGAAAGTTAATGAAGGTAATACTTTTTAAAAATGTATTTCTTGGTGGTCAAATTAAAATATACTCCAGCCCAACCGGCATGGATCCGTGGTTGAGCGTTGACCTATGATCCAGGAGGTCACGGTTCGATTCCCCGTCAGGGCACGTGCCCTGGTCGCGGGCTCGATCCCCAGTGGGGGGTGTGCAGGAGGGAGCTGATTAATGGTTCTCTCTCATCATTGATGTTACTATTTCTCTCTCCCTCTCCCTTCATCTATGAAATCAATAAAAAAAATATTTAAAAAATATATAAATACTGAAAATATAAAAATACCTTTAATACAAAACCAAAAGCACATTCCACAAAATCTAAGAGCCTAATGGAGAGAAAGGTCTAGCGCTAAAGATACGTGTATGATTCTTCTTTCTATTATTTCAGTAGACACTTCACTCACTGGTGACATTCTGTCACCAGCTTCCATGGGAAATATTTATTGGCAAGGTCTAGATGAAAGCTGCCTCTGTACATACTTTAAACAAATCCCAAGTTGGTCTCTTTGAACTTGTAAAACATTCTATAGTCTTTTTTTTTCTTTTTACTGTGGAGCAAGCTCCCGTTGTTAGATGAAAGATAAAAAATAAAAAAAATGGTTTTAAGAGCTTTCCATGTGATTTGAGGCCAGAAGTAGGGCGAGTGTGAGTACTGCTCCCTGGACATTGGAAGGGGCTCCCATGTAGGGTGCTGGGGCCTTGGTGCCCGCCTGCTCTCTTTGGCTGGATAAGAGTGTGGGAGGCCATGCACTTCTTTCTCCTCTAGGCTCGATCTCTTCTTTCCTTCACATGTTTCTACAGAAGGACCTGATATTTTCAGCTTCTCTTTTCTGGCTGAAACTTATTACACTATTTGAATTCATCTTTCTATTTCTTCATACATCCCTAGGTAGTAATTTCCAGGTAAACAGCCAGTAAGCCATCAGATGCTATGGACACTTGTCCATGCGGTTAAAATGAAGAACTAAGAAGGTATTTAGGACCTATGGAGATGTGAGCTTTTATCCTGTGTTTAGGGCATTCATTTTTTACTTTTTTACTATTACTGTTTTTATTTATTTTTATTAAATGTATCGGGGTGACATTGGTTAATAGGAACATAGAGGTTTCAAGTGTACATTTCTGTGATACAAGATCTATATATTTCACTGTATGCCCACCACCCAAAGTATTATTGTTTTAGATAGGAAGTTTTTTAGTCTAACATGAGATTTGAATAACTACTATCTAGTGACATTTAGGTTATAATCTCTTGGACCAATAATTGTTATGATTGAGAGAAAAAATAATATGTATAATATGTTTTAACTTAATTCTACTTCAACTTTCTAATCATTCAAATTTTTATTAATTTCATTAAAAATTATAACATATAATTTAAAGTGTTTAAAGAAGGTAAACCAGAAATGATTTAGTATCTTGCTTACTAATTCTGAACTTCTTTTAGTCACTGTTTAACTCAGACTTTAACCTCAGGCTTGAATTGAGTTAAACCATATCTGGGTCTTTAAGTCATGTTGGTGTTGAATTATTTAAGGTTGCTTTCCCCCACTGGCCTCTTGTCATTACCAACGTGTGTTTTATCCTCCCTTGCTTCTTTTGCCACAAATTTTATAAAGAGATTTTATGTTTTTGTTAATGGAAGTATAGCTTCTGTTAGCAATAATGTTAAGTGTAGCTTCTGTTAGCAAATTTTCTAATTAAAGATGTATAATTTTTTTCAGATTCAAAAGGAAAGCAGACATTTCCCTTCTTTCATGAGAAATTTAACTGCTAACCTAACATATTCACATAGGCTTTCTGTAAAATGCTCTTTTACTGACCAATGCTTTTTTACAACCTGCTTTTGATAGATTCTGGGTTATTTTAGAAATACAATTTTTTTTTCTAAAGTTTTATAAACAGTTAGGTGTGATTTTTACAATGTCCTAGCATGATTGAAAGCACATATATAAAAATCTACCACTATGTCTATTTTAGGTAAAATGTATTAGAAATCTGGACTAGCCAAAAGCTTAAAAATTGAAGTTAAATGTCACCCTGATAAATTAAAGAGTAATAAGTAAATAAACAAATAAAATTTAAAAATTTCAAGCTAATTATTACTTAATTACCTAACCAACACCTACTAACCATCTTTCTCTTAGAAAAGAAAACGTAATTAACATAAATGGAAGATCTTAGTTTATAGGGACTATTAATGATGAGGAAGTGCCTAAAAGTCTTAGAATCTTTAAAGTAACTACTGTGTCAAAATTTGCTTTTTTTGCACTTGAAGTATTAGTAAATTCTTTTTTTTTTTCATTTATTGATTTTAGAGAAAGAAGAAGGGGGAGAGAAGGGAGAATATTTTTATTGTTCCACTTATTTATACATTCATTGATCGATCCTTGTATGTCCCTAACTGGGGATCAAACCTGCAACCAGAATGGTATGTAACCAATTGAGCTACCCAGCCAAGGCATTTTTTTTTTCCTCAGATTCGCTGTGGATTACTTGTGGCATGATTTTATTATTTTTTTATTTTTTTTTATTTTTTAATTTTTTATTAGATTTTTTTATTTTTATTATAAGATATTAGAAATGTGTCCTCATCCCCCCCATTAACACCCAACCCCCCCTCCCCCCCGCCCCGCACACTCATGCTCCCATCCCCCTGTTGTCCATGCCCATTGGTTTGGCTTATATACATGTATACAAGTCCTTCGGTTGATCTCGTCCCCTTACCCCCGCCCTCCCCTACTTTCCTTCTGGGGATTGATAGCCTGATCCCTGTTTCTCAGTCTTTGGATCTGTCCCTTTTCATCAGTCTATGTTGTTCTCTATAATCCACAAATGAGTGAGATCATGTGGTATTTATCTTTCTCTGACTGGCTTATTTCACTTAGCATAATGAGCCAATGATACCACCGATAAGGGTTTAATTTCCAACATTTACAGGGATCTCATGAAACTTAACAAAAGGAAGATAAACAATCCAATAAAAAAATGGGCAACGGACCTAGATAGACACTTTTCGAAAGAGGACATACAGAAGGCCGAAAGACGTATGAAAACATGCTCAAAGTCACTAATTATACGAGAGATGCAAATCAAAACGACAATGCGCTATCATCTCACACCTGTCAGAATGGCTATCATCAACAAATCAACAAACAACAAGTGTTGGAGAGGATGTGGAGAAAAAGGAACCCTTCTGCACTGCTGGTGGGAATGCAGACTGGTGCAGCCACTGTGGAGAACAGTATGGAGCTACCTCAAAAACCTAAAAATGGAACTCCCATTTGACCCAGTGATCATACTACTAGGAATATATCCCAAGAAACCAGAAACGCCAATCAGAAAGGATATATGCACCCCTATGTTCATAGCAGCACAATTTACCATAGCTAAGATTTGAAAACAGCCTAAGTGCCCATCAGCAGATGAATGGGTTAGAAAACTGTGGTACATATACACAATGGAATACTATGCTGCGGTAAAAAAAAAAAGGAACTCTTGCCTTTTGCAACAGCATGGATGGAACTTGTGGCATGATTTTAGATTTAGCTTTCATCTACATTTTCAACCCAAAATATTTTCTTGCACTAAGTGATATTTTAATTCTATTTGTATTCAAATGAAAGTTTGCATGAATTACCTATGAATTTACATATGTAATTTAGTTTTTATTTAATTGACTTTAGTATTCTAGTAGAAAAGTTAAATTTCTTTCTTTTGCCCTAGCTGGTTTGGCTCACTGGATAGAGCATCGGCCTGGGGACTGAAGAGTCCCAGGTTCGATTCCAGTCAAGGGCATGTACCTTGGTTGCAGGCACATCCCCAGTAGGGGGTGTGCAGGAGGCAGCTGATCGATGCTTCTCTCTCATTGATGTTTCTAACTCTCTATCCCTCTCCCTTCCTCTCTGTAAAAAAATCAATAAAATATGTTTTTAAAAAAATTTCTTTCTTTTGATTTCAGGTTATAGTTGGACAATGGTGAAAGAGATGGAATGCATATGCAATGAACTAAGTCAGCCTGTAACTTTTCCTGTCAGAGCAGCATTAGTCAGGCAGTCTTGTTCTCAGTTTCTTTGGCTGTTAAAGAAATCAAACAGGTATGTATAAGTTTAACAGCATAGAGTATGCATGTGAGTGTGTGTGAAAGACAGAGACAAAGGATGGAAACTAATTATGTCAAGACGGTGTGTGTAGGAGAGGATATGAACACTGATTCTGTAAGCATATAGACTCCCTCACCAGAGTGAAGCTTCTTAATGAGCCTTAACATTGTCTCTTCCTCAGTTTTTGCACATAATAGGTGCCCAGTAAATGTCACTTTTTTCATTGCTATACATTGACAAAGTTTTAAGCAGATAAAATAGTTACCCTCTGAATTCTATAATAATTTCAGAAGTCTATTCCATGAAAACTTTTTTTTCATCCTCACCCAAGGCTATTTTTAATTGATTTTTTGAGAGAGAGGGAGACAGAGAGAGAAAGAGAAAATGAGAAACATTGATGTAAAAGAGAACAATTGGCCGCCTCTATGAACCCTGACCAGGAATCGAACCCACAACCCTTTTGGCTTACGGAAGGACACTCCAGCCAACTGGGCCACCCGGCTGGGTTCTTTGTCTTTGAGGCTTAGTAATTTTACTAGACTGTGTCTCCATAAGGACCATTCTGTACCTTATGGAGACACAGGGATGTGGACTTCTTTTCACTATGTAGATTCAAATGTTATTTTCTGAAATATTTCTGTGAATTATATTTTTACATATTTGTTCTTTTGTATTTGTAACACTATGATTTCTCTTTTAGGGACTCCTATTATGAATATGTAAATCTCCTTTGCTTATCTTTGTTATCTATTATTTTCTCTCTAGTCTCTCCTTTTATTTGCATTTTATTTTATTTGATTTTATAATTTGTCTTTTCTGTCCCTTACTGTATTTTCAATAATGTCTTTTCTTCCTTGTATACCTTTAGATTTAATAGTTTTTGTAATAGTATTAATTTTCCATTTCTTTCCTAAGATCTGCCAGTTAATGTTTTACCACCTCCTTTCTGTTGTCTTGCATTTGAGTTCATATCTCTGCTTTGTGCTCTTTCTTCAGAGGCAATTGCATCAATTAAAAAATGTTTGGTTGTGGTTTTCATCTGTTTTGTGGCATTCTTTTTGTTCATTTGTGTTATCTGTTTCAGCTATCTGATAGTTGTTTAAAGATGAGGTATTTACTATTCCATCTGCCATTTGTTTTTTCTTATATTTTGTTGTACTGTCTTGTATAAAACCTCTGCCAAATTATTTTGATTATTCTACTTTAACGAAAGTGAGGTCTTTTAGATCAGCTACTTGTCCAGTGCTCATATTTGAGAGGAACTAGGGCTATGGTTCTTATGACCCAGAGAGTCTAATGTGTGAGTTTGTTTAACCTTTAACTTCTCCCCAGTCAGTGCTAATAGGTGGTTGTAGTTTAAGTAAAATCTTTCATCTATTTCTTAAATTTAAAATGTTGGGTTTCCACAGCAGTGGCCTTGTTCCCTATGGCATTCCTGTGTAAAGTCTTTCCTTGTCTCCACTGCTTCTCAGGACCAAAGCTGATCCAGGAAAGTGTTTAGGTGGAAATTGCTCCTCATCTGTAAGTGGCGTTTGTAGGCGTCCTCTGTAAACTGCTACATGGGCGAACTCCATCTCCTTATATACCCGTCTGGCCTTAATGTATTGCTACTGGAAACCTTTTTTACCTGTTTTGTAATTTTCAGTTTCAGCTCTTTCTTAATTTCATTGAATATCAAGTTTCTGTTTTCATTCTTCTGTTCTTTTTGCTGCTTTTGGGTGATTCTTAGGAGGAAAGGGAAGCAGGGCTGACTTTAGGCTGCCATGTTCAAATAGGATGTTCCTACCATCCCATTTCTTTCATTATCTCTTGCCTCAATTTTCTCATCTTCCACTTCTTGTGTAGCCAATCACTCCCCTGAAATTTCTCATTTGAAGATCACACTTTGTTCAAGCCAAATTCTTTACCTCTGCAACACTTAATTAAGTACTTCTGGTCACCCCCTTCGGTCTGAAACTTCCTTGTCTTTCACCTCATGGCATTGCACTAAGTGGGTTCTTCTGTGTCTGTCTAGTTCTTCTTTGTTGTTGTTGATGATGATTTCTTTTTCTCCATCCTTAATGTTTCATTTCTCTTGACTCCATCTCTTTCAGAGTTTTCTTGTTTTAAATATGAAAGGTGAAATAATAAAGCTTTAATGGAATATAGCACTAGAAACTATCTTCACTACATTGGGCAAGGGGAAGAATTCTTAAACAAGATACAAAAATCACTAGCCATAAAGGGATATGTTTGAGTAATTTGAATACATGAAAATTCAGAAATTCTTTCTATCAAATGATACCATGAAGAGCATGAACAGGATAGACAGAATTAGGGAAGATTTTTATCTAATCTAATAAAGAGGGAATATGCAAATTGACCATCACACCCTCACAAAGATGGTGGGGCCTAGTCCCCTCAGCCCTGCTGGAGTCCCCCAGTCATTTCAGCCCCGCCGCTGGCGGCAAGCAGGCAAGCAGGCCTTGCAGAGAACGAGCGGACAGCAGGTCCTGCTTGCTTGCTTGCCCGTTGCTGCGGCAACTGGCGGGCAGGCAAGCAGGCCCCACAGAGAGTGAGCAGACAGCACGGCCTGCTTGCTTGCCCGTCACCATAGCGACTGGCGGACAGGTAAGCAGGCCCCGCAGAGAGCAGAGAACCATGGAGAGCAGGCCTAAGCCATCAGTAGGACATCCCCTGAGAGCTCCTGGATTGGAGAGGGTGCAGGTCGGGCTGAGGAACCACCCCCTGACCCCCACCCCCACACCCCGACTTTCCCGTGCACGAATTTCATGCACCAGGCCTCTAGTTAGATTCATAAAGAAATATCATTCTATTACTTATATATCACAATTTATTTATCTATTCTATCATTGAATGACATTTAGATTGATTCATGGTTTTATTGATTTTAGAGAAGGAGGGAGAGAGAAACAGCTGTGTGAGAGAGAAATATCAAATGGCTGCCTTCGCACACCCCCTATTAGGGAGTGAGCCCACAACTTGGGCACGTGCTCTGACCAGGAATAGAACAGGCAACCTCTTGGTGCATGGGATGATGCTCAACCTGCTGAGCCATACTGGCCAGAGCTGTTTCATGGTTTTGACTGTTACAAAAGATTGCTGCTGAGAACATTTACACACACACACACACACACACACACACACACACACACACACACACCTCATGGTGCACATGTGCCTGCATTTAGAACAGTTATATCAGGAGGGAATTCTAGGAATAGAATTTTTAGGTCTTAGGGTATTCATATTTTCAACTTTAGTAGATAATGCTAAACTATTTTCCAAAGAAAATGAATAAACTGTAGCTACATGATTCAACTTGGATAAATTTCACAATGTTCAGCAAAAGAATCAAGACCAAAAATTATATTCTATACCATATGATTCCATTTGTATAAAATTCATTAAAAGAAAAAATTAAACTGTTTTTTTTAGGGATGAATATATAGTTGGTAAATAAAGAAAAGCAAGAAGATGACTACCACAAAAGTCAAGGTTGTGAGGACTCCTGGGGAGAGGGAAGGTTGTGGTGGGGCAGTGACAAAGGTGCCTCTCGAGGTACTGGTAATGTTCTATTTCTTGACTTATTTTAGTTACACTGGAGTTAATTTTCTAATAATTTGTTAAAATGTACACATATGCATTTTTCCTACATATGGTATTTCACTATAAAAAGGGCTTTAAATATAAGACCTGAGAATTGATTTGAAGGAATACAATTCAAGATATCCTTCGGCGATTTTATTTTTCCTATTTCAGTTTAAGTACAACAGGGGGAAGATTAAAAGAGAGAACTCTAGAAAGCTCTGGAAAGCTTTTTTTTTTTTTTTTTTAATATTTTTTATTGATTTCTGAGAGGAAGGAGGAGAGATTGAAACATCAGTGATGAGAGAGAATCATTGGTTGGCTGCCTCCTGCATGCCCCCTACTGGGGATTGAGCCCACAACCCAGGCATGTTCCCTTGACCAGAATCGAACCTGGAACCCTTCAGTCCACAGGTGGGCACTCTATCCACTGAGCCAAACCGGCTAGGGCTGGAAAGCTCTTCTTTTAACCTCAGTTCACATCGTGTCTTTTTATACATTTTGTCACCATGGTGCTCAAAATCAGTAGATGCCTTATTAGCAAAAATAATAGATTTATAAAGTAGTTCTCATTTTCTTTTCTTTTCCCTGTTCTCAGAATTTAAAAGTCCATTTTGATTTGTCACATAATATTGCTATGGAAGAAAATCCAAAAGTACTTCCCTCTGTTACATTTCCAGAATGGTGTCACCATCCTTAAGGACAGGAATGTGTCAGTATAACAAGAATATGTGCCTTCGTTAGACTACTTTTTGGTCATTGGTAGAAAAAATGCTTTGGAGATTTTCCCCTGGATTTGACATGATTATGGGGAAAATAAATACGAAACTAACAGCTTTGCATTTCTCTAGACTCCAGTGCAACAGGAAAATGTCACTGAAATGAAAATATACAATTTATATAGCATTAAAATTCTGAGCATATTCTTTTTTTAAAATATATTTTTATTAATTTCAGAGAGGAAGGAAGAGGGGAGAGATATAGAAACATAAATGATGAGAGAGAATAATTGATTGGCTGCTTCCCGCACACTCCCCACTGGGGATTGAGCCTGTAACCTGGGCATGTGCCCTTGACCAGAATCGAATCTGGGACCCTTCAGTCCGGAGATCAACGCTCTATCCACTGAGCCAAACCGGCTAGGGCTGAGCATATTCTTATATTCATAACAAATCTGCATATATTATTAATGATTTTTAACTCCAGAAGTAGATCTAAATTTATTCCATTTGGTATTTTCAGTGACATCTTGTAGCATATCTCAGACAGAAATCCCCAGAAGGAATAGTGAAGCCACTTACAAAGTAAATGAGTGTTGGGGGTGTCAGTGGCACTTGTGTCTGTTCACAGCCTCTTCCAATTGTGCGCTGACTCTGGTCAGGCTACTGACGAAACCCAGGTTAGAGCTATAGCGTTTGTGTCGAGAACAGATTCCTTGATCAGCAGTGCAATCTCCTCAGTTCTTTTGTCCAAAATTTGGCCTATTTTCAGTGCTACTAGTCTGGGTTTCCAAAGCCATTTAACATTCCTGTAATTCAGATACAGCAGTTAGCTAATTTAGCACCAGCACTGTAATTTTTTTCCTCTTTAGTCCATTTAATGTTGATGAAGGAATGAAGGGATAATTTCACCATTGCTAATTAATTTTTTTTATCGGTGTGCATTTTGGTTGGAGACAAACTATTTTTAGGCTTATTGGAATTCCTCATCACTGTTTCTTATCTTCCACTTTTAACTATAGAATTCTGTTTTATTTTAATGCAGGTACAGCCTGACTATTTGGACTGGAAAAAATGATAGCTATTCCATTGAAGATTTACTTTGTATTAGAGACTATTTTGACAAAAAGCAAGTTTTCTATGATATCTCGGAACCACAAAATTGTGAATTTAAACAAGCCATTGGAATAAAAGTTAATCTCTAAGAAGATTCTTCTAAATTATTTGGTTTCATAATCCTTCTCTGCTTTGGTCTGAATTGATTACCATATAAATTGTGATGATTGAGTTATGCTCCAATTCATCCAATCAAAAAATACGTATTGAGTCCTAGCTGGTTTGGCTCAGCAGATAGAGCGTCGGCCTGCGGACTAAAGGGTCCCAGGTTCGATTCTGGTCAAGGGCATGTACCTGGGTTGCGGGCACATCCCCAGCAGGGGGCGTGCAAGAGGCAGCTGAATCGATGTTTCTCTCTCATCGATGTTTCTAACTATCCCTCTCACTCTCCCTTCCTCTCTGTAAAAAAATCAATGAAATATATTTTAAAAGAATACGTATTGAGTGCTTACTGTGTATTAGGCATATGTCCTTATAATACTGTACTTACCTAAAAAATTTGGAAAGAAGAGATTTCATTGAGCCTAATCTAATAATTTAGAAAAAAAATGATATTTAAAATGCTTTATAAAAAATAATTCTGATATACTGAAAATAAAAGAATCCATGTGTCATAATAGATATGAATCACATTTTGTTGGCACTTACATTCCAGAGATCCACAAAAATGTGGCACCCTCTTCCCATTTTCCTGGAGAATTGGTTGTTTCAGAGACTACAAAAGAGTAAGAAGGCTTCAGAAGTGTTTTTATTTATTACTTGAGGCCCAGTGCACAAAATTTGTGCAAGGGGCTTGGCCCTCGCAGCCCCAGCTTCATCTAGAAGGTCGTTCGGACGGTTGTTCGGTCTAATTAGCACATTAGCTCTTTTTTATATAGGATTATTATTACTTTAAATATATTTTTATTGATTTCAGAGAGGAAGGGAGAGGGAGAGATAGAAACATCAATAATGAGAATCATTGATTGGCTGCCTCCTGCATGCCCCCTACTGGGGATCGAGCCCGCAACCTGGACATATACCCTTGACTGGAATTGAACTTGGGACACTTCAGTCCATAGGCCAACGCTCTATCCACTGAGCCAAACCAGGTAGGGCCAGAAGTGTTAACTATTATAGGGCTGAACAGCTTTCTCATAACAAAATCGAATCCACTTACTGAATAAATTAAATTGGATGGACCTAGAATTTCCATATTGTTGGGAGCATGCTGACTGCTATGCATATCTTTGTATTCATTGTTTCAATCATAGTATCTTCTCTATAGTGAGCAAAATACTCTTGGAATTTTAATCCTGGTAATATATCATTTGATTTTCAAGTTTCTCACCAGCACCACCTTAGTTCATGCCTTTGTTCTGCTCCTAGAATTTCAAAACCTAATTCTTCATAACTTCATTCTTCACACTCAGATACCCTGAGTATTTCTACATACATATCTGATTCCTGTTGCAAACATCTGTGACTTTCCATTGGGATGCCAGTGATATATTCTACTTAATCGAATGAAAAATCCCATAGGATGGTTTTACAATCAGGCTCACACAACCTCAGCTCCTAAGGGTTCTTGGGATTGATAGAGGACTACAAATTCTTCTAAATGTGGTCAACAAAGTTTTAATCCTACTAAATATGTATATATATATTTATATTGGGATGAGAATAGAAACAACAGTTTTTCTTTCATAGTTTTCTATTTACTCAAAGTAACGTGTGGCACAGCTTCTCTTGAGATTATGTTGAAATATTTATCATTAGTATTTGAGATAAATAAAAAACTGATAATTAAAATAACATTTTAAAACTTTATTGATACCATTTTGTTTATGAACTAATCTATTTACATACTTTCCAGTCTGTATCCTTACAACTTAAAGCGAAGCACTTTTCTCAATATTAGAACTTGCAAAAAAGGATTTAGCTGCCTATAAACACCAGGTACAATTCTATGTTCTGAATAAAAATATATTTCTAGTATAATTAATATTAATGTTCTTCAAAACATTAAATGGAACATCTCCAGGTTTTTTCCCAAATAAAAGCCACAAGAAATTAAATACTTACTATATACATTATAACTTGCTTATATCAAATTACCAAGAAAAGCATGATGCCCATTGTCAGGATCTCCTTACTGACAAAAAGCAAAGAAAGTTGTATATGACAACATCAAATTAATACACTCAGGTTCTGTATAGTTTGATTTATTCTGTGCTGTAAACCGCTAGATTGAAATAAAGATTTTTTTGTATAAACACCATATTTTGAAATTTTATAGATAATGTAGTCATTTTATAATAGTAGCATGGTTTTCATTTATTTTGTTAAAAATTATTCACAGTATTCACAGGTCATACAATACTACATTTTTGGAATGTCATACTAAGGAAATTATCCTTATACATCCTTATTATAGAAATGTCTAATAATTATATATTAGAAATAAAGACATTGTTTAATATTGACTATTTAGTACATTTTATAATTAAGTTTCTACTGACTTTCTTAACTTTAGCTCACCTAAGCTAATAATCAGGTGGTTTCTTTTTTTTTTTTTAAATAAAATAAAGCAAGCAGTTAGTTTCTATTTGTGATGAACCTCAAACTTTTGGGATATTTTTGGGATTGTTTTTAGAAAGACAAAAATAAGTAAAGAGGAATGTTTTTTAACTTTAAAATATATTTTCATTGGGAACGTATGGATAAACTTCAAAAAAATTAACAGGAATTAAAGGTATGGAAAATGAAGAATTCCATAACATTTTTGTTTAAATGTTTAAAAAAACAAAGCAAAGCAAAAAACAGCACATAAACACTTGGCATAGATTATTACTACCATGTAAAACTTACCTATCATTTAACACTGATGAAGCTAACAACAGGAACATTAGTTTCTCTGTCTACTATAATGATTGACCATTAAAATTTTAACTAGATTTTCATCTACCTGCAGTCAACATTATATATATTTTATTGATTTCAGAGAGAGGAAGAGAAACATCAATAAGAATCATTGATTGGCTGCCTCCTGCACACCCCACACTGGGGATTGAGCCCGCAACCTGGGCATGTGCCCTGATTGGGAATGGAACCATGACCTCCTGGTTTATAGGTCGATGCTCAACCACTGAGCCACACCGGCCTGGGCAACATTTTTAAAGAATCAGTTCATCCTTTCTTTGTAGTTTAAGCTTATAGATTATAGAACATTTAAAAGCTGTGGGTATTTTCTTTTAGACTTTTTTTTTTAGTTAATCCTCACCCAAATAATGGAGCATATTTTTTCCTTTGCTTTTTAGAGAAAGTGGAAAGGGGGGGGGGGGAATACTTTAGAGAAAAATACTTTTAACTTTTGAGAAAAATACTTGTAACTTTGAGAGAATTCCCTAACCAGAAACTATAGAGTATTTGTGTCCACAGTGTCTCGTATGATACACATACTGATCCCCCTAACCATTATGGACTAACCAATTACAGTATTTAAAAGGATGAACATTTGAGATTTGTTCTCTAGTTGTATATTTCTCTGATAAAGACATATGAACAAAATACGTTTTCCAGCCATCTCTTAAAAATTTACTAACTGCTTAATTTGTTCTGTTTGCAATGACTGTCTCCTTAACATTTTTTTACTTTTAGGGAAAATAGGTACTGTTGGCATAAGCACTTTTTGACCACAAGAAAGAAGGCTGGGAATCTTGGTGACATTGACATCTGTGATGGGAGGGTGAGGATTCACATTTAAGGGTGGCAGAAATCCTGGTCTGGTTTGGGGAAAACTGTGATCTGAAGGGAAGGCTCCTGACCCACGCCTTTCTAACACTGCATGGTTCCTCCTGCTCAGGGGACCTGGGGGGATATTCTCCAACAAGTCTTTGGACCCTGACAACAAGGAAGGAGTTGGTGAGAGGATCTTTTTCTTTCCGGTAAGTGCTTTGCCATCTTCTGAAGTTGTAGGGATTAGACCAGCTGAGAGCTGGGAATCGGAGCTGTAGTGGTTTGCCCCTGAGTTTCTTTTTTGAACTATACTTCTTAAGGTGGAAGCAAATACTGTCTGGTTAGAGTCTGGGTCCTGGTCAATAGGGATTTCAATGCATTGCTGATTTCCTTCTGAAAAACAGGACTGATAATTCATTTCATCATATGACGTCTTTCTTGAGCTGGCCTGATCAAAGGCTCTTAGCAAATGTGCCGTGTCTTTTATGTCAATACTTTGGTGCCTAGTGATGAACCGCTTGGAAAGTGCCAGCCCATTGGTTTTGTAGGATAATTCTTCCTCTGGGGTAATATCCTGGAGCTCCTCTTGCAAAGAGGCCACTCTGTTCATTAATGAGGGGGCACTCTTGACCCAGGGTGGCTTGGGCCCATTAAGGGCCACAGCAGGCTTCCTCACAGGAGAGCCCAAGTCCCGGGAATCATCACAGCTTCCCGAGAACTCCACATCATTAAAGCCAAAAACTCTCATATCAGTTTCAGAAGAATGTGAAAGTGGCATCGAGACTGTGTTTATGTCTATTTCTGAAGGAGTGACACAGGTGGCTTGGGAATGACACCCAGCTATATCCGAAGGAGGCATATTTAAGTACTGCTGGGTAGTGTGCCTGCCAGAGGGCGATTTCGCTGTTGTTATGATAATGACCTCTTTTCCTTTAGCCTTGCAAGCGCCAAGGAGAACTTTCAGGGTCTCTTTATCTTCTGAATTGAGAGCATAAACCAGGGCTGAGTAACTGGAATGGTCTTGCAAGCTGAGGTCGGCCCCACTCTGTAGGAGCAAGGAAACAACTTCAGGGCCAGCTTTCTCTAAGCAAGCATGCATCAAAGCGGTTTTCCCAGACTTGTCCTGTATGTTGGGATCGGCATTGTTTTCTAACAGGTATTTAACCATTTTGGCTTTACTGACACTCTGGTGATCCACATGTTTGGTCTTACAGGCGATCATTAAAGGTGTTTCCCCACGGTCATTGCTCTCATTGATGTAGGCGCCGCCTTCTAGCAGGAGTCTTGTGAGGCGAAGCCGGCTCAGATGGACTGCTTTTATCAGGGAATTTCCATCACTTGAAATTTCTACACCTTCATCCATCTTCAAAAGTCAGAAATCAATACCTGCTTATCAAAGAAGATGAAGACCAAAAGATTAGCCAAAATCAATGTCCTCATTTATATTCATGTTTTTGCATACAATTTCTGAAATATGTATGGAGAAAGAGGACATAAATGAGATTGTCATTAATAAGTACAGGACAAAATAGGGAATTACAAAATTAAAAAATTTTAGACTAGTAACAAGCTTTAGGAAGTTACAAACTAAAATTTACTTTTAGAATCTTCACTGAATACTTATGCTGTAACACCAACCTAATATTGTATACATATTCCATCTTACAATAAATAAAAGTAGTATCATACAAAAGAACATGTGAAATATCCCACATTAGTTAATAATCAGCTTTTTAATCCAAGCCCTTTAATCATGAGACAGTCAAAACAAAAAGCAAAAGAAAAGGCCTCTTACATGAAAAATAGAGAGACCAGAACAAACAGAATAAAAGCAACTTGGAGGTTACAGATATTAATTAGTCAGGAAAATGAAAACTGCAAAAGCTCATTATCCCCAAAGGGATAAGATGATGTAACCAAGAAACAACAAGATTCTATGGAAAAGTGAATAAGATCCAGAGACTTCAGCTTATCTCCTGAAAGCTCCATCATATGTTATTGGCAATACTGACCTTTCTTTATTCATCCAATTTTTCAAACATAAACAATTACTTTACTTAAGAATCATACACAAATGGGAAACTGAAGAGAAAAGCAAAAAGGAGTGATTAACAAAATCAAGAGGAAGTTATCTCTTGGGGGTGGGGTATAGAGAGAACAATAAAACCTGGGAGGGAGGCCTGGGGAATTTTAAGATTCAGGTAATGTTCTGTTTCTCTCCCTGTGCAGCATGGATATAGATGTCCATTTTATTATTGTTTTTTAAAACAGTACATATTTCACATGTTCTTTTGTATGATTCTACTACTCATCTATTTATTATAAAATGGAACATGTATACAGAACAAGAGCATAGTGCTTCTATAGGATGTTTCATAATTACGTTTTACAAAGGGTCTATCACATCTTAGTTTTTACAACATAGTTCAGTTTTTGTGGTATTACCAACAGCATTGATGCCTAGATATCCAAGGAGCTTCAGCTACTATGTTCCTGAAAGGCAGCATTCAAAAGAATATCCTTACTAACTTCCTCATTAGTATCATTCTTGATGCTAAGCAGAGGACACCTACTCAATATACAAATACATAAACACAATGAAAGTGAATGCTGTGATCTACTTTATGATCTACTGAAGTTATTCCAGAGCCAGACATACCTGCAACTCAGGAACTTAGGAATTTTAGGACTGGCTGACAGCGTGGGTCCCAACCCAGAGGTCTATTCTGAATGCAAAGCATCTGAAAAGAGCTCACGCGAGACAGTGATTCAAAAGAAACCTTCTTTTAGCATTTTTAAACTACAAATGTGTTTAATAGGATTAAAGCAACAGGATTTAGAGAAATGATTGGAACATAATATTAAACATAGAAACCACTTAGTAACTGCAGATCAAGAAGAAAATGGTATCAATAATGTAAAAACACTGTTGACCAAAAGCAGCATTTGAGAAACAGATACTCAAATGAGAACAAGTTCTCAGATACCACATTTTAATATTATACTCTCATGTAGTTTTTAGTATTGGGGCCAATATTGGTTTTTTTAAAATACTTCTTTTTTTGTCTACATCACATTCTAGTCTATAACTTTTTAAAAAATCTTTATTAAAAAAAAAATCTTTATTGTTGAAAGTATTACATATGTCCCCCTTTATCCCTCATTGACTTCCTCCAGCCCACCGCTCCTCCCAACCCAGGCCTTCACCACCGCACTGTCTGCATCCATGGGTTCTGCATATATGCATAGAAGGTCTTTAGTTGATAACTCTTTTTTTAAAATAGTCTTATAAGAAACTTTGGGATTTTTAAACCTTTTCACCTAGCCTCATGTAACAGCCGTTCTCCACAACACTAATTCTGACTACTTTCTGTCACAACTTTCCTTAAAGCTGGCGTCAGGAGGTTCTGGGAGATGAAGGGGAGCTGGCAATGTACTGCCTGCTGGGGTGCCGCACCGTAGTCCTGTGGAAAGGGAGGGTGCTGTGGGCTCCAGGGCCTCAGAGAAGCTGTCCCACCACTAGCTCCTGGCAACCAGTGAATCTATCTGCCATGTGGGCGTAGGCAGACTCTCTACCCCAAGAACGGGAGGACTATCTAGCAAAAACAACTCCATGAGGCTTACTAGTACTCTTTGTTCATTAAAAAACCCCTGGATTGTTGGCGTTGGCGGTGGTATTATGGTGAGCATAGCTGCCTTCCAAAAAACCCCTGGATTGATCACTTTTTTAAACTGTTCACATTTAGTAGAACAATTCTGAGAATCTTTAAACATTAAATTTTTCAGAGGAAAAAGTTGTCAAACACTTTCTTCTCCACATATGAACATAGCTGGTCTCCTAGTGTCTCATTGGTAATCAGTACCTTTTTGGAATAATGCCCTTGTCTTTATCTATACCCTCATCCTCTTTCACACTTGGTTCCTTTATCTTGCCCCAGCCATTTGCACAGCAAAAACGCTGACAATGAAGTTTGACTTATTTGCTCTTCCTAGAGGTAAGTCCTACCTGTGTGTGACAAGACCACTTCTTTCACCCACAGTTCTCCTAGTTCAGAAATGGCCTTGCCTCCTACCCCAACCTGTGAAACCCTCACTGAACATTAGGTGCTGACATCATCTTCACATTCAGTCAGACCCTTGGTTATAACCTAGCTTATAAATGATCCCCAAGTTCAGTTTTGCCTTCCCAACAGATAACAGTTCAGCTAGAGAATGTTTGGGGGTTAGACAGACCCAGATTTTTATCCTGACTCTCCTACTTACTAACTGAATGCCCTGCTCAAGTCTCTCAGCCTCAGAGCCTTGGGCTCCTCATCTGTGGAAAGGTAATCAGATAACATTCATCCCCTGGTGAAATCAATATCTACAAAAAGACTTTCTTGTTGTGCCTTCCTATCACTGCACTCTTCTTTTTAAAAAATTTGATCCCAGAATTTAGCCTTCTTTTATTTTTACCATGTCCCTAATCCACAGCCTACTTAAATAACAGGTAAAATATTTACAATGGTTTTTTTTAGGATGTGCAAATAATGTTCCCTAAACATACATGGTATTTACCAAAATATGGAATGAAACTTTTAGGGAAAACAGGTACTTATAAAGAAAATAGGTACTTATAAAGAAAATAAGCATATTTTCTTTATAATTTTCTAGTGCAATAACTTCAACATTATTATAAGATTTTAATTGTTAAACAGCTGGATAAATTGTCTTTTTAAAAAATGTCTTTATTGATTTTAGAGAGAGAGGAAAGGAGAAGGAAAGAGAGAAACATTGATGTGAGTGAAACATCAATCAGTTGCCTTCCACATGCATCCCCACCAGTGACGGAACAGGCAACCTGGGCATATGCCCTGACTGGGAATTGAACCAGTGACCCTTCAGTGCACGGGACAATGCTCAACGAACTGAGCCACACTGGCTGGGGCTAAATTGCTTTTTATTTTAAAACTAGAGGCCTGGTGCATGAACTCAGCCTGGCCAAAACAGGCTCTCCAACATCCCCGAGGGGTCCCGGATTGTGAGAGGGAGCAGGCCAGGTCGAGGGACCCCACTGGTGCATGATCGGGGCCGGGGAGGGACGTGGGAGGTTGGCCAGCTGGGCAGGAATCACGGGAGGGCTCCAGGGTGTATCCAGCCAGTCTCGCTCAGTCCCAATCGGTGGGACCCCAGCAGCAAACTAACCTACCGGTCATAGTGCCTTCCCCCTGGTGGTCAGTGCACGTCATAGTGAGCAGTGGAGCAGCCTTAGCATATCATTAGCATATTACGCTTTGGTTGAATGGACAACTGGATGACTGGACACTTAGCATATTAGGCTTTTATTATATAGGATTAGAACATCTTTAAAATCACTTGCAATTCATTATGGTGTATTTACTATACTCATTTGGTCCTCTCTCTATTCTCAAGATGCCACTAAAATTACAATTTTGTTATTTTAAAAAATGAAAATAATACATATCCTAAAGAACAAAGAAAACTGGAGGACACATATCAGGGGAGCAATTTCAAACAAGCTTTGGAAACAGAGCAGGAATGGTGGCGTGGTAAACTGCCTTCGCATTGCAGAGGCTGCAACAGAAATTACCAGGGAGATGAGCAGGGAACCAGCTTACCCCTAGAGCCCATGAAGTTTAGGACGCAGAGGCCCTAAGTGACACAGCAAGTGGCAATGAGGCGCAGGGCTGAAAATGAGAGGATCACTCAAAGTCTGGGAACAGAACAAATGGACCCCAGGTTCTCTACCCCACCTCAAGTAGCAGACTCTTTTAGGCAAGAAAACAAAGGTTTATTCTCTGAACAGATTGATCAGAAAAGCTCTAAACCTCATGGCAGCATGCTGAAAACAGAGGGATAAAGTGAGAGTCTACAGGCTGAATGGTGCACCCACCCCAGCTTTCTGCCCTGCTACCTGAAGACTGGATGCCAGGCTAAAGAAGTCAAAAACACTGGATCTTAGAATTATGACCCCTTTTAAAAACATCTGACAATAAATGAAGCAATTCAAACCATAACTGCATTCGCCTCTCCAGACACCCACTCTACATGGAAATAGAAAGTTACCTGAAAACATTATTCAAAATTTCATACTTCACTTATGCCTTTTCTCCCGCTGGATGCGTTTTCTGTCAGCCAGCTGTCAGTTCCTACGAAGGAATCAAAGCTATTCAGTTATGTAAATACCAATAATTTGTTGCACTCCTCTCTCCCATTTGGAGTCTAGCTTTTTTTCATTCCTTAAGGCATCCCTACAGTGTTTGTTCAGTTAATCACATTTCACTGATTATGAGTCTGTAAAAGTGGGTCCTATGCGTGGCAACCCTCTGTGTTTGCAGGATGCAGCCTGCCCTGTAAGCATGGCTGGCATAGGAAGGGAATCGGCATGCACCAGGTCAGGCCCCCATTCTGTGCAGGGGAGGAGGCTGCAAAGGGAAAGGTGGGAGCTCTCCCAAAGTCATTCCTCTTATTTGCCTGCACCCGAGGGCTTATGTAGAAGTTCCTGTGTCCTTTATCTTATGTCCCCAGTTTCCCACAGAGTGAGTGCCTGATTCGTGTGGTGTCTAACTCCCCAGTGCAACATGGGCTGAAGCATTTTAAAAGTCATCTTGGAAATGGTAGGCTTGGCCTTTCCTGTGGTGTTTTCTCCCTGTGCCACCTCCAGTTTTCCTTTCATTTGGAGAGAAATATTATTTTCCTTTGAGTCTCTTACTCCACCTCCCAAAAAAGGATTCGTGTTCCCTCTCATAATGTCAGCTGTCTGACATGGTGGGGGAGGGCACCAAGGGGGTGGAAATTAACAAATGCTTGCCCCTCCCTGCCTTTGTGCTGCCCACAAGGGGACAAAGCCAGCTTAGAGAAGGCAGCAGGCTGTGTATCAGAGGTCTGGGCTTTGTCTCTTCCCAAGTTACCCACCCTTGGGAAGCTAATGCTCTGAGCCTCCGTTTCCTCATCCCTAAAATGGGGATAAAATCTACTTTATAGTAGATCATTGTGAGGATTTAAAAGACCCTCATAGACTGGTCTTCAATAAATGTCAGTTTCTGAACACCCATCACTAAATGAGAATCCTCTGGGCTGGTGGGGTCTGACACTGACAGGCAAGGTCCCTATAACCAATGGGCAGAAGAGTCACATGAAGAGTTTGTTAAAAAGACTCCAGTCTCCACTTCCAGACATTCAATAGGGGGTGCCATCTATGCACACTTGGAGAAAATCTTCATTCCTCTTCCCATCACCCACATCCTATGTGCTACCAACCCCTGCCTCAGGATCCCACCAGGCTGCCTCTGGCATCACCTCCCAATGGTCTGATGCTCAACTCCCCTGCAGGAGTGTAGGGCAGGGATGGCTGCCACAGCCTAGATGTAGAGGGAGCCCACAGGCCCAGAGAAGAGTACAGCCTTGAGTTAGATGGACCAAGGACTGGAGGCGTGCTGCCCTGCCCTGCCCTCCCCAGAGAGAGCTGCAAAAATTCAGAGTCCCAGCAGACAGCCCAAGGCCAGGATGCAGAGGTCAGCTGCACCTGGAATGAAGCAACTCTGCCTGCCACAAGCAAAATATGTCTCTTCCCCACGCAAGGAAAGGGAGCAGTGTCAGAACAAAAAATGCATCCGAGATTGCCCCAGGAAATGTCATGACATGCCAGGAAGAGTGTTTTACCCTGGCACCAGCTAGTAAATATTTAGTAACTGCTCAAGGGAAAGAGTAACTGGTAAGGTTCACCCTATTTCCCACATGTACCCCCAAAGGGCTAATGTCTTCTCAAACTTACTTCGCTGTCCCCCAAGCCTCTGGGCCTTGGGCCAGCTACACCCCCACCCCAGAACATACACATAAGACCAGCAAAACTATACCTCCAACTGTCAGGGATCCAAGCTGTTGAGGATTCTGGCAGCGTCTCCACAGACCCAGCCGGCTCTGGGAACCAAGCTCCTTCAGTTTTTTTTCAGAGTGCGGTGGGAGCGAACCCCAAGTGCTGTCGGAGAAGGGCAAAGGAAGGTGACTGGGGCGACAGCGCCGGGACACAGATGGGGGTGGGGTGCGCGTTTCGTCGCCTGGTCTCTGAGCTAAGCAGGCAGGCCATCTACGAAATGGGGTTCAGCACAGAGCCTCTGCGGTTGGGTCCCCAAGCTGCCCTCCCGGAGGACGCTGCCCTCCCTTAGGAAATGGTATGCCCGAGGAGAGAAGCCATGGCCTCCATCCCGGGGCAGGTGCACCTCTGGACCCCTGCTCTCTGATAACGAATTCCAAGGTTTAGGTGCCAAAGCTGTACGCGCCCGAGAGGCGCCGAGTCCCAGCTGCCCGCCCCTGTGTGGCTCGCGTTTGTGAAGCCAGTGGCTGCAAACAGCTCCGCAGCCCCCAGCTCGCCCTCCGCGCCCAGCCTGCACCTCCCACAGCCCCGGCGCCCCAGGCACCTGCGGAGACGCGCCAAGTCCGCCCCTCCGCCCCGCACGCTCCTGCGGCCGAACGCGCGCCGCTCGGGCTGGGCGCCGACCCGCATTCTCCCAGACATCCCGCGGCCACGGGCGGCCTCACCGGTTCCCGGCGCGGCGCGGAGAGAGCAGGCGAAACCCGCATCCCGGCGGGGTCCAAGCTCCGGCCGCCGCAAAGCCCGCGGTGGCAGGGCTGAGTCTCTGGACAGGCCCCTGAGACCCGGGGACCCTCGATTGGCGCGGGTCTCGGGGTGCGCGGTTGGTGCGGCTCCCAGGGCCTGGAAGCTCTGGACGCGGTGCACAGAGGCCGCGGGGCCCCGGGCCGTGCCCTCATTGCTCTCCTCCCGGCAGCCCACACGGCAAACCAAAGTTTCCCCAAGTGCAGCCTGCAGAGCGGGCGCCGCACACTGACCTGGGACGCGCTGTCGAGTCGCGGCGGCGCCGCCTCTCGCCTCCCGGGCTCTGCTAGGACCCTCCGCGCAGGTGACCCTAGGGCGCCGACCCTGTTGGATTATGGTCTTCGGCGGCTCAGGTCGCAGATGCTGGTAGGTGCCACCCGGTCCCCGCCGCTGTTCGTCTGAAAAAGGCAGGCGGCGGCTCGGAGCCGCGACGCGGTGGAGTGGGGGCCGGGAGGCGCGCGCCTCGCCAGACGCCCTGGCCGCGCGGCGCTTCCGCTGGGAGTGGCTCGCCCGCTGGGGCTGAGCTGCTGGTGGGGGCTGCGGGGTCAAGGTCGATTGGAACGGGGAGTGGGGAGGGGGAGGGGGAACTCAAGCCTGGCCTCCCAAGCTCCGCCTTCTGTCGCCAGAAGAACCCCCTCCCCACTCAAACTGGTCCCTGGGTTTTGGCCATGCCGATTTGGCCCAGAGAACGGACCGCAGGGTCTTCACCACTGTAGAGAGATGGCTACCCCTACTTCCCGGCTCCTGATCCCCCCGCCCCCGTTCATATCTTTGTTTTTTCCCAGTTCATATCCCCCACCCCCACCCCCTCACTGCACCCCACCCCACCCTGGGCTGATTCTGGTGTCAATCCCTCACCGCTCCCTCTCCCCACTTCCCAGCCCTGTGCTCCCTTTAGGTAAAGCCAAAGCCTCGCTTCTCGTTGGAGTATTGGTGGGAGCAACCGTTCCTGTTTCTATGCGTTTATAACTTTATACACTATTATTAAAACATTAATATAACACTAACAAAATTTCACAAAGTACATTCTACATGTTAAACCTCACTAGGGACAAAAAAGAGGAAATTAAGTAGAAGCAACGCTTTTTACTCCATTTATCAGGGATCGACGGGTGGGGAAAAAACCATTTTCTGTTGTTCAGAAAATGTGAATCAAAACTAGTTTGTAGTTTTGAGTCCTCAAAAGGGGAAAGTAGACTTATCTCTGGGTAGGCTTCCTTTACTTAGGAAAACAACCCGCTGAAATAGACTTTAGTGAATCTATGTAAAGAGAGTTCACAGGATATTTTAACCCAGACTTAGGTTCTAGGGACCTAGAATCCTGGATCTGTGTCCAGCGAGGGGAGATTGGAAGTTCCTGGGGAGGATGCGGCAAATCTGCATTGAAGGCACAGGTCTCCTTTCCCCCATTAAAATAACAAAAAGTTTCTATTAACTTATAGAACATATTTAATGGTGCATATTTCACAAGTTCAATGATTTTGCACAAACTGAGGCATCATTAAGATCAAGAGACAGAACATTCAATACCAGCATCTCAGAAGACTCCCTCATATCCCTCCTTTGAGGAGGCAGGGAGAGTAGTGGCTTCAACCAGCATAGATTACTTTTACTTGCATTTGCACTTGATAGCAATTGGAACCTACAGAATTTCTCTGTTGTATGGCTTTCGCTAGGCATGTTTAAGAGTTCCATACCGTCTATGGTAATAGTTGGTTCATTCTTATTGCTGTATAGTATTCCACTGTGTGAATGTACCTCAATTTATTCATTTTATCACTGACAGACATTTGGTAATTCTCAGGTTTGGGACATTACAAATAATGCTGCTAAGGACATTCTAGTAGACGTTTTTGGTGAACATATATACACATTTCTGATGGGTACATACCTAGGAGTTGAATTGTGAGTCTAAAGCAGGCATATTGCCAGCTTTTCAAAGTAGGTGATGTAATTGTCATTCTGATTTTATTAGTTTTCTATTGCTGATTGTAACAAATTACCACAAACTCAGTGGCTTAAAACAACATGAATTTATTCTTACAGTTCTGGAGGTCAGATGTTTCAATTGGGTTTTATGGGACTAAGATTGTAAAGTGTTAGCAAGGCTGTGTGTCTTCTGGAGGCTCTAGGGCAGGGATGGGCAACCTTTTTGTGAGTGCGTGCCAAAACCAGCAAAATCTCTGACTCAAAATTCTTCTGCGTGCCAACCCTAATTTTTTGAGAACATGTTACGCCTACTTGATATCTCTTAAGGTGTACGTATGTGAAGAACCTTGAAGAAATAATAAAATTCATTCGAGCGACAAAAACACAGTATATGATGATGAAAAATATATTTATTTTTTAATGTATACATGTACACTGATAGCCTGACAGAAAACTTTATGACTCTGTTTGATATTATCAGTGGGATTTTTGCTGCTGCATCACTGATGACAGAGATTTTACATCAGGTTTATATTTCGTGACCTTCAGAGATATGCACGAGCTACTACTTTCATCCATCAGGCTACTCCTATTACAAAATACCACAAAATACCATGTGCGGGCGCACACGTACAGTGCGATTGAAACTTTGTGGCCCATGCGCAGAAGTTGGTATTTTGTGGAAGAGCCACACTCAAGTGGCCAAAGAGCCGCATGTGGCTCGAGAGCCACAGTTTGCTGACCACTGCTCTAGGTGAACTATATCTCAGAGGACCCTCCACGGCAGTGGCCCTGGGGCGCCTAATATGCAAATAGAACGGCAGAATGACCAGTCACTATGAGGCGCACTGACCACCAGGGGGCAGACACTCAATGAAGTAGCTGCCCCCTGGTGGTCAGTGCGCTCCCACAGGGGGAGTGCCGCTCAGCCAGACTAGCGCAGCAGTGGTGGCAGGAGCCTCTCCCACCTCTGCAGCGCTAAGGACCCCTCGGGGGATGTCCACCTGCCGGCTTAGGCCTGCCTGCCTGATCGCCCCTAACTGCTTGCCTGCCTGCCTGATGGCCCCTAACCGCCTCTGCCTGCCTGCCCGATCGCCCCTAACTACTTTGGCTGCCTGCCCGATGGCCCCTAACCGCCTCTGCCTCTGTCCCTGCTGCCATGGCTTCATCCGGAAGAACATCCTAGAATGATGTCTGGAAGGTCGTTTGGCTCTCTGGTCTAATTAGCATATTATGCTTTTATTATTATAGATTATTATAGATGGAGCAAGGGAGGACATTGTGAGATTGATAGTTCAGAGTTTTTCCAAAACCTAATGACTATTTGAAATTGTCATTTTACTCTTGCTTTATCTTTTCTTTTTCCATCCAGTGACTCCTTTTACAAACTCTGGCCCCTGGGAAAACACTAACCCTCTTTGTTGGAGTATGCTGATGGCATTTCCCCTCCTAGGCTTCCTTGAACACAATGCATTTTCCCCCAGGAGAGTGTGTCAGGTGAAATATTTGGCAAATTAGTAAAGGAAAGAGGATCCAAATAGCTTCAGAAACCACATTTTAATAGTTTGAAAGTTAGAACATTAAAAAACTCATGCATTGCTGGTTCCAGTTTAATCATCCCCTGTGGTTCTGAGTTGCCCACCAAACTAAGCTTCATACTGGCCCCTGAGGTTCCCTTGCACAGTCTGATGTAGCTCATCCAGCCTTAATGCCAGGATTTCCTGTGGAATTCATCCGCGTCCCAGCCATATTGAGTGTTGCTGGTTTCTGGGTGCACATGGCCTATTACTCAGCTCTCAGATGCCACTTTGTCATGAAGTACTTGCCCTCCCCGCCCCCAACCAAAGGCTGCAACCACAGTTTGTGGATTCTCTAGGACACTTAACACTGCCAGCCTGATGTCACAGCTATTTGGGTCCATGTCACATGGCCTTGGAGACAGAGAGCATGTCTTAACCATCTTTGCCTCTTGGCAGCCTCTGGCCACTGCTGGACACATAATAGGTGCTCATGAATGTGTATTACAGTGAATGTGTAGAGGGGTTGAAGAAACTAATCAAAGCAGGAGAGTCTTCTGTCAAAAATGTCGCTAAATCACAGCCTGTTGGTAAATCACAGCCTGTTGGTAAATTACAGCCTGTTGGCCAAGTTCAGCCGCTGCTTGTTTTGGCAAGATCATGAGCTAAGAATTCTTTCACATTTTTAAATGATTGGAAGAATATTTCATGATATATGAAAATGATAGGAAATTCAAATATCAGTGTTTATAAAGTTTTATTGGAGCCCAGCCACACATTCATTTACATTTTCTAATATTTGGGAAAATGAAACAACCTATGACACTAAGTATGATAATTGTTTTGATCAAGAAGTAAGAAGGTGCTCAGAGAACAGTGAGAATACCTTACCTTGCCTAGGCGGCATCAGGGAAGGCTTTTCAGAGGAGGTAACATTTTCTTTAAAAAATTTTAAATATATATATCTATCTATATATATATATATAGATATATAGATAGATATAGATATAGATATAGATATAGATATAGTATTTATTTCAGGGAGAAAGGGAAAAGGAGAGAGAGTTAGAAACATTAATGATGAGAGAGAATAATTGATCCGCACGATTGGGGATCAAGCCTGCAACCCAGGCATATGACCTAACAAGGAATCGAACCAAACCGAACCATGACCTCCTGGTTCATAGGTCAATGCTCAACCACAGAGCCACTGTGGCTGAGCAAGGTGACATTTTCCAGTGAGACCTGAAGGACAGGTAGGTATCATATCAGTGAAGAATAGGGAGACTTTTACAAACTTCTATCTTCTGTAAGCCATTGTCATTTGAGGGTCTCTGTAACATGCATGCAAACCTATATCATAATGACTGCATTCTCTGTGCCAGAACAGACACTTCCTTAAGCATGTGTCAGGACCTGCTTTTCCTGTGGATTGGAAGTCAGAGCCACAGGATGGACCAGTGTTGGGAAGAGCTTTGAGCTCCTGGATAGAGGACTCTGGGTTGCTGGCTGTTGTTTCTCTTTAGGGAGGTTTTCTTTGGGTGGCCCCCAAATATCTTAAAAATGTACAAAAACAAAAGGCTTGTTACATGCCGTTACCCCTGCAGTTTCTCAGACAAGTTTCTCTCTGTGAGTTTACTGTGTATCTGGAAGACTTTCTCAATCTTTGAGCTCCTTGACAAAACTCTCTTCTAGTACTGGGTTTTGGGAGGGTTCCACCTAACATCAGCAATTGGTGAGAGCCTCCTGGCCACTTTTGTTTTCAAGGTACCATATTTTCCGTATATAAGACGCGCCCCCCCCCCCCCCTTTCCAACCCCAAATTAAGAAATCAATATTTTGCTGGTTTTCCTCTTAACGCCTTCTTTTTTGGCATCTTTAGGAGTTGTTCTTCCTGTTTTCTTCACTGTCTGATCATACACTCAGTGGGAGGACGTCCAAATTGTCTCTCTGCAGCTCTATTTCCATGCTATTTTGCATAGCTGATTGAATTTTGCAGAGTAAGACAATTGCTTACCGGTATTTATCTTTTTATTTTTTGACATCTTTATGGGCTCAGAACTCTCCAGTCCCTGTTGCATCTGCACACTCTCCACCTCCATCTCCAACTATGGCATCAGCTGATTTCAATAACAATAATGCTTGTGATTGGAGGAAGCCTGTTTGTCAAGGTATGGGCAGCTATGCACCTGCATGGCTCCCTCCTTGGCTGACTGGCTGACTTCCGTGTATAAGATGCCCCTCGGCTCCGCGCGTCTCAGTCGTGGAGTGGCCTCCCGCGGTCTCCTCTGCAAATGGGCTCCCCGGCCTAGCGGCCCGTTCCCGCCCCCGTGATCGCGCGCCGAGGTCCACGAGGGGTCGCCGCCAAGGTTTCCACCGGTGCACAAGCAAGAGCATGGCCGCCATCCCCTCCAGCGGCTCCCTCGTGGCCACCCACGACTACTACCGGCGCGCCTGGGTTCCACTTCCAGTAACAGCTCCTGTGGAAGTGCCGAGTACCCTGGGAAGCCATTCCCCACCCCCCGGGTCTCCCAAAAACCCGGGTCACTGGTGGGCAAGCTTCTTTTCTGGGAAGTCCACTCTCCCATTCATGGCCACAGTGTTGGAGTCCCCAGAGCACTCGGAATCTCCCCAGGCCTCCAGCAGCATGATCACCTGTGACCTGGCTCAGGAAGCCACAAGGAAGCAGCATGGCGGCCAGCCTGGCAAAGTCAACGCTGGGCCCCCATCCTGAGTGGCCACCACCAGCCACCAGACTTCCAGAGGCGCTAGGCTCTTTGAGCCCCTCCCCCCCTCCTCCATCCCCTTCCCTCGCACCCGACCTGGCCACCCCACCTGGCCTAGACTAGGCCAGCTGCAGCAAGCAGAAGCAGTTGGGTTCTTTTATATCAAAACAGCAACACACCAAAAAGGAAGTTGAGAGAGCCCCACTCTTTACTACCCAAGCCACACGCAAGCCTGCCTAACACCCCATAGCCATGTGCCTTGCACCAAGTGGAAAATAAATGAGAAGCAGCCAGCAAAAAAAAAAAAAAAAAAAAAAAAAAGCCCTTCAATTTTCAGTCTAATGATTTTAGGAAAAAAATAGCATCTTATACATGGAAAAATACGGTAATGAATTATTTCTAAGGCTTAGTGAGATTGTTTGCAAGGAGGCTGAGAAGACTTAGCTTTAGTGTCTCTTCCGACATCTGTCACCTAAATCCTAGGTAGCTCAGACATCCCAGCTGATTTTTTTTATATATATATTTTATTACAGAGAGGAAGAGAGAGAGATAGCCAGAAACATCAATGAGAGAGAAACATCTATCAGCTGCCTCCTGCACATCCCCCACTGGGGAAATGCCCGCAACCCAGGTACATGCCCTTGACCGGAATCGAACCTGGGACCCTTCAGTCCACAGGCTGACGCCCCATCCACTGAGCCAAACCGGTTTTGGCCCAGCTGATTTTTAAAACAAGGATGATGTGGCCCTGGTCAGGTAGCTCAGTTGGTTAGTGTTGTCTTTTTTAATTTTATTGATTAAGGTATTACATATGTGTCCTTATCCCCCCATTGCTCCTCCCTCCCCCCCCTCATGCCCTCACCCCCTGGTGTCTGTGTCCATTGGTTATGCTTATATGCATGCATACAAGTCCTTTGGTTGATCTCTCCCTCTTACACCCGCCCTACCCTACCTTCCCTCTGGGGTTTAAGCATCTGATCGATGCTTCTCTGTCTCTGGATCTGTTTTTGTTCATCAGTTTATGTTGTTCATTATAATTCACAAGTGAGTGAGATCATGTGTTATTTATCTTTCTCTAACTGACTGATTTTGCTTAGCATAATGTCTCCAGCTCCATCCATGCTCTTGCAAAGGATAGGAGATCCTTCCTTTTTACAGCAGCAAAGTATTCCATTGTGTGATGTACCACCGTTTTTTAATCCACTCATCTGCTGATGGGCACTTAGGCTGATTCCAAATCTTAGCTATGGTGAATTGTGCTGCTATGAACATAGGGGTGCATATATCCTTTCTGATTGGTGTTTCTAGTTTCTTGGGATATATTCCTAGAAGTAGGATCACTGAGTCAAATGGGAGTTCCATTTTTAGTTTTTTAAGGAAACTCCATACTGTTCTCCACAGTAGCTGCACCAGTCTGCATTCCCACCAGCAGTTCACAAGGGTTCCTTTTTCTCCGCATCCTCGCCAGGACTTGTCATTTATTGATTTGTTGATGGTAGCCACTCTGACAGGTGTGAGATGGTACCTCATTGTTGTTTTGATTTGCATCTCTCAGGTGATTAGTGACTTGGAGCATGTTTTCATATGTCTCTTGGCCTTCTTTATGTCCTCTTTTGAAAAGTATCTATTTAGGTCCTTTGCCCATTTTTTATTGGGTTGTTTATCTTCCTTTTGTTAAGTTGTATGATTTCCATGTATATTTTGGAGATTAAACCCTTATTTGAGATAACATTGGCAAATATGTTCTCCCATGCAGTGGGCTTTCTTGTTGTTTTGTTGATGGTTTATTTTGCTGTGCAGAAGCTTTTTATTTTGATGTAGTCCCATTTGTTTATTTCCTCTTTAGTTTCCATTGCCCTAGGAGCTGTATCGGTGAAGATATTGCTTCAGCATATGTCTGAGATTTTGCTGCCTGTGGCTTCCTCTAAGATTTTTATGGTTTCCCGTCTTATGTTTAAGTCCTTTATCCATTTTGAGTTTATTTTTGTGTATGGTGTAAGTTGGTGGTCTAGTTTCATTTTTTTGCATGTATCTGTCCAATTTTCCCAACACCATATATTAGTATGTTGTCTTGATAAGCCAAGGTTACAGGATCAATCCCCAGTCAGGGCACATGCAAGAATCAACCTGTGAGCAATGGGTCTCTCTCTCTCTCTCTCTCTCTCTCTCTCTCTCTCTCTCTCTCTCTCTCTCTCTCTTCTCTCTCTCTCTCTCTCTCTCTCTCTCTCTCTCTCTCTCTCTCTTCTCTCTCTCTCTCTCTCTCTCTCTCTCTCTCTCTCTCTCTCTCTCTCATTTTCTCTCTGTCTTCCCTAATTCAGTAAATAAAAATTAAAAAAATTAAGCCCGGCCAGTGTGGCTCAGTGGTTGAGGGTCGACCTATGAACCAGGAGGCCACAGTTCAATTGCCGGTCAGGGTACATGCTAGGGTTGTGGGCTTGATCCCCAGTGTGGGGTGTGCAGTAGGCAGCTGATCAATGATTCTCTCTCATCTTTTTTTTTTTTTTTAATGATTCTCTCTCATCTTGATGTTTCTATCTCTCTCTCTCTTCCTCTTCTTCCTTTCTGAAATCAATAAAAAAATTAAAAAAACAAAACAAAACAGGACAATGCAACATCTTAGGGAAATTAACATCAGCTGTGTGAAGAACTTTAGACCAGAACTAAATGCCAGATATAATTTTTACTTTAAAAATTAATGACAGCCTCTGCTCAGTATGAAGATGTGTTTTTTTTCTTCCAGTGATTCATAATTCATTCCAAAAACTCATTTTGTCATGCATAGGAGCCATGTAAATATGAAAAGCCAGCCAAACAAATTAGTCAGTATTCTGATAAATATGTTTTCATTAACTGGCCCACTGTTGATTCATGTAAATCAATGAAGAGATGAAAAAATGCTGGACTAATTGAGCAGATGCTAACGTTTTCATAACATGATTAGCTTCTTACTCATGTCTCCAGGATGCAATAAATTTGTAACCTTAAGTGAGAATACTATAGCAAACATTTGTCATTTTTGGTTGTCCTTCCTTTTTCGGTGAGTCCGAGATGTCTGGCTTCCCCCTCTGGAAGCTGGAGAGGGGCAGATAAGTCCCCTCTGGACTCCTTGGACATCTGACCAAGGCTCAGCCAATTAGAGGCCTTCTGCCGAGACTGGTTCTTCAGGGAGTGACAGCAAGGCCAGAGACAGTCAGAGATCCTTCAGGATGACTGGGTGGGATTGAGCCTTGAGCAGATGGTCAGAAGCGATGATGCCAGGTCCAGCACCACCCTGACTGAACCTCTACTGGGATCTATAGTTCCTGTATCCAAGCCTAACTCCCCAATTTTCCTGAAATTCTTTGAGACACCTGGTTTCCTTCCAATACATTTCCCCTGTACATTTAGCTGGTATTGGTTTTATAATTTTTAAAAACACTGGCTGTTTCATAGTCTATGTGAGAATAAGATACATGACATTATTCTATACCTGGGCCAATTCTAGACTAGGAAGAAATAATTTAAAAATAATAGCTATTTCAAGGGTACAACTGAAAGGAAAGCATGAATTCTACAAAGACTGTTGGGCTGTAACATGTTTGTTCAGTGCATTTAATTGTAACCCACCCTTTCAATGGACAAAGGACTAATCAGGGACAGGTTACAGTCTCCAAGAGCCTACAGTTCAAAGAGACCTTGAAACCATCTCATCCAAACCCCTCATTTTACAAATAAGAAAATTTGGATTTAGCGTAGCTAAATGATTTACCCTAAATTGCATAGCCAATTAGTGGAAGAGCAGGGATTATATTCAGACATCACTCCTGGAGAATTGTGCTATTTGGCAGGCAAGACAGGTGTGGTGGGGAAGGGAGTAGCACAGACAGGTATCTAGTTTGCAAAACTGATAAAAACAAACAAACAACTGTTTGGTTCTGAGGTCTGGGCAGTCACCCAATCAAGTCATGAGGTCAAACCATTTCCACAAAGAAAGTCTGACTAGGTGTTGAGATACTGCTGGAACGCAGGGTTGGCTATGAATTGATAGTCTTAGAGCCAGGGCCATCCTTTGGTCTGCATGTGGACATGCCTAGAAGAATCTCGTTTCCATTGGACTTATCATCAATCCAATCTGGTCGATAGGTAGAATTATTCCTTCAGTTTGAGGTGTTTGCTTTGCAATTTAGGCTGATGATAGTTATATACCCTCCCACCCAAACCCTGCCCCCCCAGAACTAATAAATCATTTGGAAGGATGAAATTTGACTCATTTTAAATATCTTGAAAATAGATATTTAAAATAAAACTACTTTCTCAGGCATCACTACTACGCAGCATGCTTTAATGTTAGTTATTGACAGATGGGATGTGTCAAAACACTGACGTGCTTCAGGATAACTCATCTTTCCTTCATGTTATTGCCATTTAGAGTTGCTTTTTATCATTTGATTTATGCCCAATATAGATCTTACTATTTTTTAAAGTTGCGATGCTGGTGACTATGTAAGGAATGGGTGAAGTGGGGGTGGGGAGAGGTTGGGGAGAGGTTTTCCAGCACAGAGAAGACTAGAGAATCCAGGCAAAACTGGGATAAGCCTTAGTGGGAAAAGTCCAGCATATGTTACTCCAGGAAAAAGGAGCCTTTAACCAAGAACCTTTCTGATAAGGCTGACAAATATGTAGTCTTTCATATTTGACCTTTCCTACTTAACAAATATGTAGAAGAAAGAAAACTAAGAAATGATCACCTGGTTAAGATACAATATTAAAAAATATTTTTAATACTTGTAAATATTTGGTGAGTGTTTTTACATAGTAGTATGATGAAAATAACTAATTATTATATTCTTCATTATAATCATTGTATAATAGATTATTTGATGGTCTACAGATTTAAGTTGAGGATGTTCTGTCTTAAAGAATGGAGAGGTTAAGATCTAGAAAATTAAGAATTGATGTCATGCCCTAACTGGTTTGGCTCAGTGGATGGAGCGTTGGCCTGCCGGCTGAAGGGTCCCGGGTTCGATTCCGGTCAAGGGCATGTACTTTGGTTTTGGGCACATCCCTAGTGGGAGGTGTGCAGGAGGCTGCTGATTGATGTTTCTCTCTCATTAATGTTTCTAACTCTCTATCCCTCTCCCTTCCTCTCTGTAAAAAATCAATAAAATATATTTAAAAAAAAAAGAATTGATGTCACTTTCAGTTTTGCTTCCAATTCAAAGGAAATCATTTTAAGCAGGAAATGTTAAAATGGATTATGAGGCCTGCACTAGTGGATAGAGCATTGGCCCACAGACTGAAGAGTTTGATTTCGGTCAAGGTCACATACCTCGGTTGCATGCTCCATCCCCAGCCCTTTTGGGGTGGCTGTGAGAGGCAATCAATCGATGTATCTCTCCCACATTGATGTTTCTCTCTGTCTGCCTCTCCCCTTCCCTTCCCTTCTCCTTAAAAGTCAATGGAAAAATACCCTTGGGTGAGGATTAACAACAACAACAACAACAATAAAAAAACCCCACAAGCAAAAGAATGGATTATGAGGCCAACATATTAAATGTAATAAAATCTGTATCTCTAAGTTCCGTGGAAAAATACCTATGTGTCAAGGTTCTTGAAAAAGAAAACCACTTTTTTTTGTTTGCTTAGAAACCCTTTGTTATGGCTGAATTTTAAGTGTTCCTTGATCCTAGTTAAGATTGATTATGCTTATGACTGTATAAAAGAGTTCACCCAAGATAGTACCACAGCCACATTCTGTGCAGATAGTTTTCAAAATCTTATGCAAGGCAATGACTGAAATGTAGTTTGAAAAGAACAGGAAGGTGTTTCCAACATCCTAAACTCTGGTTTTCCATCCTGACCAGTTTTCAGTAGGGAGTTAATCTGAGTGAGTGAAGTCACTGTCGCCACTGGTTAAGTCAGTTCTTGGAGATGGGCTAGATCCCTTCCTCTGATCCCTTGCTTGCTCACAATGTTCTTTCCTGTCCCATCTTCTCCTCTTTGCTTTTCTAAATCTTGCACCTCCTTGGAAACCCAGCTCACTTCCTCTATAGAGCCTTTGCTGACCATGCCAAGTACTATGGCATAGCCCCGTTGTGAGTTCCTATAATGTATACTACTACAAGAAAGCAATAATTTGATCCTTAGATAGTATGTAGACTTTAAACAAATATTCCTTGCCTTCTTAGCCAAATTCTAAGCTCTTTAAGGTGCTGGGTCATGTCTCCGATCTCTGAGTCGCTGACAGTGCCACCTCAACACAGGTAGTGAACCTTGGGTGACTGATCCCCAACCCTACTCAGCATGGTGGGTCATTTAAAACTCTCCAGAGAGAAGAACCCAGCATGCGGAGAATAGGGCACCTTCAGATCTCCAAGTCCAGATTCAGTCTGTGGATCATATTGGGATTCCTGAGATAACCCCATAGCCTCAGCTTCAGCTAACATTAGAAGGCTTCTGTTACTTGGTATAAAGACTCGTAGACCTGACAAAATGAAATGAGACCCTAGAATATAGTTGTAAAAGGAAACATGTAACTTCTCAGATATTCTTTGACGATATCAACTAATTGGAGCAGAAAGCCTCAGGGGCCACTGGAATGGATTAAATGACTCAGAAAGCTTTTACTGAGACCTTTTTGAGTATAGGGCATGATTCTAGGAATGTGGGCCTAGCAGATGTTTTCAGTGCCCATGTCCCATCACCTTGGACTACCTCTCATTTCAGCCAGGCCCCCATTACCTAAGAGTGATCTTGAGAATGCGCCTTTTAAAGACTTTTCTTCCTTTCTTGCTTTAATCTCCTATTTCTGCTCCCTAGGATCGCATCCCAAATAAACCACCTGTTCCCAGACCTCCTCTAGGAACTTGAACTAAGACAGAGATATATAGGGTATGATATTTGCCTATAGGGGTCTTATAAGTTTAGATAGAGTATTTGGACATACATTTTTAGAAAACAATAAAATGAAACGAAAAGGCATATTTTAATTAAATGACACACAAATAGTATAGATTCTACTCCATTATGGTTACTGTAGATTTTATTAAATTTTATTAATTGTTCTTCCAGCTCTGATAATTCTAACTAGGAAGCTTTGGTTCTTTCAGAATTATTTGTTTTTTAATATTTTATTAATCTTATATCTCGCTGAAGTATTCTGTTCTCAGCTACGTATGAAGAGGTGAGATTGGGTACATTTTTTGTACCATATTCTTAGTAATCTATAATTATATCTTGTCATTTAAATGATATTCTATTCAACTTTACAGAGCTTAAACATTCCTTAACATTTTGCTTCTCCTAATACTAAACGGAACACTTTGGTCTTGATAAAATTATCATGAAAGTTGTTATGAGAGTAAACAAAATGAATTAAAGTTATTGTTTTGTACTTGGGGCCAACATTTTAAAGAAAAAAGATAAAGAATTTAATATTTTACTTGCAAACTAATAAGATAATATTAAGAAAAATTATGAGGAAATAACATCATCAATAGAAACATACTATCAAAATTTCTTACTTTAATGAAAAAAAATTTTAATATATTTTATTGATTTTTTACAGAGAAGAAGGGAGAGGGATAGAGAGTTAGAAACATCGATGAGAGAGAAACATCGATTAGCTGCCTCCTGCACGCCCCCCACTGGGGATGTGCCCGCAACCAAGGTACATGCCCTTGACTGGAATCGAACCTGGGACCCTTGAGTCCGCAGGCTGACGCTCTATCCACTGAGCCAAACCGGTTTGGCTAATGAAAAAATTTTAATGATTGGCCATATTAGAGAAATATTTTACAATAATTGTAGCACTCATAAAGTTTTGTATTCAGTTCTTTGTTGAGCGAATTTTTTTTAAAAATATATTTTATTGATTTTTTACAGAGAGGAAGGGAGAGGGATAGTTAGAAACATCGATGAGAGAGAAACATCGATCAGCTGCCTCCTGCACATCTCCCACTAGGGATGTGCCCGAAACCAAGGTACATGCCCTTGACCGGAATCGAACCTGGGACCCTTCAGTCTGCAGGCCGACGCTCCATCCACCGAGCCAAACCGGTTTCGGCTGTTGAGCGAATTTTGAAGCTTTAAAAAGTTATCTTGAGACATTAGCTGGTCACATATAGTATTCTGGAATTATAAGCACAAGACCTTCAGCAGCCACAGGATAGGGTTCTAAAGGAAGGTTGTTTTCCTGGTTCCCTTTCTCAAGTCACTACTTTGTCTTCCAGCTTTGTTCAGGAAATCTCAGTAGCCCTATTTATGAAAGAGATCACTATAGAATTCCTTAAAATATCAAGTTTTTAAAATGTTTTTATTATTTTCTAAGCCTTTTTGAAATACATCTTATGAAAACAGGGCATTGTTTGGATTTGCATTTCAGAATCTGGACAAGACCTTTCTTTCATGCTACATTTTGATACTACATTCTTCCAAGCCCTGAGGCCGTAAGCATTTGTCTTAAGAGACAATGATGATGTGCCTCCCGTGGGTCTTTTACATGCTTTCAGTGGCGGGACCTTACCGTGAACACTCCTGTTCTTCAATTCTAGGAATTTTTCTTTAATTATTTTTTTTGATAATTTATCTGTTTCTATTTTCTCTCTTCTGTTTTTCTGGGCCTTCTGTTTTTTAGCATGTTGATCCTTGTGAATTAATCATATATATAATTTCTCTCCTGTTTTCATCTCTTTGTCCTTTTTTGTTCTACTTTTGGTAAGATTTCTTCACTTTATCTTTCAACTTCATAAATGATTTTTTTTCATTGCTAACATCATATTTTAATTAATTAATTTTAACAACTGAGATTTATGGAAAATATAAAAAATACGGCATATACACAATTGTCAGCAGAACTCAGGCATGTAAGTGGTATAATATAAGGTGGTTTATCAAGCAGTCCACTGAATAAAGTATGCTGCTAAGGACACTGAGCATAGCCACTGTACATTGATGATTGATTTTTTGTTGTTAATCTTCACCTGAGGGTATTTTTTCCATTGATTTTTAGAGAGAGTGGAAGTAAGGGAGGGAGGGAGTGGGGGAGAGAGAGAGAGAAAGAAACATTGAAGGGAGAGAGACACATGGATATGTTGCCCCCTGCTCCCCCATTGGGGTGGGAGATCAAACCTGCAACCCAGGTACGTGCCCTTGACCAGGAATCAAACTTGAGACCCTTTGATGTGTGGGCAGATACTCTAGCCATTGAGCAACACCAGCCAGGATGATCATTGATTTTAAAAAAATTTTTTAATGAGATTTAGCATTTCCAAAAACTCTTTCTTGGTAGCTAAATATTCTTTTTCTATAACAGCATCCTCTCATTACACACATATATTATCTTATTTAATCTCTCTAAGGTTATTAATAAGATCATTTTGAAATGTTCTTTTCAATATCTCTGAATTCATATTTGCCACACCACGTTCTCGTAGTTTTAAATCCAGTGAAAGAAAGTCTTGAACAATGTAAGCAGAGTTTCATCTCATTGGCCCTTATGGGCTCATCTTGGGTTATTTGCTCATTCTTAAACCAGTCACATGTAGAGTGGCCACACTTTCCCAGTTGGGAGTGGATCAGTGTTTTTCACTAGAGTAGACAGAGAGTCAGTTTCAACAGAACTGAGAGTGGGAGAAGAGTGGGCTTTCAAAAAAACTAGGAGGCTGTTGCTAGGAAAAGAGCAAATACGCTTAGATGTTCTGAAACAACTTGGCCTGGAGGTCAAAAGCCAATGCCTGAACTCCTGCAGGGACCATTTCCCAGTACTCACAGTTTCATCCCCAGACAACATCACTTTTTAAAAAGTCTTATTTTATGCCAGAATCTGTCTTCCTTTAGCGGTCATCCATGACCCTAGCTCTGCCTTTGAGTGTGCCCTTGAATTATGTGAAGGCAGCTCTACCAGGTCTTTCTTTTCACATTCAATATCACGTGTTGTTATTCGTATTTCTAATCTAACCGATTTTTTGACTCCTTTCTCCATCTTAGACTTCTCTTTTTCCTTCTTCATTTGTGCATTTTGGTAGAGAACAAGCAGCCTAGATTATAGGGTACCATCGTTTAGTATTTTCAAGTTGATTCACATTAGTTTTTGAATATGTAGAGTTCATTAATCACTCTCTATATATTGAGCTTCTATTACAATAATTCTTAAAACTTCGTTGAACATTAGAATCACTAGGAAAGCTTAAACATTCTGATGCCCTGGCCACACCCCAGACTAACTGGGATGAGGAGATGGGAACTCTGGCACCAGTACTTTTTTAAGCTCCCAGGGTGATTCTAATGCGCAGCCAGAGAGAACAACTGCTCTCCATGTGACAGATCTCCTTACAATATGACCTCAATGGTTGTAGGTTTCCTCAAGGTATTTTTTAGAAAATGATTTTGAGGCATATCTCCATCATTTGCCTCTGGCAAACCTTGTTCACTTTCATATGGGATAACTCATCAAGTCCCATCAGAGAAAGCAACCTGGGGCACAACAGCATAATTATTGAGGTTTCTGATGAAAGTGTTTATATTAATTCTAGGTAAAATCTTGTTTCTATGTAATTTTCTCAATTTGGCTGATTACTCCTGGAGGACAGTGTCTTAAGTTTATTTCGCTGACCTCCTGCAGCAAGAGTAGCATTATGTTCTAGTGGGAACTGAAGAGCCTTTGAAATGATTTTCAACCGAAAATGTAATCTTATCTTTTATGACTATGAATTAAAGGCCATCTGTGAAGCTGCTGAGTTTTATAGAAAAGCTTCCATTTACACTGACATTTATCTTGTAATGTGGCAGTATAAAAAATTCAAAGGTTAAGGCCAGACTTGCTCAGTGTAATGTTTAAATAGCATAAATCTGCACAAAAAAGGGGTAGATTTATTATTTATGTTTAACTACAGTGTCTATTGTGTGTCATAACATTGCATTTAAGTAAAATAGATTCACTGAGGAAAAAAGGAAAGACGGGAGGTTGAGAATAAGGGAGAGAGAAGGTCTAGTGACTCTTCGTAGGAGCTGTCTTCCAATTGTCTTCTGACACTTCCTGACTTCAGAACATTTTCCCCAAGTTTTACTTTGAATGTTTTCAAACATGTAGAAAAGTTGACAGAATATTGCAATGACATCTGTATATCCTTTTGTATCCTGAAGGCCTGAGAACCAGGAGAGCTGGGGCGGGGGGTTCTTGTTCAAAGGCCAGCAGGCCTGAGACCCAGGAAGAACTGAGGTCTCAGTTCCAGTTTGAAGGCAGGAGAAAGCTGCTGTCCCTCTTTGAAGGTAATCATACAGGAATATTTCTTCTTACTTGGGGAAAGGGCAGCCTTTTTGTTCTATTCAACCATTCAACTGATTGGATGGGCAGTCGGCTTTACTCAGGCCAACCTATTTAAATGTTAATCTCACCCAAAACACCGTACTGAAACACCCAGAATAATGTTTGAACAAATATCAGAGCACCCTATTGCCCAGTATCCTCCTCCCTATACTCTCCCAGGCTAGAAGCACAGGCATCATTTCATTTTTTTTCTTCCCTATTTCCAAAACAATCAGCAAGTTCTGTCAATTCTACCTTCTAAAGCTCTCTGGAGATGCTCACCTCCTCTCCACCCACTATTGCTTCATCAGTTGCAGCTGTCTCTTTACTGCCTCTCTGCCTCTGGTCTTGCCCTCTCTAATCTAGCCTAGCCCTGTCCCCCAGGATGCTGGTTGTGAAAAATGATTCTGAGATGGTTCATTCAGATCATTTTCTGGGACTAATCCAGTATTTAAATTCTCTCATGACTCCCCTCCCCAGGATCATGAGAAAAAATGGAAAATACTTAGCAGGGCCATTCAAGGTTCTATGTTAGTGATGGCGAACCTATGACACACATGTCACCTCTGAGGTGACACACGAACTCATTTTTTTGGTTGATTTTTCTTTGTTAAATGGCATTTAAATATATAAAATATCAAAAATATAAATCTTTGTTTTACTATGGTTGCAAATATCAAAAAATTTCTATATGTGACACGGCACCAGAGTTAAGTTAGGGTTTTTCAAAATGCTGACACGCCGAGCTCAAAAGGTTCGCCATCACTGTTCTATGTGATAATTTGGCCTCCATTATTTTTGTAGCTTCATAAATATTTTTGCCATATGTTTAAATTTTATGTTCCAGCAATCCCAGAGTGTTTGCATATCTTGAAATGCCCCATAATTTCTGCAACTTATATGCTTTGCATACTATTTTCTTTGCTTAGAACGTCCATAGCTCTTCCTCCCCCACCCCCTTCTTCTGCTTGAATACCTGACAAACTCCTCCTCATCTTTTAAATCTCAGTTCAGATGTTGCCTCCTCTAGGAAGTCTACTTTGACTTGCTTAGCCAAGCTAAGGTTCCCTTTTCCATATCTCATATTCCACCTTCTAACTTGTGCTTTTGTACCATCACTATTTGCTTACATGTTAGTTTCTGAAATAGGCCATGAGAATCTTGAGATCAGAAACCATGTCTTGTTTATTTTTGGATCCCTAGTGCTGATGTGACTTACAGTAGATGTTCAAGAAATCTTTGAACAAAGAATGAATGAGGGAGTTGGGAGCTGTGTTTCCACAACTGTGATCTCACTTGATCCTGGTCAACTACATGAGGGCTGATATGCATCAGTTTTGTTCACCCTGTATTCCCATGGCTGAGCACAGTGCCTGGAAAGCTCTCAATAGTGCATGAGTATGGAAAAGAGTGTAGAGTTTCCTCAAAAATTTAAATATTTGACCCAGTGATCCCACTTCTAGGTTTATATACTAAGAAGCCCAAAATACCATCAGGAAGAATGTATGCACCCCTATGTTCATAGCAGCACAATTTACAGTAGCTAAGATCTGGAAACAGCCCAAGTGCCCATCAGTAGATGAGTGGATAAAAAAGCTGTGATACAATTTTACCATGGACTACTATGCAGCAGTGAAAAAGAAGAATTTCTTACCCTTTGAGACAGTGTGGAGGGATCTAGAGACTATCATGCTAAGTGAAATAAGTCAGAGAAACACAAGTATCACATGATCACACTCATATGTGGAATCTAAGTAACAAAATAAACTGATGAATAGAGTGGATCCAGAGACATGGAAGCATGGAACAGAGTGCAGAATCTCAGAGGGAAGGTGGGGGAGGGTGGGTGGGTGGGAGGTAATTTACCAAAGACCTTGTATGCATATATGCATAATCTATGGACACAGACAATAGAGTGCTAAAGGCTTGGGGTGGGCGAGAGCTGGAAGAGGTCAATGGGGGAAAAAGGGGGACATATGTAATTCTTTCAACAAATAGACACTTATTTTTTTAAGTGCACGAGTGATAAGTCTGTGGGCCGGAGCAAGTGCCACCATCATAATACAGTTGAGGAAATGGGGTCTGGGAGAGGTTAATAACCTGCTCAAGTGTTTTGGGCAAGCCAGGCCTCAGAATTTCTGGCCTGCCACACTTTATGCAAAGAAAGTAGGCTGCTCAGGGCTTCTCTGGATCAGGGAGTTGATTGACCTTGTCCTACAAGCAGCCAATCCTTATTGTGCTATCATAAGGTCTAACTTTACAAAATGAGCTGGGACAGTTATATTATAGGCTGAGAATTTGAATTAAGAACCAGAGAAAAGTTAGTAGTTGGGATTCCAAACAAGAGTCTTTGTGGGAGGTAGGATGGCGTTAGAAGAGGGACCCAGGAAATCAGACACAGCAGGAAAGAAAGCACAGCCGACAGTCAGCAGAGCCCCTGGTTCCCAGTGGCTTCACATTACTATTTCAGTGTGTGCATGTATCTTTACCTCAGCACCCTGTCCCACCCAGTCACTGTGAGCTGATTCTAGGGAGGGCTTGCTCCTGGCAATTAAAGTTTTTAACACGTTAAGCGCCCAGCCTGTTTTGTCTTCTGGATGGAAAGTATAGTGTCAGTCACCGGTGACTGACTGGGCGCTGAACGTGTTAAAGAACATCCCAGGTGGACCCAGGATTGAAAGCCAGGCCTTCTGTCCCTGTGTCTAGTATTCTTTCCACTATTTCAGTGCTAGGGACAGTATCTTTGCATAGATTTTGGTAGAGGGCCATGCAAAAATGTTGCATATTAAATGTATTTTAATGACAATGAACAAGGCTGTAATTGTGATGTGAGTGGGAGGAAACAGCCAGTGAGGCAAACCAAATCCCCTCTCAATTTAAGCTAGCCCAGTAGGAGGATTCCAAGAAACAGAAAATAGGCCTTTACTAGGAGTTCTTATTTACATAAGGCGCCTGCTTTCTCTGCTTTTTGATCCCAGTCCTGGGGAGTTTGGTGCCCCCCCTTCCACCATCTCCACCCGCAGACCCAGCTTGCCAGGTGGGTGGGGCTTGCAAAGGGGGGCAGGTTGGTAACCTGGGCACGTGGGCTTCTGCCCTTCAAGTCTCAAGGCTTCGGAGTGCAAAGAATGCCAAGATCATGATTGTTATCCACGTGTGGCCTTTTGATTCACATGCTAGTGAATATATTTCAGGTACAAATCATTCTTTCCCACCAGCTCTTTCTGCAGGTCTCCAACAAGACAATTACACGTTCCATTTAACAGTGACTCAAGGACAGATCTGAGGGCTGTTTTCCTGTGTTGAAAAGTTAAAATACAAAACTCCCCCCCATCGCACCCCACGCACCTGCCTGAGGGGGCAGCAGGCTCTCCAATGCACCTGGTGGGTGCTCAGGGCTGTTTTTCAAGCACTGAATGGGCAGGATCACAACTCAGGGTAGGGACAATGGTGGCTCAGAGGGTTTGCTCACCCCCTCATTTCTCTGAAAAGAAGCCTCTACTTGACAATTACCTATCTGGAGTCACCTTTTGAAACCAACTGAAAAGAGCTTATTTTATAATCAACATTTCCCAGAAATTGCTCAAGAGCCAAAGGCTATGCAAAGAAAAAGATTTTAGCAAACTAAATTCAATGCACATTTTTGTCAAAAGCTTGCAGAACTGCAGGCCAGCCCTTTGAATATTTTCAGATTTGATTTCCCAAAGGAAAGCTTTTAGAAACTGCAAATAGCTGGTGGCACTGATAAAAAGCAAGAGTGAGATATCCTATTGGACAAGAACTGGATATTTAGGGGCGCAAGGGAAAGTCTGAACAGAGTTCAATTTTCATTTTAAATCTAAGGTTGAAAAATTACTGAACTATGGAGGTGACAGCTAAAATCCAATCATAAATCAAAAACCCCCAGTGTAGTTGACATTCTGTTTAGACTAAACCACAAACTCTTTAAGAAAAAGCATCCTGAAAACATCACAAATGTGACATTAGTGCTTAAGAGTGTTATCTTGCCGAAACCGGTTTGGCTCAGTGGATAGAGCGTCGGCTTGCGGACTGAAAGGTCCCAGGTTTGATTCCGGACAAGGGCATGTACCTGGGTTGCGGGCACATCCCCAGTAGGAGATGTGCAGGAGGCAGCTGATTGATGTTTCTCTCTCATCCATGTTTCTAGCTCTCTATCTCTCTCCCTTCCTCTCTGTAAAAAATCAATAAAATATATATATATATAAAAAAATAACAAAAAAAAAAAACCTTAAAAAAAAAAAAAGAGTGTTATCTTTTTTTTTTCCTCCCCCAAAAGCTTTCTGACATAAAAAGGAAATAACTCCAAGGAGGCCTATAGCATAATCACATTTTCCACTACTTTAATTAGTTTTCTGTTAACCTAGCCAGGCTATACTACTTGGTGATTTAATCAAATGTGAATCTACCAGGACAGAAAGGCTGATGTTTCCCAATAACTGGTCTTTGGAAATTTGTGTGACTCTTGGAAATTTCATTTTCCTTTCTACATCTTTAAGCTGTGGAGATAAATTGCCATAAGAATCTTTGAAATTTTATGCAAGGTGTTCAAAGATAACAGGAAGCCAGCACTTATGAGAAATAAGTGCTTATTAAGAAATTGTATTTATTAAATAACTTATAAAGAAATAATTGTATTTAGTAAAGAAATACATGAAAATGGTTATATGAAATCAAATGGTCCCAAAAGTCTAAGTGACAACTAAAAAGTCCCCTGCTCACCCTAACCGGTTTGGCTCAGTGGATAGAGCATAGGTCTGTGGACTGAAGGGTCCCATGTTCGATTCTGGTCAGGGGCATGTACCTTGGTTGAGGGCACATCCCCAGTAGGGGGTGTGTAAGAGGCAGGTGATCGATGTTTCTCTAGCATCCATGTTGCTAACTCTCTATCCCTCTCCCTTCCTCTCTGTAAAAAAAAAAAAAAAAAAATCAATAATATATATATATTTATTGCTTAAAGTATTACAAAGGATATTACATATGTCTCCTTTCCCGCCCCACCCTTGACAATCCCCTGGCCTCCCCTACCCCCCAGTGTCTTATGTCCATTGGTTATGCTTATATGCATGCATATAAGTCCTTAATAAAATATATTTTAAAAAATAAAAGTCCCCTGCTCTGTTTCTCCCTAACCTCAATTGTCCTTGATCATTTGCTTGAGTATAGATTTATCAGTTGAAAATAACTTTGTTCTCAGAATTTAAGGTACGATTCTGTTTTTTTCTTTTATTCCCCCTCTCCTGCCTTCTTTCCTCCCAAGCATCTCAAATTTGGTGGGTCCAAAATTAAAATCAAACTCTATCAGAAAATCCCATTACCTCCAACTTAAAAATATATCCTGAATCACAATTTCTTCACTATACTCAACCCCTTGGTCCAAGTTGCCATTATCTCTTACCTGAACTTCTAATTGGTCTTTCTGCTTCTGTATTTTTTTACACTGTAAAATATTTAAGAAACTATGTGTGGCTTTATACTTTTTACTACATAAAAAGTAAGACGATCTTAACACACATAGTTAATCATAAACATATGGAATTGGTTTAGGTGTTTAGCATTCACTGGTCCTGTGCTTGTCAGTAGCTTCTTAATGCAAACACTGGGTCTCTAGCCAGAGCCGAAGTATGCTCAGCCCATCAGAGGGCAGGGAATGGGTGACCCTGTGAACAGCCCTCAAACAATGATGAGTAGGGGATAAATACTCCAGTTCTCTTCCCCTCCATTTCCCAGATATCCCAGCAGTACCCAGCTTGTTACCCAGTGGGAATCGGCTCACTGACCTTGAACTGGCTTCCCTTCCCAGTTTCACTTTTCCATATACCAACCTGTGCTTGCATTTAAATTTTAGTCTTGGGATCTGCTTTTGGGGGAAACCCAATCTAAGACAGTCATGTATGCATTTTCCTGTCGCTGGCCTTTCAGGTTGTTTTTAGTTTTTCACTGTTACAAACAAGGCTGCAGCATATTTCTACAAATCTCTTGATATATATGTAGGTCTTATCTTGGTATTTATCTGTGCGCAAAACTGCTGGGTCAAAGGGTGTGTGCATCTTCATTCTTAATAAATCTCGTCAGCATTTTAAAAGGCTTAGTGTGAAGTACTGGTGAGAAGGCCACCTCTGGTGCACATGGGATGGTTCCCTTTTGCAGTTTTAATGTGCATTTCCTCAATTACTAGTGGGAATGCATGTCTGTGCATGTATTTATGACATTTGTGTTTCCTCTTCTCTGAATGGCTTGCTTCTTTTTCTTATTAATATATGAGTTCTAAAAATTCTGGATACTAATAATTTTCTGATTATGTTCCTTGCAGAGAGCTCCATTATTTTCTTGTGGTTTCTAAGTCTTATGCAGAACTGATTTCTATTCTGTGTGATCTTTTTTTTTCTCTATGAAAGATTTTTAGGAAATTCCTTTTTACTCCTGATGTTCTCTATCCCAATTCTACTGCTGAATGTAAAGGGCTCAATTTATTATCTTAATTAATTTTTCATGAAACTAAGCCCATAATAGTTCAAAAAACTGAATCATAATAGACATACCTAATGCATAAAAATAATGCACCCAACTGCGGATACTATCTGTCAACAGTTACAGCATAATTTCAAATTTTAAAAAAAGGTGCAACAAATACTCTTGTGTCCATCCCTTTGTTCAGGATTAATTTCTAGAGGTTCTGTGCCCAAATCCAGGTTATTTTGAATTTTAATTGATATCGTTAACTTTTACCCTAAAAAAATTTGAGCCAATTTATAAGGCAAAAAATGCTATTTCTTTGGATACCTAAAAATCCAAATATTAACATGAGGGATAAAACATGTTTTAATTATGTGAAGTTTATTTTCTAACTTACTAATTTTGGTTTCTTTTAACTTTTAATTTTAGCCATATGCTTGTTATTAGATTACCTTTTGTGTGTGAAGAGCAGCTTATTCTTATTTAATCATTGTAACATCCCATGGCATCTCACCCAAGATTACAAACAGAGTTTTTAAAGGTCTCAGGCCTTTTCTTTTAATTATCAAAAAAGTAGTCTCCTACCTGCTTCTTACTATCCCTATGGAATATACTGTAGTTCTCAACTTAGTGATTCTCTGAGTGAAGAGAACTTTTTTCAGAAGTGTGATACGCATAGAGTAATTCTGGTCCCTGTTTTGATTGATCTACTTCTCTTTTAATATCTAAGTTCTAATTCTTCTGTTTACAATCCATTTCTGACATTTGGACAAATTTGGCCAGCTCCTTTCTTTATAGGTAACTAATGCTACCAGGGGATTCTCCCATTGTGGTTTCTTGGCATATATTACCCTAGGCAGGTGCTAGGGACCTAATCCTCAGAATTTCTTGAGGATTCAGACAGTTACAACAACAGATGTTTCACAAATGTTGTGGTTGAGATTAAAACTAATTAATAGAAATACATTGCTTAGAAATAATTATCCACAGATCTAAGTAACAGAAATATCTTTCTCTAATGTTAAATACATAATTGTTTGGAGGGGATGGGGAACAACTTGAAATGAATCAGACAACACCTTCACATTACTCATTCTTTTCATATACTTCAAATTTGTACTTAATGCCTTTTTCCTCCTGGACATCAGAAAGAACACCTGGGTACCTGTAAAAGAAATATATATATAATTAAATAATGTATCAATTAAAACAAATTTTTAAAAGAACAGTTTATTGATTTTTGAGAGAGAGAGAGAGAGAGAGGAAGAAACATAGGTATGGGAGTGCAACATCTATTGGATGCCTCCTGCATGCCCCTACTATTTATTAAGCCCACAATCTACGCATGTGCGCTGACGGGGAATTGCACTGGTGACCTTTTTGGTGCACAGGACAATGCTCAACCAACTAAGCCACACTGGCCAGGGCAATGGTCCACTGATTTTTGATAAGGGTGTCAAAACAATTTAATGGGGGAAAGAGTAGTCTTTTCAACAAACAGTGCTAGGACAACTGAATAGCCACTTACAAAAGAATGAACTTGGACTCGTTCCTTACACTATACCAGACCACAGACTTAATGTAAGAGTTGATATAATTAATCTTAAAGCTGAAAAGTTCTTTTAAACTAAAATGCTACAAGTTTTCAAAATCAAGCAGTTTCATGCTAAAATCACTACTACATGGTAAAGCAAGTGTAATCTCTTCTTTCCATCTCCACCACTGCTATCTAAGTCCCTTCATCTTTCATCTGAACTACTGCAACTAACTGGTTTCCCAGCTTCACTTCCCTCTAGCCCAGGGGTCCTCAAACTATGGCCCGCGGGCCACATGCAAATACAAATATTATATTTGTTCCCATTTTGTTATTTTACTTCAAAATAAGATATGTGCAGTGTGCATAGGAATTTGTTCATAGTTTTTTTTTTAAACTATAGTCCGGCCCTCCAACGGTCTGAGGGACAGTGAACTGGCCCCCTGTTTAAAAAGTTTGAGGACCCCTGCTCTAGCCCATTCTCCATAAACAGCTAGAACAACATCACTCACTTCAGAACCTCCTACCCGGCATTGGGTCTGATCCCTTTGGGTCTTCCCCGTGCTCACAATGCTCAGTGGCTTTCAAGGCTCAGGGAACATACCAAGCTTGTTCCCATCATTGGGTCTCTGCACTGGCTATTTCTGGTTCCTGGAGTGCTCTTTCCTGCTCTAAGCATGGCTGGCTTGTCATTTAGATCCTAGTAATAAAACTGTTGTAACTAACCGAGTTATTAATTACAGGATAGAGCAAAGGGAAGGCCAAATATTATAGGCATGTCATTTCGGCAGCTCCACCAGGAACCTAAAGCTTTACACTCCCCAGGGAGCCACTGGTCTATTCCTTGAAAATAGCTGGGGGAAGGGACAGGACAGGGAGAATAGATGCATGCCCAATAAAGTTGGGGTGTCCTTGGGAAGGTGCCTGTCAGTCTGGCCTGGGAACAGGTCATTGGACAGAATGGGCGTGGCCACCTCAAGGGCGAGAAATTGGAGTATTTAATCCTCTAAACCAGGGGTTCTCAACCTTCGTAATGCCGTGACCCTTTAATACAGTTCATGTTGTGGTGACCCCCAACCATAAAATTATTTTTGTTACTACTTCATAACTATAATTTTGCTACTGTAAACAATATGTAATTATATATGTGTTTTCCAATGGTCTTAGACGACCCCTGTGAAAGGGTCGTTTGACCCCCAAAGGGGTCGCGACCCACAGGTTGAGAACCACTGCTCTAAACAAATGAGTTTGCTCTCTTGGTTTCCCTTGGCCTGTTACTCTTGGCTCCTGGCTTGCAGGGCTCTCTTGCTCCTGCTCCCTGGCATTGGCCCACATGGCTGACCCCCCACAGAAGTGGACTAATGGACTGTAACTAGCCTGATGTTGAAATGGACCCTGATGCAACATGGAACAGAAACTCTGGACACTGGTTTTGCTTCTAGCTCTATTGAAACCCCAGCTACACTTCTTCCATGACTGGAATGGGGCTTTGGAAACGCAGGGATGTAATTCCACACAAATACCTTTTGGCCCTTTAAATACAGTTCCTCATGTTGTGACCCAACCATAAAATTATTTTCATTGCTACTTCATAACTGTAATGTTGCTACTGTTACGAATCGTAATGTAAATATCTGATATGCAGGATGGTCTTAGGTGACACCTGTGGAAGGGTCGTTCGACCGCCAAAGGGGTCGCGACCCACAGGTTGAGAACCGCTGGTGTAGACATCACTCTTCAGAGAGGACTTCTCAGACTACACACAATATTTATCACATCACAGTACTTCAATTCTCCACACAGCAACTCTTGATGTTTAATCTATTACTAGTAGCCTGGTGCATGAAATTCGTGCACATTAAAAGGGAATTAATTAGAGGAAATATTTTAATATTGCTATTTGCCCTTTCTCTATAATAGAAGTGTCAGAGATGAAAGAAAATTAGTAAAACGTATATGAAAATCTCCCTCCTGTCAGTCTGGGGTGCACCATAGGACCCAGAGTCAAGTCCCCGTCCACCCACGTGCACCTTGAAATTGTGCAAGACCCAGACCCGGCCAGCCTCACCCCCGTGAAGCTTGGCAGGGCAGGGGGGCGCAGTTTCAGGCCCCTCATCAAGTCCCGCTGGGTGGGGGGTGCAGCCTCAGGTCTCCTGTCAAGCCCTACCGGGTAGGGGGCGCAGCCTCAGGTCCCCTGGCCCTGAGGGGGCGCGGCCTCAGGTGCCCCGGTCCCGGCGTGAGGGCACAAGGGCGTGACAACCATTTGCATATTAGCTCTTTATTATATAGGATTTGCCACTCTAACTCTCTACTACAAAAATGTAATCTGGAAAATAGTGAATAGCATCTGTTTTGGAAGGCAGCTATGCTAACCACTATACCACCAACGCCCCAAGCATCTGTTTTGGTAAACACTCTTTCCCCAATGCTCAGGACAGTGTTTGATGCTGAATACAATTCCCATAGAATGGACTAAGGACTACTCTAGATTTCAGTAAAATCATTAAAACTTGAACATTCCCAAGTCTGTTAAAGCAGAATTCCAATAATTTTCTATAGTATTTGCCTATAAAAACATTACTACCCCAAATTCAATCTGAGAGACATACTCTCCTATAATTCTTTTTTTTAAAAAAAATATTTTTTATTAATTTCAGAGAGGAACGGAGAGGGAGAGAGAGATAGAAATATCAATGATGAGAGAGAATCATTGATTGGCTGCCTCCTGCATGCCTCACACTGGAGATCAAGCTCACGACCCGGGTTGTGCCCTGACCAGGAATTGAACTGTGGCCGCCTGGCTCATAGGTAAAAGCTCAACCACTAAGCCACGCTGGCTGGGACCTTTCCTATAATGCTTAAGCTGTAAATCCAAAAGTGCTTCAGAATAATATATAACATTTTACTTACTTTGGGAGAAGTTTATATTTCTCCAAATCAATTTCTGGGAAAAATGTATCACTTTCAAATTCCTGCATGATCCTTGTCACAAAGAGTCGCTGAGGGCCGGGCTTGCTCATGGCTTCCTTTGAAATAAAACAAAAGTCATCAATTTCCTTAATTATCTGTGTCAAAAGAAACAGAACTCAGATTTTTGTGTTTTAATTATATAGTCAAATTTGTACTAGGTATTAAAGAATGCTATTTAAATATCCCATTCTTTACTTTAGAGCCCTGCAAAGTAGTCTTATTTATGTTGAGAATGGCACTAGTCATTATATCTAATTATAAGAGTGAGTTAAAATATATTCTGGCCTCAAATTTGCTTATATGAACTCTTTTTTCATTTAATCGTTCAGTTTTGTCTTTTTTCTTTGGTGGTTGCTTAGGAATTAAGAACCCTGAATTGTCTAGTTACTGGCTATAGAAAAAATTACATATATGTCTCTACACTAATAAAAGAGAAAGATGCAAATTGACCATTCCTTCACAACGCCCACCAGGAGTGAGTATGCAAATTAACCCAACAAAGATGGCAGGTTAACTTGCATATGCAGGCGCCACCCCAGCCACTCTGGGCCTCTGCGCAGCATGGAAAGGCAGAAAGGTGGCTCCGGGCCAGAGCGAAGGCGGTGCTGGCAGCCAGGGGAAGGAAGGCTCATTCTTGCATGAATCTTCGTGCATTGGGCCTCTAGTAAATAGATAAGATAGTACACTTTCACAAGACTTTGCCTAATAAAAACATCAAGGGCCCAGTTGGTTGGTACATTTACACAAAATTTAATAATGTTTCCATTTCCCCAGGAGATAGTTACAATGCTAGCAGGTAATTTATTCTTCCTCTTGTTGCTAATGATTGTATTTGGCCTCATATTGTTAATGACTTTTCTAACTAACGCCTATAATACTGTTGATAAAAAGTCATGAGTCCTAGCTGCAGCTCCAAGAAAGCAATAACTCTGGCTTGAAAAAGAAAAAAAAACATATATAAATATAATTTTAAGGGAAGTCCTCAGGGGAAGTCCTTCTCCTTGAGTTGGACTTGCCCGTCTGGCTCCCCAATATTTCCAAATTATCTCTTGTCTCTTGTCTCCTTTCTTTCATCGGTGTGTGGCTCCTCTTCCAGACCCCAAACCCTGAACCACGCAGAACGTGGAGGGAAAACACATCAACAACATCTGGTGCCTGAACAGGTAATCTGGAAGTGAAGGTTTTGCTAGAGCGAAAAAATGAAGTTTCACCGGCAAGGTGAGGAACAAAGAAGTTACCGTAAAGAAATATTAAGCTACAACAGGAATCCAAGAGAGAAACTAGCCAAACTAATGAGGACCTTGCGCCTGGAGCTACACTATGCAGCTGCAAAAGCCACAGAGAGCAGCGACTCCAAGCAGTCTACTGAAGATGAGGAGCAGGAGGAGGATGAGCCGGACAGCAAACAGCCCAGAGACCACCTGGGGCACGGTAAAGTGAAGTATGGTAACAATTATCTCAGGTAAAAACCATAGTTTCATGTTGGTCTTGAAAAGTGCATTCTCCTTTACCTGGGAAGGACAGCACAGTTGTCCCAAGGTCAGAGGGCTCCAGTTAACGTGTCCTTGTTGACTAAGTGTTTTGGAGACCCAAAACTGTGATTTAGATAACATACCTAAGTTTAACCCAGGTCACCCAAGGGCTCTAGACCCAAAACTGTAATTTAGATAACGCACCTAAGTTTAACCCAGGTTACCCAAGGATTCTAGTTACTGTGTTTACCCAAAACTGTAATTTAGATAGCATGCTGTTTCTGCTTCTGTAAACTGCTCTTTTTTGCAAACCAGGTTCCTCATTCCAAAACTTGTGACAGCCAGTTTAAAATTGAATTACCATGACCTAGAGCAAAGAATATCATTACATGGTATTTTTCTACAATGTACAACAGTATATTATACATTTATCCCAAACAAACTTACAAACTAATTTTTTGAATGTTTGGCAGCAATTTAATAAGGATATGAAAGGATTTATTCCCTTCCACTGTGTGGAGGGCCCCCTGGGAAGGCACTTGAGCATTCTGTATTGACCTCTCTTGACCTATTTGCCAAGAAGGTCCCTCTTCTCACGATTCAATTGCCCACAGCTGTTGCCTGAGTTCTCTGTTCTTGCTGAGGTCATGGTGGCTGGTGCCATGGATCTGTCTCTCGCCCAATGGCGTGAGCTGGGCCCTCTCTGTAGAAGAAACCTGGGTTCCCCATGATCAATGCTGGGGCCCCAGGCGAGGGGACCCAAAGGCAGTTGCTGGGCGTGGAGGCCACAGGGGCATAGGCTACCAAGGAGACAGAACTGAACCTCACATAACCCTGCTTGGCCCCGGAGGATGGCTGGTTAGTCAAAGACGGGTAAGATTCCTCAGGGAGGAACGACCTAAGACAAGCACAGTCACAGAGGGGCCTCAGGGGAGAACTTGGGGGTCAACAGAGGTGGGGCACAGAGCCTCACCCCCCCAATTATGCAGGGGCTTGAACACTCGCCCCTTCTGAGGGATGTCTCCTGCCCCCATGGCTGCTTATCGCTTCCCATGCCCAGCCCAGATCAGGACCCAGATAACAGAAAGAGACTTGGTCCAGCTCAGATTGGGACTCAGATAAGAAACTTGGCTAACAGCAGCTACCCTATATCTAAATCCAGCCTAACAGGAATGCTCAGGGACTTCTCAAGGATGAAAAATAATCCTTTCCATTAATATTTACAGTGTAAACTAAGATTGATGTTAGAGTATTAAATTTGACAGTAAAATAGTAGTCAAATTTTCAGATTAATTAAAATTGGCTCAAGAATTTAAAGTTATCTAGACTGCATTATAAATTTTCCAAAAATCCTTTTAATAATTAAATAAAAAAAGCGGAGATAGTGGAAAAATACCATGTAAAGAAAAATATCCTGTAACTAAATTAAATTTAGATAAAATTTTTCATTTATAATGCTAACAGCGAGACACCCAGGAAAACACACATAGTGTCAGGGAAAGCCAGGGGAAGATCATTTTAAAGAAAAGACCCCAAGTAAGGTTTTCTTTATTAACCTTTGGTTGAGAATACGTTTGTATATTTTCAGAAGAACAGCTCCCAGACCATGTGGATTCCTGCAACAACAGATCCCAACTGACCAGATTGCTCCAGCCACAAAGACAGGAGAGACAGTTCAGAGATGGAGATGGTGAAGACGCCTTGCCATGCTAGCAGTCAGCAGCTGTGCGTCACTGCAGGTTGTCCAGGACCAAACCAGAGAGGGTCGGACCTGCATTGCCACCATTTATCCACCATCCAGAACTAGCATATCATTGCTGGCATGTACACATGAACTGTCGGACATTGAAACTTGGACTCAGAACTGTTGGACATTGGAATTGGGACTTAAACATTTCCTGTTCTTATATGTTTATTTCTGGTCTACAGATACAAGATTTTTTAAGGAAAAAAGAAGGGGGAGATGTCAGAGACCACCTATTGTCTTCACTAGCAGAGAAGCATAGAGACCCCAAAAGCTGGTGACCTTTGAAGCCCTAGCAAAGGTCGGAGCTGTGCACCACCCAGCTAATCTAGATAATGGTAGCTGAAGCATCCTCCCCACCTTTACTCATGTAAATCCTTATTGATAAGATAGTCTGTGTGTCACTGGAACCTCCCTGCCTAAGGGCTATCCCATAGCAATAAAAGCTTGGCGAGGCTGAAAAAAAAAAAAAAAATATATATATATATATATATAATTTTAAGTGTTTGTTATATTTAAAATTCCAAATAAGGGCACAGAACAAATTTTACTTTACTACAGCTTAGAGTATTATATCATTTATTCTCTTGACCCAAACAAGTAGATATTCTTCCAATTCTTGCTGTACCACAATTTAGGAAAATTGAGCCGGACTAACCACTGCAGCTTTTGAAAGTCTGTATCAAAGTTTATGATGTTTGGCAAACCTTTTCTGTAAAGGGTCAGATAGTAAATATTTTAGGCTTTGTGGGCCATGTGGTTTCTCTTACGTTTAGGCAAATGCAGCCTCAGACAATACTAAAACCAATGGCTGTGGCTGTGTTCCAATGAAACTTTATTTATAAACACAGGCTAATTGACCCACTTTGGCCAATAAGAAGAGAAGCCTAAATGTTCTACAAGCTAGTGTGATGTGAGGTAGGTGGATAATGCAGAATTATAACCTGGAGGTTCTACTTCCTTATTATTTACTACACATAGATATATCAAATTATATAAATGAATTTAATTTTAAGTATTTATATTGTTTAAAAGGTTGTAGAAAAGGAACGTAGGAAACAGTTTTTGTAATCCCATCTAAGATCCTGGTATATGTCTTCTTTCTCAAATAATTTCAGTGCACATATTACCACAAGCCCCCAAAGGGTAGGAGCTGATTTTTTTCCTTCCCATAAATATTAATCTTTCCTGAGTGTTTTATTTTTATTTATTTTTCAAAAATATATTTTATTGATTTTTTTTTTTTTTACAGAGAGGAAGGGAGAAGGATAGAGAGTTAGAAACATCAATGAGAGAGAAACATCAATCTGTTGCCTCCTGCAAACCCCCAACTGGGGATGTGCCCACAACCAAGGTACATGCCCTTGATGGGAATCGAACCTGGGACCCTTCAGTCCACAGGCCAACGCTCTATCCATTGAGCCAAACCGGTTAGGGCATTGAGTGTTTTAAAAGCGTAGAAAAATTCCTTTTACTTTCCTCAAAATTTTTGAAAGCTGTAAGTCATTTGCTGTTAAGAAGAATGAATATTTTCTTTTACTTACCTATGACATAAAATAATGCTTTTTGCATACCCTCACATTATATGAAAATTTTTGAGGCAAAGTTTTCTGCTTTTAACAAATTCATATACCAGTCAGGGTACATCAACTGAGAGCCCCATCGCTTTCTCAGTAAGAGACATTAATCCTCGAAGAAACAGGGCTAACTCAGTGTATCAGTGCACATCCAGGGAATAGAAAACAGTGCAGTCCAGTACGATTCTAAGGGAAGAATTTAGAATGTTTTTTAAATTGGGAACATTAACTATGTTGAATTGGAGATAAACTGGCAAAGACTTAAAAACTTACTTTTATTGACAATGTGTCTAACTTACAGCAGGGAAATGTGCTTCTTTGCTCAAGACTTAAAAAGTACATATGGCAGGGAAGCTAAAAGAAAGTAGAGTGGGAAAATTCTTTGTATTTATAGATAACTTTACTTACCTTATAAACGGAACTGCCTCCTACTATCCAAACCATATCCACTTTATTTTTTAATTCTGGTTCCTCAATAAGTTTTAAGGCATCATCCAGACTTTTGGCAAGAAAATGAGCTCCTTTTGGAGGTTCCCTGAGGTTAAGAGAAAGAATTACATATAATTTCTACAAAAGCCATTCATACTAGTTAAATAATCTGTATGGGAAACAATAATTATAAAACTAAAATTGTTATATAAATAGGAATCCTCTCAACAATAAACAGTTAACAGCAGTATGGCCTATGACCAATAATTTAACCCACATTTGTGTATGTATAGTCCACAGTGAATCAAAAAGAAAATACTTCCAATATCTTGAGATATTTATGGTGGAAAAAAATCAGAACAGTAGTTGTCTATGGAGGGATGGCTGGCCCCGCCCCCTGGTCAAACTCCAGGTGGAGGGGACAATTTGCATATTAGCCTTTTATTATATAGGACAATAAATATTCCATTGTATGGATATAGCATATTTTATTTATCTTTGATGAACATTTGGGATGCTTCCAATTTTTAGATGTTATGAATGATGCTGCTGTGAGCATTTGTGTACAATTTTGTGTGGTCATATATTTTCATTTCTCCTGGGTATATACCAGGAGTAGAATTGCTGTGTCATATAACTCTATGTTTAACCTTTTGAAAAAGTGCCATTTTGTTTTCCAAATGTGGCTGTATAGCATTCTTTTTAAAGCCACAACTTGATAGTATAGAAAGCCATGAAAAAGCATTTTTCCCCTAAGACGTATTATGTAAATAGCTACTCAAAATAACTAGTATGGGCAGCAAATTTTGGGATTATCTCAAGGATTCAGTTTCTTCTCACATGGGGAAGAGGCTGGTGGTGAAAGATTGTCTCTGAAAATTTGCAGGAGCAATAGTGATTTTCATGTGCAAAGCCTTCCCCTTTTATTCAGGACCCAGTAGTACCTGGTACACAGTAGGTGTTTAGGATATGTGTGGAACTGACCAGCAATTGACCAGGGAAGCAGAAGGCAGGATTAAAAATAAACTCTAAATTTTTTCCCTAATTGATATCCCTAGTTCCTTTGTATGCTTGACAATGACGACTTTACATTTTCTGCCTATAAATAAAAAGTGAAATACACCAACAAATATTTTATATAAATATATATTTAACAACCAGACCCAATTACACATAGCACAGAGGGGTCATAAAGAAATTAGACTTATCGTTTGAGGAGATTTGCTGTCTCAAATGAACATCTCTCCCGCTGAGATTTGTTTGTTTTACCTCAAGCTAGTCATACGTAAACTTTAGTATTCAAGAATATGTTTTTAACAAGTTCCTGGAAATGGCAATACAGTCTGTAAACTTGGATTATACCAAGTAGAGGGTAATCAGAATATCCTAGCAACCAGGAGAAAGAGAACAGTATGAAAATTGAGGAAAATGGCAAGATGCATCTTACCTAATAATAGATAAACATGTAAATTGACCATACCTTCACCACACTAACCATCCAATCAGAAGAGTATGCAAATTAACACAACAAAGATGGTGGTTAATTTGCATATGTAGGTGCGAAGTGGCGGAGCGAAGACCGAAGGCGACTCCGGCTGGAGCGAAGGCCTGGGTCCCAAGTGCCGGAGGAAAACCAGTGCTGGCAGCCAGGGGAAGGGAAAGCCTATTGCACGAATCTCTTCGTGCAACCGGCCTCTAGTATCAATATATTCCCCATCACCCAAAGACAAGCAATGCAAATATTCTCATATACTTTCTCCCAGGTTTTTACCTATGCTACTTTAGGAGGGATCTGTGAGAAAATCTATAGAAGCCTGAACCGGCTTAGCCTATGTTGGTGTCAAGTTTTTTCCTTCCTATGGTTTGATGGTCTTTGATGTGTTCACTTGGCTAGGCTATAGTCCTGTTCTAATCTAGGTGTTGCTGTAAAGGTGTTTTACAAATGTGACTCAAGTTCAGAATGGATGGCTTTAATCTGGGTGGGATTCAATCAGGTGAAAAGCCTTAAAAACAGAGCTGAGGCTTCTCTGTAGAAATTTCACCTGCAGACATCTGCTTCAGCCCTTGAAGAGTGCTAGCCTCCCCTTCCTGATGGCCTGCCCTACAAATTTTGGACTTGCCCAGCCGGCCCCCACATCTGTAATCCAATTCACTGTAAGTTATTGTTATGATCACATTAGTAGTTCAAGAAACAACAAGTACCATGCCAATCCCAAACTTTTCCTTAAGGTCTAATTCAGGCCAATCACTCCCCCAAACAAACAGACCCCCGAGGTTCAGAGAATTATTTTCATGGGTTAGGACCAATGTAAACAACAACAAAAATATAGAAATCAGGATATATCACAAGTGGGATAAATGACATGGAAGCTACGGTGAAGGCAAAAGCACTGGAGTTGATTTCATAGGTAGTTTTAATGCTATTAAACTTCCTCCCCCGCTCCTGTTCATTTCCAGGCAACAGGAACTAACTCTATTAGCCTGGAGGGCAGAAAAATTCATAGCAGAGGACAATTGGCTGTACAAAAAATATGTATTTTTTTTTTTAAATATGTATTTTGATTCTTTGTGCAACTGAAAAGATTTATTAATTTACATTATATAACTGATATTTGACCCTTCTGAATTGAATGAGTAATGGTTCAAGGAAACCTGCAATTCTGTTATCATAGTGAGATTTAATGCAACTTTTTAAGGTGATGAAATCACCCACTTAGGCAGCAGAATAAGTTGTAACTGCTTATTCATTTTCTGTAATCACCTATGTAGTATTAAGCAGCTTCATCAATAGCTACATTCATAGTATTTTATTTTGTCATATACTGACCTCAGCATAAGAAATGGGACATGGTTTTCTTCTGCTGAATTTATGTGGTGGTACTTACTTGAGTTCTTTACTGAGAACTAAATTAATCCTGTCCTTTAAAGGCCGATTCTTCTTGGGAATGGAGAACCAGGTCTTCCTACCCATAATCACCAAATTCTGTTTATCTATAAAATCACAGAGAGAAGAGATATATTTTGGGAGTATATATGTGTATATATATTCATATATTTGTATGTATGTATTTATATAATTATCATATTGACATCTAGTGGAACTGCTTTAAAAAAATTAAAAATTTTAACAGCCTTACCAAAATTTATCATTTATCGCCCATTATCTAAATATAGTAGTTATTTTTCCCTTTGGCTTTATCCAATTTATATGTAATATAGTTTTAATCAATTGCAGTCATGTATAATATAGTAGTGAAAAGCAAAGATTCTGTTATCTACTAAGCAAGTCTAGTTAATCATCTGTGCCTTACTGTCCTTATCTACAAATGGAGATAACATACTAGTTCATACTTCTAGGATTGTGGGGATTGAAGACTTTGAACAATGTTTGACATCTAAAAAGTACTGTTCAACTGTACTTTTAATACAATAGTACTCATGTTTGTGTACTTTGTAGATTTACAATAATAGTCATACTTTTAAATATAACTGCTTAATATCCCATTCAATTAGCTAAAATACTTTCAATTTGGAAGACCTGGGGGTGGGTGCGTAGGGGTTGGGTGGAGAGAGGTAAAGAGGGAGGAAATGGGAAATATCTGAAATACTGTCAACAATAAAAAATACATATATAAAACAAAATAAAATGCAGACATATTTTGCAAGAATAAAATAAAATACTTCCAATTTGTGCCTCTTTCCTTAAAAAAAATTTATATATAGAGCTTCCATTTCTGGTAGAATTTAGGAGAAAAAGCCTTGTGAGTCAGATCTCTGGATCAAAGGAATACACACATTTATGATTCCTGAATTAGCTTGATTTTTAAAAAAACCACTAATATTTACAAACGACAAGTAGTAAGATTAGGCATTTTTCCATATTTTGTTTCCTATTTCCAGACTACTTAGGATTTTTTTTTAATCTAAAGATTTTTAAAAATATATTTTATTGATTTTTTACAGAGAGGAAGAGAGAGAGATAGAGAGTTTAGAAACATCGATGAGAGAGAAACGTCAATCAGCTGCCTCCTGCATACCCCCTACTGGGGATGTGCCCGGAACCAAGGTACATGCTCTTGACCAGAATCGAACCTGGGACCCTTCAGTCCGCAGGCTGACGCTCTATCCACCGAGCGAAACCGGCTAGGGCATAATTTAAAGATTTTTAATTGATTTTTAGAGAGAGAGGAAGGGAGCCGGAAAGAGAGAAACATGGACTGGCTGCCTGCTGCACCTCCCCCCCTCACCAGAGTTCAAGCCCACAACTGGGGCATGTGCCCAGATCTGCGTCTAACCAGCAACCTTTAGGTGCATGGGACAAGCCCAACCACCGGAGCCACACCATCAAGGGTTAGACTACGTAGGATTCTAGAGGGTGGTTCATTTCAATTTTTTGGCTTCAAGCTCTTGCCATTTTTGTCTCGTCAGTGACCTAAGTGCAAAGTCCAAGAACTTGTATCTGCTCTGCTCAAGTTATGATGCACCTGCTCCTTTCTATTTCCCTGTTTACTCTGCTATTCCTCCTCCTATGACCAAATATTCACCTTAGGTTTTAAATGGGTATCCCCTAATCCAGCCATGGGCAAACTACGGCCCGCGGGCCGGATCCAGCCCGTTTGAAATGAATAAAACTAAAAAAAAAAAAAAGACTGTACCCTTTTATGTAATGATGTTTACTTTGAATTTATATTAGTTCACACAAACACTCCATCCATGCTTTTGTTCCGGCCCTCCGGTCCAGTTTAAGAACCCATTGTGGCCCTCGAGTCAAAAAGTTTGCCTAATCCCATATTCTTTTCTTTCGTTATCCTCTTCTCTTTAATGTCTCAATTCACCTAGTACCCTGCGCCTGAATATCCTACAAGCACCTCAATATAGTTACAATTGCACCCTATTCTCCCTACCACCCAGACTCAAACTGAAAACTACAGAGTTCATCCTTGATGCCTTCCTAGCATCACCTTTAACTTCTTCATCTCCAAATCGAGTATCATGTAATCGTTCTTTGGACTTTTACCCTCGCCACCGCCTTAGTCCAGGCCTTACCGCGCCCGGCGGCTATTTCAAAGGCCCCCTCTGGTCTCCAGAGCCAACCTCTATCTAGCTGCCAATCTGTCCAATACGTCAATTGTACGCAACCCACATAAAATGTCAAAGAACGTTTATTTTTGAAAAAGTTTAATAAACATTGGGAATTCCATACAGATCAACGGTCAGACAGAAAGAAGGTCCTGCTTAACATGGAAAACTACTTTTAAGTAAAATTTGCACAGGTAAAAAAAGACCCTTGGGGAATCTCGATCACTTACAAATCCCGTTACCTTTTGCTGAAGAGGTTGTGGTCATTCTTTGGAAATACTTGAATTCATTCCTACAAGTTAAAGAAACACAGCGTGACTCAGATCGTTTTTCCGTGGGCTCCAGCTCTACCACCCCGACAAAAAGTGCGAGGAACGGGGGGGGGGGGGGGGGGGCGGGGGTCTCCAGGACTGGACTTTGTTCCGGGCAGGGCGCCGCGGGGAAAACGCCTCGCGGGGCGGCAGGAGCGGGACGGAAACCAGTAACTTGGCTTCCCGGCTCCTGGCGCGGAAGGAAGGCCTGGCCCAGCCCCTGGCAGTTTGGGTCGCAAGTCCAACCCCAGCGCCAACCCATCCAGGTGCCTCGATCTAAGGCAGCTTGCACACCGACCACCCCCGGCCCGGCAGGTACCTGAGCGGGGGCCAAGGCAGGTCTCCGTTCTTGCCGATGCCCATGTTCTGGGACACAGCGGCGATGCAGTTGAGAGTACGAACCATGACGGCGGCACCAAAAACCTCGGAGCTTGCTAGCCACACAGGGACTTTGAACTGAGCTTGGCGCCAAATTGTGGCCATCCCGCCCGCTCGGTCCCATTGGCGCACGCGAGGCTACGCCCCCGCCCCGTCCCCGCCCCGGCGCAAGGCGGGGGCGCGACGTGCTCGGTCCCGCAGACACCCGGGAACTGGGCCGCGGGGTCGCGCGCCGACTGGGCCGTGCTCCTGGCTGTCCGTCTCTGCGCCGCGATGTCGCGCCGAAAGCCACCTGGGGGCGGCGCGGCTGCCGCTGGCCCAGCCCCTGCAAGGCAAGCGGTTTTGAGCAGATTCTTCCAGTCCAGGGGGAGCCTGAAATCCACCTCCTCCCCCACCGGTGCGGTGGAGGGCGAACCTGACGCTGACTCCGCAGCGCCTCCAGCGTCCACTTTCCAGCCTCGGTCGCGACCACATGTGGTGGGTGTGGCCCAGGACTGGGCGGGCTCACCGGGGAAGGGGCGGGGCCAGGGGCGGGGCTTCTGGGTGGAGCGGGAGGAGGCGGGGCCCGTGCGCGAGAATTAGGGAGTTGAAGGTGCCGGAAGAGAAAGGGGCGGATCGGGCCGGTGAGGAGGGGAAAAGCCTGGCCAGCCTCCATCCTGAGTGTAGTTCAAAGATTGCAGTTTCCACTGGGAAAATAGACTTGAGGCCAAGATCACACGGATTCTTACTGGCCGACCAGAGACAGGAACTCAGGTCTCCTGACTCCCATTCTGATGAGGGCGGGGGCCTCTGGGCCAAGGATACATCTTTTAACCTACATCCAACCCTCCCCCCACCCCCTCCATTTTGTCCCTGGATTGAATGTTAAGAGGAGTTTTATTTATCTTATTTATTCGGGTCTTATTAGGTGCCTCCCTTCAACTGACTAAAATAAGTAGTTGTGGGTTTTTTGTTTGTTTTTTACCAGGGACACTGCCCCTCGGGGGAATGCCTAAGGGTGAGCTCTCACTGGGGTCCCTGATACAGTATTTCTCAAACGGAGGGTGTTGAAGGGGATTGCAGATTGGCTTTCAGCCACCTTCTAAGTTTTAATGAGGGTGACAGCTTGGCTGCTTCAAAATCTTGTTTCCTTAATTTATATTTTTTTCCATAGAGTGATTGGTTCTCTCCCGTTTTAGTTTTTTTTTGACAGGAGTCTACATTTTTATGAATTCACCAAGATTTTATTTTATACCCACCATTTAGAGGGTATCTGATGAAGGACTTAAGTTTTTGACAGGCTTCCTGCCAACAAATGTTCACAATCTTGTGGCATCTTCAGTGGTGAACATAAAACAAATTACAATTAACATTTCAAAAGTGATACTGTTCTTTTATTGTCTATCTAATTTCACCTTTACTAAATAGTTTTTCTCTTAAAGGTATTTTATTTAACATGTGTAATATAACTTGAAATAGGTGAAGGCTGCCCGAGTAAAGGTGGCAGCCTTGGTTCTGATTAATTCTAGCAGGGCTTGAGAAGCTGAGGCTCATGACCGGTCAGTCTCCACCTTGTCTTTGATGATGGTAAAAACATTCACCCATAGGTCTTTTCAGAAGTCCAAGTAGGTGATTGTAGAAAGGAAGGATGGCAAGGATGTTGCTGTCATTCAAAAGTAAGGTTTAAATTATTTTGCATACATAGTGTTTTGAGATTAGAGAGATGATACATCATTTTCTCACTTTCCTGATACAGGTTGCGGAAATTGACAGAAGTACAAAGAGACCACTAGAGGATGATGGGCCTGTTAAGAAGAAAGCAAAGAAAGCCCAAGAAAAGGAAGGGCAAAGTGATTCAGTAACGTCTGGGAACCCTGGTGAGTTCTGTGGCAATGATTTTTTCATTCTCACCCGTCATGGCTCTGATATTCTTGCATTATCCACAGGGCAGAGGAGACGATTTGGAGAGTTTTGCCATCTTTTTCCTTTGTGGAGAAAGGCCTCCATTGTGCTTGAGTAGAGTGGCCCCCTCCATAAGTGGTGGTGGTGTATGTTAGGAGGTGGGAAGAGGTAGGGGCTGGAGTTCTGCAGTTTGGCTGGAGTTCCGTCTAGGTAATTTTTGTCCTGATTATAAAAGTAAAGCATGTTTGTTGTCAGAAAAAGCAATACAGAGATGTAGAAGGTTGACAGTGAAAGACCCTGTAACTCCTCCCTTTCAGTGAGGCCTCCTGCTAATTTGGAGGATACGGTATATTCTTTGAGGTTTTCCTATTTATACACTTGTATATGTACACACATAGACCCACAAATTAGTTAATATCTTATAAGTTGTTTTATATGTATACTAGGGGCCCGGTGCACGAAATTCGTGCACTGGGTGTGTGTGTTGGGGGGAGTGTCCCTCAGCCCAGCCTGCCCCCTCTCACATACTGGGAGCCCTCAGGCGTTGACCCCCATCACCCTCCAATCGCAGGATCGGCCCCTTGCCCAGGCCTGACGCCTCTGACAGAGGTGTCAGGCTTGGACAGGGGACCCCCATCTCCCCCCGATCACTGGCTCTGGCCCCCGCCCAGGCCTGAGGCCTCTGGCCCAGGAATCATGCCTGGGCAGGGGACCCCCATCTCCCTCTGGTCGCTTGCTCCACCCCCCGCCCAAGCCTGACGCCTCTGACCCAGGCTTCAGGCCTGGGCAAGGGGACCATCATATCCCCCCAATCCCCGGCTCAGCCCCCCACCCAGGCCTGATGCCTAAGCCAGAGGAGTTGACCCTCATCACCCTCCGATCACCAATCACCGGATCGGCCCCTTGACCAGGCCTGAGGCCTCCGGCAGAGGTGTCAGGCCTGGGCAGGGGACCCCCAGCTCCCGCGGTTGCAGGCTCCGCCCCTGCCCAGGCCTAATGCCTCTGGCTGAGGCGTCCGGCCCGGGCAGCGGGGACCCGCAGCTGCAGTGGCCCCGCGATCATGGCCTCCGCTTTAGGCCCAGGCAAGGGACCCCTAGCTCCCGGGACTGCCAGCTTCGACCGTGCCCAGCTCCCATCGCTGGCTCCACCCCTACTTCCTGCTATCACTGGCCAGGGCGGCAAAGGCGCCTGATTCTCCGATCATGGCTGGGGGGCAGGGCAAAGGCGGCCCCAGGGCCGCCTTTGCCCTGCCCCCCAGCTCTTAGCTCCCCCCTGGGTTTCTGATCACTGTCAGTGGCAGGGGGCTTCTTCCTGCTTTCCCTTTCGCCTCCCTGCATTGTGTCTACATATGCAAATTAACCGCCATCTTGTTGGCAGTTAACTGCCAATCTTAGTTGGCAGTTAACTGCCAATCTTAGTTGGCAGTTAATTTGCATATAGCCCTGACTAGCCAATGAAAAGGGTAGCTCGTACGCCAATTACCATTTTTCTCTTTTATTAGTGTTGATGTTAATTTACAACTATCTTTTTCCGCTTAGCAGAACATTTGGACGATTACCAATGTCAGGACATGTAGATCTCCCCTGTCCTTTTTTTAGTGTGAAACTGCTTTTTCTGTATGCGAAAAGGTCTTGGATGAAACCATTCCTGAGGTCCTAGACCTCTATATGTGATGTTGGATATATTGGTGGGTGAGCAGATTTTTCTCTGGTTTTGGCCTGGAGAATTTGTGATAAGGGAAGACAGAAAATGCTTCTTTTTTTATTACCCTCATACCTGAACTGATATAAGCCTTTCTGAACTGACAACAGCTCAGGAATGAAGCTTTGTGGTAGAATCTTCCGTGGGAGTAGGGCAGCAGATTAGGGAAGGATGGTAAGGAGGGCATGAAAGTGCTCCATCAAGGGGTCTCACCACACACATACTAAGTCCTTGTCCCTAGGTCCACATTGCTCCAGATCTGGCTAAATGAACTCTGAAGCTTGTAGAAATAAGGTCATAGAAATGGAAGTTTTTGAAATATGAACTTTACATACAGTTTACTTAAAAAAAATAAATAAATAATGGGAAGAAAACTGGAGCATCCACCAGCCAGAAGAGTCGCTGGCTACTTCATCTTAAGCTTTTTTAAATTACGGTTGACATTCAGTATTATTTTATGTTAGTTTCATGTGTACAGCGTAGTGGTTAGACATTTATATAATTTATGAAGTGATTTCTCCTGATAAGTCTAGTACCCACCTGGCACCATTTATAGTTATCACAGTATTGTTGGCTACATACCACATGCTACACTTTACATCCCCATCACCTCACGTTTTTTAACATGTCCGTTTTAGATATTCCTTCTTTTGTAAGATTTGCACCCCGCCTCCATCTTAGGAAATTTTTAAAAATATCCTTAAGATGGAAGCCCTTGTATAATATACAAACTTACACTGTTGAAGATTGATTCAGGTATATATTTGGAAACAGAGAGTAATAGTAAATAGGATGAATATATACAATTGGAGGGATTCAAATAGACATTTTCCTAGCCATGAGATTAATAGGAGATAAGATAAAGTATACATCTGAAGAGAGGTTTAAATAGAAATATGAAAAGTTTTAAGCTTGCCTTCAGAGTGTTTTTGCTTTAAAAGGGAAGGTAAGAGATGATAAATGCAGCCCCAGTTTCCTTCTATATAATAGCAGCTACCTAAGTAGTATTGCTGTAAAGGGTAAAATAACGTTTTCTGTTATATAGCAAATAACCAGTAAATGTACAGCAAATAATCAGTTTCCCTTCTTTTATGGATTGATTGCTTCTGGAGTTAATGCTAATTGGCACACTATGATAAGTGCTGTGGAGAGATACGATCTGTCACAGGAACATAGAGAAAGAAAATGACCTTTAAGCTGGGGAGTTAGCAGAGCGTTTCATGGGAAAGGTAGCTTTGAGATGGCTCTTGATGAAAGAGTATAATGTTGACATGTGAAATTGGGGGCCAGGGCTTACCAGGGAGAGAGACTAGCGTGAGCAGAGCTGTGGAGGCAGGAAAGCAGGTGTGTCTGGAGTGGTGAGCTGGTTTCCTGGTGCACTCTTGGATTCAGTATCTTTAGGTCTTTCCATTGAGCTGGTCAGAGTTCCCAGTGCAGTCTCCCAGCTCCCGCCTAGGGGAGAGCTTCGTTCTGCGAAGTGGCTCTCAGAAGAGGTTGTGTTTCTCATCATATAGTCAGACTGTATTTCCATTAGTGTGTCCTAGCATACAGTAAGACTGTATTTCCATGAGTATTCTTTTGTCTTAGGCACAGTACTGCATCTCAACTGGGCCTGATTTACCTTTTCCAGAGAATTCTGCAATCCTCTGTTGATGTGGAGGAAGGACAGCCGTCCGTGAACTTAGAGTAGGCTAAGGGTATCTAGGGATCAAATTCCTTGGAACCAGCCCTCTGTATTTTATGGTAGAATCTCCCTTCATTCCATTTTCAGAGCTACTGGTGCCCTAATTCCTGAACCTTTTAAGCATTTTATGTTGTGAATATAGGACTGGTTCTTGGTTTTCTTCACTACCCATTTAGACTTTAGCTTTCAGGTATGCTAAATACGTTTTGCTCATTCATTTTTTTTTTCATTTTAGCTTCAGATATTTCATTTGCAAGTCTCACCTTTCCTTTTTTTTCTGTACTTATGGGCAAATAAGTTTTTTGTATTTTGTTTTTTTAAAGCAAAACCCTGTAGTTTCTAGTGGGCTTTTAGGACCAAGTGAAATTAGAAATATGTTTCAAGTATGCCATCTTTACCCTGAACCCAAGTTTCTTTATTTCCTTATCAATATCATAGCTAGAGTCATTGCTTAACACAAAACTCCCTCTTACAAATTCTGTGCTGGTGATGAATTGACATGAGACAAAATACTATTGTTATATTTTTTTCTGATTTGTTAACTAAGAGCCAAGGAAATGTCTGAGGACCAGGATTGTTTTAAAGTCTCTGGAAAAATTGAAAGAATTCTGCTGCGATTCCGCCCCTCCTCAAAATAGAGTCCAGAGGGAGCCTCTGCAGGAGAGATTTGCAGTTCTGCCAAAATGTACCGATTTCGACGATATCAGTCTTCTGCGTGCAAAGAATGCCGCTTCTTCTGAAGATTCCAAATCTCAAACTAGTCAAAAGGTATGTAATAGTTATATCCGTGAATACCCAATACCTAGAATAGTAGGTTCTGAAGTGTCTTTAGGTTCTGTGGGTCCACTCAGGGAATGGTTCCCAAACTTGGCTGATCACTTGAATTAGTTGAACGAACTTTTACTTTTTTTGATTTTGAAATCCCTAGAGATTCTAATTTACTGTGTATTAAGGAGGAATGAATTGGTTTGTATTAAAACAAAATAAAGCAAAAGCCTCAAGTGATTCTGATGTATGACCCCTGGATCAGGAGCTGTTCACTGACTTAGGGGATTCTTTGTTTATAGCACAAGCACAGTTTCTTAACAGTCCTCCTTATAGTTTCCATGATTAGCCTGGACAGTCATGATGGCCAACTTATATTGATGTTTTGAGGTTTTCAAAGGTATACCAACTGAATATGGGTCCTTCTACTGTTTTATAACTTATTAATGTTTTTCATCCTTGCAAAATCTGGGAATTTAACTCTTGCTCCATCATGGAATTCTGCAATTCAGAATAGTGGTTTTCAGCCCACCTTTAAATTAGAATCCCTGGAGAACTTAAAAAAATACTGATAGCAAGAACTTTTTCTTAAAATTATATATTGGTTTTCAATAAGAATTGAGCATGGGCATTGTTTAAAAGCTCTCATTTTAATGTGTAGTCATGGTTGAGAACGACTGAATTAGAGTTTTTTTAAATTTACATTTATTTGAGTGATTTAAATCTAATGAAATCAATAGATTCTTTCCTCAGAAAAATATCAAGCTAAAACCTATTGACTTACCTTAGATCATCAGGGAAAAAAAGGTGTTTTGTTCTTATTTTTAATTTCTTTTAATACTTAAAGCAGTTAACCAGAGTGTGGTAGTCACAAAATATAGAGGCCATAAACCAAAGAACTTATAAACTTATATGCATAGCCCATGGACATGAACAATGGGGTGGACCTGGGGTGGGGAGGGTACAGGCTGAGGGGGGGAGTGGGAAGAGGCATAAAGGAGGGGAAAATGGGAGACATTTGTAATACTGTCAACAATAAAATAAATGAAAAAAATAGAGAGAGGTAAAAAAAAAATTTGTCTATTGAAGCTCACAATTTATTAATTGGAGGATTTGCTCTAGGACTTCACAAGAGTCTGTCTACTATAGCTTTATGCATAGAATGACCCACTTGGCATTTTTGATTCATAGAAAATTAGAAGACACCAGTTAGGAGGGACCCCTAGAAGTAGTATAGGGGTATTATTACAAGTGATAGCTGAGTATTTGATGGCATAGAAGGGTAAAGAGAAGTGGAAAAAAGCTGCAGAATGAACTTAAATGCCCTGTGGTCTGAGACCCTTAGTGTGGGGTCAGCAACCCCATAATTGTTGATAGGTCCTGAAATTTCCATCTTATTAATCTGATCCCTCTGAATTGTCAAGATAAAGTTAAATTGAGTTCAGAATGCCATCTCTGGGAATATGAAAGAGTACAATATATCTGAGAAGTATTTTTCCTCAAGTGGTGAAAAAAATGTTGCTTAATACTCAAGGATACAGATTGACTTAAACATACATGAACCTTTTTCCTGGATACCTATTCTCATTCCATATATGAATAAGGACTTTATAGTAAATCTCCCCCCCAGATTTTTAATATGTAGTATTCTTAAAGTTTACATAAAAATCATGAAAATGAAGTAGAAAATCCCCATCAAAATTAAAAGCAAATACTTTGTCCAGTCTGATAGGTTGACCCACTTTTCTCTTGGCACACCTCTCCAGAGCTAACTGTTGTGTTATTGCTGATCTTTAGAAGTTTGCTGGGCTACACTTTCAGATAAATTGCGTCTGTACCTGCTGTCCCCGCCAAGGTGAATTTCTAAACGTTTAGAAAATGCTAAGTACATGTTCCTGGGTTTTCTTTTGGACTGGAGTTCCCCTCTTTGAGCCATATAGGGCATTTCTCTTTATCTCTTTACTTACCCTGTTGGTCCCTAGTTTTTAGGTCATAGTTTAAATTCCAGGGGTAGTTGGTAAGTTTTTTCAGATGTTGGCAGTGACACAGTGACAATTAGAAGTTGGATTTATCCTAAAAATTTGTCTCATAAGCAAGGAATTTGCTCTAAGCTGTGAATTGCAATTAATTATGGTTTTCATACAGGAAAGCATAGATACAGGATACTAATGTTGAAAATGTAACCTTGTAGTTTATGCTTTCCAAAAGTTCTTTATTTTTTAAAATATATTTTTATTGATTTCAGACAGGAAGGGAGAGGGAGAGAGATAGAAACATCAGTGATGAGAGAGAATCACCGATTGGCTGCCTCCTGCATACCCCCTACTAGGGGATCGAGCCCACAACTTGGGCATATGCCCTTGACGGGAATCGAACACGGGACCCTTCAGTCCACAGGCTGATGCTCTATCTACTGAGCCAAACCGGCTAGGGCCAAAAGTTCTTTATTTTTTTTATTTCATGAAGAATACTAGTAATAAATTAACTGTGTCATTAAATTACACATGGACCTCTTTCTTTATTAAAAATGTGGAGAAGCACTAAAATCTCTAAAGTACTATCACCCCAATAAATTTGATAAAAAAATAAAATCTTTAAATTACAACACTACTTTTCTAAAAGTTCTAATCATGGTTCTTTTTGGGATTATTTATGGACATACTATCTTTTAGACTGTGCTTGGAAATGTAGAATATTGCAACTTTAGCTGCTCACATGCCTGTTGAAAGTGATTCTGCTATAAAGAGACAGATTCATGCCTGCTGACTATGCCTTACACACCTGGAATAAATAATGAAAAGGAAAACATTAATTACAATAGGTTTAATGAAATTAAATGTAAATAGAAGTATCCAAAACATTACAATGTTTAGACTTTCAAAATTGCATTAATAATTACACAGTAGTTTAGTTTGGCTCATATTTTTTGGGTCTTTTACTTTGAAAAAATTTTAAGCCTACACAAAAATTTGCCTTCATATACTGTGTACTCCTCAAATTCACCAATTGTTAGCTTTGTGTCCAATTTGCATTCTCTCTCTCTGGGAACTGATGTTATGGTTAGTACTTTTGAAACTATAAAACTCTTTGTTGCCAGGACAAGACACTTTCTGATCTCAGTCATTTTGGATCATCACATGGGAGTTACGAAAACTTACAGAAAATTTCTGATTCTAAACCACCTAACAAAAGAACCAAAAGCATCTATACGCCATTAGAATTACAGTACCTAGAAATAAAGCAGCAGCAGAAAGATGCAATTTTGTGTGTGGAATGTGGATATAAGTATAGATTCTTTGGGGAAGATGCAGAGGTAAGTTGTTTTTTTCAAACACTGTTTCATGTTTTTCTTGTTCAGCCTTAAATATTTTCCAGTATTTTGTTTCATTTTTTAAACTTAAAAAGATGTAATTACCCTTTAAAATGCCGCCATTTAAAGTAAAAACTAAAAATAAACACAAACAGACTTGGTGAGTGCTGACTTGTGGGGGAGGAGGTGAGGAGTTCCTGTTGGAATGTTGGTGCTTATTGTCCATGGTCTTAGCTCAGTACCTTTTCATCCATCAAACATTGATTGGATGGATCAGTTAGTGCGTGAACCATAATCATGTGAGTCTCTGTGTTTCCTAAAGAAGATTTAAGCAAGAAAAAGTTTTTGAGATGTAAGTTCCTCTGTTTACCCTTAGTTTATGGATTTTCACAGCCAGCAGCATTATTAAGTCTGAATGGAAGAGCCCGTTAACTCTGCCAGCCACCAACAGATGTTTGAAGTCTTACAGGTCTCTGTATACTAGTCATCTTGCTTTCTTAGTCTAAGTTGAGTTTGTATTTACTGTAATTTTGGGTATGTGAGATAGGCCTAAGTTAAGACGGTTAGAAGTGAATTTGAGCACTTGATGGCAAGCTTAGGGAAATGCTTTGTTGGAGTCCTGGGTGATTTTGATGATTTCATCGTTTTAGGCCTAGTTGGGTTGCACACTATCAGAGGATGATGAGGTGGCACTTCTGCTGCCTCATGGGTGGGAAGTGAAGACTTGGCCAACTTTTTTCTTCCAGTTTCCTAAATACTGTTGTGACAGAAAGTGGTGTTGTCTAGTTCAGATGACATTATGCTGTGTTCAGTGTTAAGAAGTTAGACTTTGAAACAGTCAGCATGTTTTCTGCAGGCAGGAACAAATATGTAGCTGGCATCTTATAAGTGAAGGGGTGAACGGACGTGCTGTTCTCTCCCCTTTTCTCTAGGTCAAATGATAGAGAAAATAATACTTTTCTCTAGGTCAAATGATACATTTCTACATTAACTTAAAAGGCTCATGTTTTTCTGAACTAATACAGTTCAGAAAAGGATGGGGGAGGGGAGCGAGATTGCTGGAATGATGAGCGTTCTGTGGCTCTAGTGGGCAGTCTCTGAGCTGTGGCGCTGTCTAGAAGGATGCAGGGAATCAGGTGGTACTGCCTGGTTTTGCATTTCTCTCACTTATACATCATCAATTAGCTAGCCACACCAGGGGGTTCTCTTCTCAAGTTCCTCAAAGAAGCCCTCTGTCCAAGCAGGTTTATAATTATGTATACATTCCTTAGTATCTCCTAATTTTCAGTTATTTGCATGTGGTATCAAATACTTATTCCAATACAGGGAAAGCACAGCCCTTTAAAGTTTTGATAGAGCTAAGGACATAGAAGTAGACCTGTTGTATCCTTCTGAGTCATTTATAGGTACAGATGTTGACCCTGAAGTTAGGCCATGGGAAGGGCCAAAAACACCAGGTTTAACTGTAGGCTACTACACAGGGAATGACTTTTAAACTTTTTATTGATATACCATGCAGACAAAGGACACAAATCCTACGTGTATACCTTGATGGATTTTTAACAAAGTGAACAAATGCCACACAGGGAATCTTAAAATAGAAATTTATTGATATCCTCTTTTTCAATTTTTTAGATTGCAGCCCGGGAGCTCAATATTTATTGCCACTTAGATCACAACTTTATGACAGCAAGCATACCTACTCACAGACTGTTTGTTCACGTGCGCCGCCTTGTGGCAAAGGGATATAAGGTCAGCTTTGGCTTCAACTTGTGGGAAAGAGGGATCCCGATTCTCTTCCAGAGTGAAAACATGTTTTGTACGGTGGTAGTCTCATTGGTTTTGGAATTTGGCACTTTGGGAAAGTGAAAGTGTGCATAATTAGCTTTATATCTTCATGAGTTTTAACATATTATATATTTAGGGTAAATTTTTAAAAGGCTAAGGTAAATGTTTCAGAAATAACCTTTTAAAATCTCAAAACATGTTTAAAAATTTTTCATTACATTTGATATTTAATATTACTTATTTTTGTTGAAGGTAGGAGTTGTGAAGCAAACTGAAACAGCAGCATTAAAGGCCATTGGGGACAACAAAAGTTCAGTCTTTTCCCGGAAATTGACTGCTCTTTATACAAAATCTACGCTTATTGGAGAAGATATCCTTTTTGAATAGGAAATTTTATCTTAAATTTTAGAAATCTTTGTTTTAAGTAACATTTAAAAAAAATATCTGTTCTTTCAGTGGGTATCTTTTTGATGAGACGAGGTGGTATATTACTTTGACCTTTGATTAGTGTGCTAACTGAAGAGCTAGGGTTGGTAATGGCTGGAAACAAACATTTTTTTTTTCAAATGCTATAGTAAAAGGAGAGTGTATCAAACTTTTAGAGCAAGAAAAAGGACAGTCTCATACAAGATGATAGCAGGTTATCAACTGATTTGCAATCACATCTTCCCCAGGCCTGTGTGGGCAGTGGTTAGGCACTTAGGGCCTGTAAGCTCCTTCAGATCGTCCTAACACAAGACCTAAAAAATAACTTCTTAGCTTCAAAATGTGAAAAGAAAAGTACAAAGTCAACATACAGTTAATTGCTTATAAAACATAGTCCATCTTCGTTAATTGTTAGCTTCATAAAAATTGTATTATTTTTGAAAATGGATTATAGGTGGAGCTTTCTTTCTAAGGATCCTTAGTGGACCGTGATTGCTCCAAAATGTATGGTCATTTATAAATTCAATGAGTTAACTTGAAACAAAATGACTTTACTAGCAAAGTCATAAAATTATGTCAATTTTTTTAAAAACCAAAAAATTATGTATTAAATGAGATAAGCATGTATTTTAAAATGTGTACTGTGGGATGGAGTCAGGTCTCAGAATAAAAGAATATAGCGATAAGATCTTAAATGATACTGTGTGAAAGTAATATTTATTACAGTTTATTGCAAATCTGCATATTTAGAGACCTGCTTAGCTTCTACCCAAATTATGAACACCGTTTTGCTTTATTAATGTCATGAATAGGGGATGGCTGTCACTCAGAATGGACCCCAAACCATTAACAGCTCTGTGGAATTCCAGGCTGGTCAGGCTATAAGATTGGTAATTTTATTGTTTCTTTTGCCTGAACTTGAGTCTCTTAATCAAAGCCTGCTCCTAAAACAGTACTCTTCCCTGCTTCTCTTTTGCTACTGTGATAGCTTTTATCTGCTGATACCCAAATTGGAGGTCCCCAGACTGACCTTGTCTAAAGTCAGCATTTATCTCTGAGAATCTAATTAATGGATTCAATACACACACACACACACACACACACACACACACACACACACACACACACCTGAATGTATGTTTCTGTTTCCTTTTTAGGTTTTCTTTTCTCCTGTCTTTAAAAAAATTCTCTTGCTATTTCTGAGAGCTATTAGGCACTTTAAAGGAGGAAAGTAATTTATGCTATTTTAGAGTGTGTATGCTTTGACTTATGGAATTAAATATTAGGGGATTGTTAAGGATTCAAGTCTCAGCATCATCCAAGTAAAGAAGAGGGTTAACATTTGGGTTTCCACAAGGTCTGAGGGTTTCTCCTAAGCCCTTTGGAAGCGAGAAGATAATAGTTGTCGGTCCTCATGAGCCTTATATCTTGGGGGACATAAGGTATATAGGTATAATCAGAGTAAATCAGAAAAATGAATGCTGTATGGGAGATTTGTGCACAGAGCAAAAATGCCTGGAAAAATAAACCATTAACTTAAAAGGAGAAAAACAGTTAATATTAATGGGAATATATATTTTTCTTTAATAATTATTACATGTGAATCCTTTAGTTCAGCTGGATGATGCTATAGACATTGATGAGTTAATGACTGATACTTCTACTAGCTACCTTCTGTGCATCTGTGAAAATAAGGACAATGTTAAGGACAAAAAGAAGGGGAACATTTTCATTGGAATCGTGGTGAGTACTTTGTAGGTGAAGAATAAATGATAGATGTTCATGGTATCTCGGAATATGAGCAATCACGTATGGTTTATAATGAGGATATCTGATGAAGTATGCCCTCAAGCAATTGTACTTAAAAAAATGTTTCCTCATAATTTTATATGTTTAGTTACTAGCTACAATTTTCTCATATGGATACTTGGCACTCTATGCTGTGGAGAGATCTAGGTAGTTTCTGTTCGTGTGCTTTAGGAGTTTAGGGTTGAAGACAGACACAGTGATAGGCATGGATGTGAACAATATACAGATAGTGCAATAAAACACTAAACTGACACATGCATGGATAGCAAAGGGTTTTACAGGTTTCTTCTAGAGGTTTGAAATTAAACACATGATTATGGGATTGTTGTGTATAGATTTGGAGGAAAGCATAGGAAAGGGGAGGGGAAATGATAGTTGCCAATACAATCAGTCTTCCAAATAAATGTAATTTGTGAATCAGAGTTTGATTGATCTTGCCTTTTGACAATTTGTGAATAAATTTGCCCGTTTACAGACCTACCTGAGTTCTGCTCAGTATTCTAGACTTTTTAGGGCCCTTCAGAACCGTTAGACTCCCTTATTCTGTTGTAGGTTAAGCAAAAATAGGATTCCTTGCTTAAATAATAAGTAATTCTTTTTGTTTTATTTAATTTTGCAATTAGCTGCAATATCAACAAAATTCTTACAACCCACTGTCTCCAAAGTACTTTTTAATACCTTATTCTGGTATTAGTAACTTGACATTTGCCTAACCAACTCAGCCTAAAGAACAGAGTTGCTAGTATTCAACTTAGTGCTTTTAAAAGTACCCTCTGGCCCTCTGCCAAAGCTAACTCTTAACTCTCAAGTGTTTTATTGGGACCTGTTCTTGACCTCAATGACCCTTTTGGGTTGATGATATCCAGAGCTCTGGGTCCCAGCTGCACCTCTCTTCTGAGTTCTAGACTCTTGCATCCAACCCTTTATTGGACAAGGCACTCAGAATTTGCCCTGCCCTCTCAAACTCAGCGGGGCTGCGATAGAACTCTCCTTCCTTTACCCCGAATACTGTTGTTACTGGGTTTCTCCCCATCGTGAGGAGTGTCGCATGTCCCCTAGTCAGTCCCTGAGAATTATCTGATAGTCTGAAATAAAAGGCTTTACTGTTGTAGTGCCACTGCACCCAGGCCCTCTACCTTCAGCCTGCGCAATGCAGTTTTACACAGACTGACTTGGGTTTCTCAGCGTCACATTATCACACAGAGTAATAGGTGTTACAATATAGACCATTTCTCTGATTTAAAAAAGCAAAGGGGAGAACCAAGATGGCGGCATAGGTTAACGCCGGAGTTTGCTGCTTTGAACAACTACTTCAAAAGTAAAACTAAAAGACGGAAGGGACATCACCCAGAACCGCAGGAACGCTGGCTGAGTGGAAGTCCTACAACTAGGAGGGAAGAGAAACGCATACGGACACTCAGAGGAGGCGCAGTGCTGAAGTCAAATTCTGAGGTGCGGAGTGCGCGGAGCGGGCTGGCGGCGGAGGGCGTGGTTGTTGTTTTCAATCGGGAGGGAGTCGCAGACTCTGAGCTCCAGATACAGGCGAGTCTTTAGGGACCCAGACTCAAACGGGACTGTCTGGCTTCGGTCAGAGCGAGTGCAGCTTTCTCTCAGAGCTTTGCAGCGGGTGCTGGAACTCAGAGAGGCAGAGCCCCTGGGGACAGGACTGAGAGCCGCCATAACTGCTCTCTTCGGCCCACACTGTTGATCCTGTGCGACCCGCCCCGCCCAAGCCCTGCACAGAGGCATTTGCTGGATAGCCTCAGGCAAAGGCTAGATTAGCACCTCCCTAGAGGACAGAAGTTCTCTCACTGCTGACACAGCTGATTCTCATAGCCACTTGGCCTGGAGGTCAAACCCTCCCTGGGATTAGCTACAACAATCAAGGCTTAACTACAAGACTGCGCACAAAGACCACTAGGGGGTGCACCAAGGAAGCATAACAAAATGCGGAGACAAAGAAACAGGACAAAATTGTCAAAGGAAGATATAGAGTTCAGAACCACACTTTTAAGGTCTCTCAAGAACTGTTTAGAAGCCGCCGATAAACTTAATGAGATCTACAACAAAACTAATGAGACCCTCGATGTTATGTTGGGGAACCAACTAGAAATTAAGCATACACGGACTGAAACAACGAATATTATACAGACTCCCGACAGCAGACCAGAGGAGCGCAAGAATCAAGTTAATGATTTGAAATGCGAGGAAGCAAAAAACACCCAACCGGAGGGGCAGAATGAAAAAAAAATCCAAAAATGCGAGGATAGTGTAAGGAGCCTCTGGGACAGCTTCAAGCGTACCAACATCAGAATTATAGGGGTGCCAGAAGATGAGAGAGAGCAAGAAATAATGACAGAAAACGTCCCCCACCTGGTGAAAGAAATGGACTTACAGGTCCAAGAAGCGCGGAGAACCCCAAACAAAAGGAATCCAAAGAGGACCACACCAAGACACATCATAATTAAAATGCCAAGAGCAAAAGATAAAGAGAGAATCTTAAAAACAGCAAGAGAAAGAAACTCAGTTACCTACAAGGGAATACCCATACGACTGTCAGCTGATTTCTCAACAGAAACTTTGCAGGCCAGAAGGGAGTGGCAAGAAATATTCAAAGTGATGAATGCCAAGAACCTACAACCAAGATTACTTTATCCAGCAAAGCTATCATTCAGAATTGAAGGTCAGATAAAGAGCTTCACAGATAAGGAAAAGCTAAAGGAGTTCATCACCACCAAACCAGGATTATATGAAATGCTGAAAGGTATCCTTTAAGAAGAGGAAGAGGAAGAAAAAGGTAAAGATACAAATTATGAACAACAAATATGCATCTATCAACAAGTGAATCTAAGAATCAAGTGAATAAATAATCTGATGAACAGAATGAACTGTTGATTATAATAGAATCAGGGACATAGAAAGGGAATGGACTGACTATTCTTGGGGGGGAAAGGGGTGTGGGAGATTCGGGAAGAGACTGGACAAAAATCGTGCACCTATGGATGAGGACAGTGGGTGGGGAGTGAGGGCGGAGGGTGAGGCGGGAACTGGGAGGAGGGGAGTTATGGGGGGAAAAAAGAGGAACAAATGTAATAATCTGAACAATAAAGATTTAATTAAAAAAAATTATTAGATTAATCATCCCCACTAAGTTTTCTAAATCTGAAAATAAATTTTTTTTTTGTAAAAAAAATAAATAAATAAAAAAAATAAATAAAAAAGCAAAGGGGGATTTGTCTGGCTGATAAATTTGTTACTTGAACTTCTGTAAATGGCTATCATAAATGTTAGGTTTGTAGAGTGGGAGATAAACTTACATATGTATACTATTATACTTTAGTCCAGCTATCTGGACACTAGAGGAAGGCCTTTGGGCTAGAATTAAGGAAATTGCTTGAGCAAAAATGAAGGATTTTTAAAAATTATAAAATAGTCAAGAGGAAAAATGCCTAAAACAGGATGCATAAATACAGTGTAGTGTGAGATAACCACTGAGGTCGAGAAATATAACGCTGCTTACAGAAGGGCCCCTTCCCTCCAGCGGTTACTGTAATCCAGATTTCTGTGGTAATAATTTCCTTGCTTTTGTTCTAGTTTTACCACCTTAAACGACATACAAATGCGACATATTATATGTATTTTTTGGGTTTTTGTTTGCAAAGTACTATTTGTATATGAGATTTATTTACATGTGTTACTGTAGTAGTTCTTCCATTGTCATTTGCTTTGTTGTATTTTATTTTATGATCTACAGTTTATTCATTTTTTGTTGATGTACATGTGGGTTTTTCCAGTTTTGGGTTATACAGAGAACACTGCTATAAACCTTTTTGTACATGAAACCTTTTGTCTGAATTTCTCAAGAGTATATACTTAGGGGAGGAATTGCTGAGTTAGGGCGTATGGATGTTTCACCTTTCCTTAGAACATGCCTGGCTGTTTTCAGAAGCAGCTCTGTCAGTTGACTTTCCGTCAGGTGTGTGTGGGTGTAGGGATTGGTTATTTTTTTCTCCTGTTGGCTAATGCAGTCTGTAACTAGCTCCATACATTTCTGAAGTGGGTAAGAGTGTGGCCTGTGGAATCAGACTACATGAATCTTGGCTCTGTCACTTTATTGCCCTGAGACTTTTGGTAAATTACCTGAGAACTTTTTTCACTTGATTTAAATCACGACTTTTTCCAGTTTATCTTCGCTATTATTAGCTTGGGGTGAGAGGGGGTGGCTTTTAGTTATCATCATTATTCCCTGGATAGAGTCTCTACTTGGGGTTCATTCAGAGTTTGTTGTATTTTTTTTGCAAGAGTTAATAGTTTTTATTTATTAGTTTTATATAATTGATAAGTAATTTATTACTACTCTTGTGGCCAGTTTACTAGGAACATGTCACTTCATACTTTTAGTGATGGCAGATGCTGTTGTACAGTGCTTTATAGTTTACAAAGCATTCATGTTTGTTTTCTGATTTAAACCTTTTAATAACCCTGTGAGGGAAGTAGGCTGGTTTAGTCCCACCTAGAGAGGAGGAAACTGAGGGTTTGGTGACTTGTCACAGTCACTCCATCAGGTTTGTTAGATCAGGGAGGACTTGGACTCAGTATTGCTCTAAAATCCCTTCTAGCATGGCTTGGATAGTGCTGAATATGACTTCTTATTAAGAGTCTTTGAAAACAGACAGATTTCAGACACTTAGAAACAGAGTACATACTAGTGAGTGTACCATCTTTGCTATTTCCATGCTTGCTTATGCTGTGTCATAGTTCTAATTGGGAGAAATACGTTTTCTGTGACATTGCATTTTTATTTGTTTTCAGGGAGTGCAGCCTGCCACAGGTGAGGTTGTGTTTGATAGTTTCCAGGATTCTGCTTCCCGTTCAGAGCTAGAAACTCGGATATTGCGCCTGCAGCCGGTGGAGCTGCTGCTTCCATCACAGTTGTCAGAGCAAACAGAGATGCTCATCCACAAGGCCACAGCTGTGAGGTAAGTTGGCCCATCACTGAGAGCAATGAAGGTTCTGAAACTTAGGTTTAAAGTTGTTAAAAAGTTTTTACGTATGCCATGGCCAGGTGGCTCAGTTGGTTAGAGTGTCAGCTAGTACACCAAAAGGTTGCAGGTTTGATTCCCGGTCAGGGCACATACCTAGGTTTCAGGTTCAATTCCCAGTCGGGGTATGTATAGGAGGCGACCGATCAATGTTTCTCTCTCACACCAATGTTTCTATTCTCTCAAAAAAAAAAAAAAAAAAAAAATTAACAAAATGAACATATCCTGAGGTGAGGATTTTAAAAAAAGTTTTAAAGAAAAACAGAATTACCTATAATATCAGTTTAATGTAGGCCTTTAGAAGTTGATCTTATTAAAGGAGTTTAATGATATTATTTGATAAATAACATTCAGTTTTTGGAGATAATTTAGAGTTCATTTCTTAGAGTGTTTATATAACTTTGAAAATGTCTTATCTGTGCTACAAGTTTCAATTTGTGGTCGTGCCCATGAGTTTGATTTATTAGATCTAAGGTCACACCTCTTATTTATGAGGCAGTGTACGAGGTGGGCACTGTGGCGTATGGAGGAAGAAGATGTGGTTGTGGTCTATGTCTGGCAGACTTTATAATTAAAAGTCAGATAGTAGACTTATAAGAGATATTGCTTTCATAGAGCTAAAAAGATTAAAATCTCTAAAAAAATTTTAAAAGATAATCTTCTAAAACTTTATTTCCAATATTTCATGTCTTTGGTTTTGTTCATTTTTTTAAGAAAATAACTGAGTGTATATTTGCTTAACTCAGATATACAGTTGACCCTGATCAACTTGGGGACCAGGGGTACTGACACCCCACCCCGCTATATAGCTGAAAATCTGTGTACTGTATAACTTTTGATCCCCTAAAACTTAACAAGTTGGTTAAGTTTCTGAATCTGGGAGGGATTGGTTTCAGGACCCCACATGGTTACTAAAACCTACGCATGCGCAAGTCCCTTGTATAAAATGGTGCAAAACAATGCGTACAGTGGGCCCTCCACATCCTCAGATTCCAGCTGTGGATTGAAAATACCATGTTTGATCCTCAGTTGGTTGAATCCACGGTTGTAAAACCTACTGATATGGAGGCTGACTGTATTCATTGAAAAAAATCTATGTATAAGGGGACCTGTGCAAAATAAAATAAATAAATAAATAAATAAATAAATGAAAGAGGACCTGTGCACTCCAAACCCATGTTGATCAAGGAACAATTGCGTCAACACTTTCATTTCTGATTTCTACTTATTTTTATAAAACAATAAACGCAAAATTTAATAAAATATCAAAACATTCTGCAAAGACATTGCCAGAACTGAATTATTTGGCTGACAGACAGCATTGCCTGGTGATATTCTTCAATGTTTATTCATCAAATGAGATTTAAAAGCCATTTGGCATACTAAAGATACTTTGGGTGCCATATGTGGGTTTTCCAAATTTCATGGCTGCCTTTGTCTTGTTTTAATTTGTATTTCTCTGGTTATCACTGAGGTATGTAATTTTTCCTGTGTTTAGTGATCACATTTAAATTTTTTTGTTTGCATATAAGACTAAGCAAAGTCAAAAGTCAACTCACTTTTCTGTGCAGTGTCTACAGCTAATCTCTATTTATGGACAGATGGAGTGGTAGAGATTCAGAAGTTAAGTGGTCACATAGGTGGCTCCTGTTACATAGGCTTTTGGTTGGAGAGCTGGCTCTTCCCCTTGGTGACTTTGGCTAAATTACCCAACTGTGTTGTCCTTCAATTTCCTTTTCTTTAAAATAGGGATAATAAGAGGATTATCCCTATAGGATTGTTGTGATTAATACATGTAAAGTGCGTAGTGTAGAAAGCTCTCTATAGTGGAACCTATTCTTCTTCCTACCAGCCATTATTTCTTTTAATATTGCCTCTCTCCTATTCTCTTTTGGAATTCCTATCAGAAGAAAAATGTTGGACCTTCTTGTTCTTCTTTCTGTGCCTTCTCCCATCTACAGCTGTTTCTCATATTATTTGGGGATATCCTCTTTTTTTTTAACCCTCTTTAAGAAACATTACTTATATTTTAATTCACTATTTTTTTTAATATATTTTATTGATTTTTTACAGACAGGAAGGGAGAGAGATAGAGAGTCAGAAACATCGATGAGAGAGAAACATCGATCAGCTGCCTCCTGCACATCTCCCACTGGGGATGTGCCCGCAACCCAGGTACATGCTCTTGACCGGGACGCTTCAGTCCGCAAGCCGATGCTCTATCCACTGAGCCAAACCGGTTTTGGCCACTATTTCTTTTTTTAACTCTTAGAATACTTACTAAATGGATGATTTATAAGAAGGATGTTGTTGACTAAAGGCAAAAATTTTCACTTACAGTGAGCATGAAACTTTTAAATGGATAAGGTTTACATTCATTTTCATTTTTTTTGAGCTCCATAAGCTTTTATTCTTTTTTAAAATTTCTTTCATTTTTTAAAAGAGTATCTGTCCCTTTAAGATTATATCATAGTGTGTGAAACACTGTTGAGACTGATGTTACCAGAAATTCCCAATACATTGATTTCCCTGAGATTTTTCACCCTGTGATTGTACTGCAATAAGTGAGCATCGTTGACTACAACCTTGAAGTGCTGGGATTCAACCAGTACAGTGAGGGCCTTGACTTACGAGTGTCCCGACTAACGAGTTTTTTGAGATATCAGCTGTCTCTCGCCTGATTTTTTGCTTTGAGTTGACAGAGTAATTTGAGTTAACGAGCTCCTTAACGAGCTCTGTCTCAGAACGAATTAAACGAATTAAACTCGTAAGTCAAGGCCCCACTGTACTTGGATTTTGAATGGTTTACCCCTTTCAAATGGGAAAATCACCTGTCTTCCTGTTCCCAGTTATTATTCAGGTTTGAATTGCAATCAACGACTCTCTTGTTGTCTTCACTGAAGCGGGGTAAAGTGGAAGGCCACATCATTCCCTCTCTTGAAATCTAAAACAAGTCTGTTTTCATTGGGTTTTGTTGTTACCAGCATGCGAGGCATGACTCCTCCAGGGAAAGCCACTTCATAAGGCACAGTCAGTGGCCCAGCGGGGACACCAGTGGGGCTGGCACCAGGGTGGACTCCAGAGTCCAGACCCACTTGGTTGTCCGGGGTAGGCTCCTGGTGCATTTGGTCCGGGATAAGCAGTTGCTGTACGACCAGGGGAGGCGCCAGGAGGTGCCTGTCTGGGATAGTTTCCCGGAGCTGCGATAGGTGGCTGTCCAGGGTAAGCCCAGGATAGGCGGCCCCGGGTAGCCTCCTGCCCCAGCAGGTTGGTTTCCTCATGGACCGGGCCAACCTTGAGGGTTGGGGTTCCCAGACCCAGATATGGCATCATTAAGTGAAAAACTGCCAGTTTTCCTGCCCCTTGGCACTCACTGGCTTGCTCTGGGTGTGGCTCCTGGGGAGGTCGTGTTGTCCTCTTAATTCACTATTTCTATGTGTTTTTAGTAGACTGGACCAATTAAGTCCTCCATGGTTATGATAGAATTACATTATTTTTACATAGCTCTCTTGGCATTCTGAAAATACTTCAGTAATCATCTAAATTTTATTTTAGTCAATTTATTCTTTTAGAATTTAATTTAATTTTAGCATTCATATTGCTTTTAATTCACATTTTTTTATTTTGCTTAACTGTGTGAGGTGTGGTCTTACCTTAATTTCCCCCCTAATTGCTAGTGGATCCATAAAACTTAGCTTTTATCTATCTGAGATACAAATCACAGCCGTATTAACAAAGAAAAGAAAAGAAAAATCAGCAAAGGGATAAGAATGTTTTTAATAGTAGGTATGAACAACATACCTTGCCAACATTCTGTTCTATAACCGGTAAACAATATAGCATTGACTTTTTGAGAAAAGTTGTTTTGTTTTTGGTGGTATCTTCTTGTCTGTTTTAAATAATGATAGGAAGATTCTTGTGTCTCAGAATCTCTTTTTCTGCTGCTGTAAACCTGAAGATAAAAATGGCACAATTTCTTTCAGTCATTGGTTGATATTTTACTAATACTGAAGAAATAATAAAGCTATGCGATAAAAGGAAGCAGAATGGCTTGGAATTAGAGAATATACATTTTATAGTACATACTGTGTGTGTGTGTGTGTGTGTGTGTGTGTGTGTATTCTTAACTTTTACCACAAGAGGTCTCCAAAGGATTTTGTATATTCTGTGTATTGAATTTAATGGCTGCTGAAACCTCATTTGTCATATGGTAATTTGACATAGGGTAATTTAGAATAACTATTAGTCTAACTATGTACTAAGGTAGATTTTTTTATTTCTAAATAACGATAAACTATCAGTTTTTCTTAGGTTAAATATGTTTATTTAAATGTGTTTCTAAGATTTCAGCTTGAATCTTAGGAAATCAACCTTATTATCTTGATTGTTACTCTTTCTGTTTGTCTTGAGAATATATACAGAGAAACATTACAGAAAACAAATGTGGTCCAGACCCCCACCCATGTTAGCAAAGGCTCCTTTAAAAAGACCATTATGGTAATATTATGGGTAATTCAGCTTTTCTTTCTTGAAATTTCCACTACTACTGTTGAAATATTTTTGCAAGAAAAAACTTTTTAGCAACTTTAATAAATAGTTTTGGAATTAAATGTAAGCTTCAGGATGCTGTCATGATGATGAAGGTATACTACCCTCTTATGAAGTTTCTCATTCCTTGCTTATTACAAAAGAAATTGGGTATTAAAGCTAAAAATCAAAATTATTTGGACACTTAACACCAAGTAAATTCAGAGCTGAGATAAGGGCACACATCATGTGCAGAGTCCTGATTGGAAAGAGGAATGGCCCCAGAGCAGGGATGGTTTGTAGGTGGGTTATACAGGTAGAGCCGAGTTGCACCTGGTTTACTTACCTGGTAAATTCTAACTGGTTCACAAAGAAACATATTTTTACTTTCATAGTTAAGTATTTACTTTAATGTGTACTAAAAACGTACAATTAGGAATCAAATCTGTGATTTCATTAATTTGTATGGCATAGAAAAATCTTAAGTTGATATTTGAGTTAAAAATTGTGTGTTAATTTAACAAAAACCATTCAGATATAGTAATAATGTGCTTGTGGATGTGGCAACAATTTGAAGGTGGAGGGGCAATGACATAAGTTAGGGAAATGTGTAGGGGCAACCTATATCGCATTTACCTTGTCATTGTGATTCTGTATGCGTTTTAGATAAATTCACCATAAATGGGACCATTGCTTGAATGAAAAAAAAATCTGAACCAGAGTTTAGAGAAATACAAATGATGAATATGAGGTCTAGAAATGGCGTGAGAATGGGTCACTTGCCATTTTTTCATAATAGCTCACTTTTCTAATTAAGGTATTTTATTCGTCCTTCAAGTTTATTTTTTAATTTAGATAGCTAACAGTACATTTGAATTGATTATCCCTTTCCTGTCCCTATAAAACATCTATATTCATAGATATTTCCAGTAGATTCTCAACCTGTACATTCTCTGAGTTGCACATCAGCATTCATTCATTCATTCATCCTTAAAAATATTGATGGGGTGCTTACTGTGTGCCAAGTTCATTGCTAGATGGTGAAGATATAAAAATGAATAAGATCCCTACCTTCCACATTCTTATAGTCCAAGGGGTGGTAGTCAGGGAAGTAAACAATTACAATGAAAGTGCCAATTATTAAGGTCTTATGGAGTAACTGGTGCCTGGAGGAGTTGGGTAAGGCAGATGGAGGTGAGAGAGAATGTGATTTTCTTAGGGGATAGAAACTAGTTTGGCTGACTACTCTGCCAGAGTGAGCATGGTAGCCTGAGGCAGGACAGATGTGGAGTTTGGAGAGAAATGTAATGTAAAGTGAAAGTGAAGGAGAATCCAAGGTAAAACAGCAGAGAGAAAGCAATATTAAGGAAGGTTTGGATAAAAAGCTTCCTGTGAAAAAACTGAGAAGGGATGGCTGATGGTAGAAGCTATATCTTGTGATTTTTGTGTCCCCAGCACCTATCATAGTAGCTAGCATATAGTAGGTACTTAAAAATGCTTGCCCTAACCAGTTTGGCTCAGTGGATAGAGCATTGGCCTGCGGATTGAAAGGCCCCAGGTTCGATTTCGGTCAAGGGCATGTACCTTGGTTGCGGGCACATCCCCAGTAGAAGGTGTGAAGGAGGCAGCTGATCGATGTTTCTCTCTCTCATTGATGTTTCTAACTCTCTATCCCTCTCCCTTCCTCTCTGTAAAAAATCAATAAAATATATTAAAAAAATGCTTGATGAATGAATGATTACACAGTGACTTTTGGAATAAGGAGAATAATGAGTATTTTCTATTTGTTTTCCTTATAAAAAATGATCTGGTTTTAAAAACACAGAGATTGTGGTAGTGGCTAGAAATTCATTCATATAACATATATGATGATAAATGTATATTTAAACGGTATGGGTGTATCCAACTCATTTACGTCTTTTGGGAAGACCATATTAATTCCCTAATATTTTTTCCTTATTGTTTTTATTCTTCAAAAATTAAGGAAAAAGAATGCCACTTTAAATTAGTTTGTTTAGACATCCTAACATTTCCATGGACATTTCCTTGCAGTAAACATTAATGGAATGTACATGGTTAAGCTATCCTGGACGAGGAATTAGATAACTATTAGAGATTAATATTGATCATCACAAGGTCCCAGCCTCATCTCTGGCACTTGAAACCTTTTCTAGTATAGTGCTCATTAGGAAATATTTTTTCTTCTTCTTTCTATTCTGTCTTTCTCATCTTCCTTATTCCTTGTTTCTAGAGTAGAAGATATAAATTGACTGCTGTGCCATTCTATTTCATTATGCTTATTGCATAATAATTTCACTTTGTTATTCAGAAAACTTAGAATTTAAAAATTGATTATAGTAGTAGAGATGGTAGTGCATTAAGTAGTAGAGATAAATCTCATACATAGTAGGAAAATGTCTCTAGGAAAACATTTAAAGAGAAAGTAATCGTAATGATGAAATTTATTTTGTGTTGATTTCCTTTTAAAAAGTATACTAATTCCTTTTGTGGTGGAAATGTCATTGTATTTTTAGTAGTGTTTTTTTGGTACTGATAGTTTTTATATATCTAGTTAGCACTTTCAATGAGTGTGCTTAACTCATTTATAGGAAAATCCAGATTTAAAAATATGATAAATTAATAGGGATAGTTACTCTTCAGAAGTGTTTGCTACAGGGTTTATCTAAATAAGGAACCTCCTTGGCATGTTATTGAGTGTAACTCCACAGGAAAAGCTCTACTTGAAAAGCATAAATGGGGTATACTGTATATGTAATAGGTTTATTGACAGTAGTGGAATAGGAAGAACCAGCATTTGAGAAGTCTGGAGGAATGATCTGACTGATTATGACAGAGAACTCTCAAGGCAAGGCCCGACAGCCTGAACAGAAAGTTGGGAAGCAGATGTGTGAGATGCGCAGCTTACCCTGGGTTTTCCAGGTGGGCCTAATTAATCATGAGTCTTTTAAATGTGGAAGAGGAGGAGGAAGAAGAGTTCAGAATGGTGCAGTGTTTGACCCACCAACACTGGCTTTGAAGGTGGAGGAAGAAGCCATGAGCCAAGGAGTGTAGCCTGCCTCTGGAAACCGGGAACGGCAGGGAACCAGATTCTCCCCTAGAGCCTCCGGAAAGGAACGCACTCCTGCTGACACCTTGAGGTTAGCCCGGTGAGACCAGTGTTGGAATTCGGAGTCACAGAACTGTAAGATAATAAATGTGTGTTGTTTTAAGCCACTAAGTTTGTAGTAATTGGTTAGAGTAGCAAAGACAGAGTAATACCCTAGCAATGTGTGTGGGTATTGGGTAATGATGTAAAATGTTTTTGGTAAGGGGGATTGTGGCTTTAGAGAACTTTTTGTTAATAGGAGCTGTTTCCTGGAGTTCAGACCACTGCCTCTCCTCCTTGGATGCCCAGTTTCTTCTGCCTCTTGTTTCACACCAGTTGAAAGTTGACAGGTGTTTAATACTGTTCAAGTAGACATTACTTTCTTGGCAAATAAGAATGTAAATACTTGTTGTGGTTCTGACTGAAATATTGGGGATTTTTAAGTACTTGATAAAATGATTACTGCCCCTTTTAAGTCTGAGCAATTTCTAGTTGCTAAGTCAGGGTATCATTTATGTATGAATTACTTTATAGGTAAGTATACTTTACAGTCTTTTCTGTAACTCTTAACTATCAACCCCCACATATCACAAAGTTTACTTGTGGGTGATTAAGTTGAGTAAGACAAGAGGTTGCTCACCCATACAGAATAAAATCCTATTTCTTCTCCTTGCCAGAGAACACTGGGAACAGCCTGGCCTGCAGGTTGATTGTCATATTCTGCCTCCATCCCACCTACTTATTGCTACAAAGAGACACAGAGCTTAGCCTCTCATCACATTCACATTCTGTCATTTTCCTGGGGCTGCCGAGAAAAGGGCTCCCTTAAGTTTCTAGTAGTTCTAAGGCTCTGTGCTTCTGGGAGAGAAGCTTCCATCTTGCTTCCTGTTTGCATATTTCCTTCCATTTTATCTTTTCTTCTGTGCTAACTATGCGTAGATTTTACTTCAGGGACCTGTGTGTTTTGTTCACTCCTGCCATTATCTTATGTACTAAAATACTACTTTTGTCAGAGTGCTGACAGATTACAATGCTCTGCAAACACATAGATATAAAGAATGATCTTTTAAAACTACAATTTCAAGTTAAATATTGGCTCTGTGTAGAAAACTGCTGAAATTCAGTAGTTCCCTGGGGCTATGGTAATGTGAGCTGTTCATTGGATGTCTTTCTTCTAACCTCAGGAGTGGAAAACTTACTGCCTGTTCTCCAGGTGTGTAGCAAGTGCAGCTTTATCTTTCAGAGTTCTCTCTGTGGCTCAGGGTGTCTAGATGAATTTTCTGCTTTTGTTCTTAGAGGGTCTAGGCCAGGGGTGGGCAACCCCTGGCACGCGTGCCAAACATGGCACGCCAGTAACTTTTGCTGGCACGCGAAACCCTCTCATAATCTTCCATTTACAATTTTTTTCTTAATTTTGACTTTTTTATTTTTCAGATAAATTCAGTGTAGGTGCATCTTAGATAAATAAATAATTTTACATAACATGTATACATTAAAAAATAAATGTATTTTTCATCATCATATACTGTGTTTTTGTCGCTCGAATGAATTTTATTATTTCTTCAAGGTTCTTCACATACGTACACCTTAAGAGATATCAAATAGGCGTAACATGTTCTCAAAAAATTAGGGTTGGCACGCAGAAGAATTTTGAGTCAGAGATTTTGCTGGTTTTGGCACGCACTCACAAAAAGGTTGCCCACCCCTGTTCTAGGCCATGCTGATTGCCGTTAAACGATTACAGGTGCTTTTTGCCTGATTAGCTGTTCTTAACATATAAAAATCAAAATTTAGAGACAAGATAAGGAAGTGGTGATTTTGTTTTGCAGTGATTTTTTTACTTAGAGACTTCTAGGTATTGTCAATTCTGATTTAATTTGATGTGTTTAAAGAACAAGTTATTAAAAACATTTAAAATAACCCATTTTACAAAAATTTGATTTGCAAACCCAGTCATTGTGTAAGGTAACATACCTGACGCCAAAAGTATGGCACACTTTCTCCCACCCAGTCTCTTGCCCCTCATTCCTGGCTCTAGCTACACCAGATCAGTTGCCATGTGCTGTAGAGATGCCATGCATGATGGGAGAGGCACAGAACAGTGGTCTGAGCACAGAGTCTGGGGCCAGACAGCCTGTGTAGAATCCTAGCTTCCTCGCTTAATAGCTGTGGATCTTAACTTCTCTGTGACTCAGTTTACTTATTCAAAAAGATCCTATCTAATAAAAGAGAAAAATGGTAATTGGCGTACGACGATACCCTTTTCATGGGCTAATCAGGGCTATATGCAAATTAACTGCCAACTAAGATTGGCAATTAACTGCCAACAAGATGGCGGTTAATTTGCATATGTAGGCACAATGCAGGGAGGCGAAAGGGAAAGCAGGAAGAAGCTCCCTGCCACTGACAGTGATCGGGAACCCAGGGGGGAGCTAAGAGCTGGGGGGCAGCTCTTTGCCCTGCCCCCCAGCCATGATCGGAGTATCAGGTGCCTTTGCCGCCCTGGCCAGTGATAGCAGGAAGTAGGGGTGGAGCCAGCGATGGGAGCTGGGCACGGTCGAAGCTGGCAGTCCCAGGAGCTAGGGGTCCCTTTCCTGGGCCTAAAGCGGAGCCCACGATCGCGGGGCTGCTGCAGCTGCGGGTCCCCGCTGCCTGGGCTGGACGCCTAGGCCAGAGGTGTTAGGCCTGGGCAGGGGCGGAGCCTGCAACCACGGGGAGCTGGGGGTCCCCTACCCAGGCCTGACACCTCTGCCAGAGGCCTCAGGCCTGGTCAAGGGGCCGACCCGGTGATTGGTGATCGGAGGGTGATGAGGGTCAACTCCTCTGGCCAAGGCATCAGGCCTGGGCGGGGGGCTGAGCCGGGGATTGGGGGGATATGATGGTCCCCTTGCCCAGGCCTGAAGCCTGGGTCAGAGACGTCAGGCTTGGGCGGGGGGTGGAGCAAGCGATCAGAGGGAGATGGGGGTCCCCTGCCCAGGCATGATTCCTGGGCCAGAGGCCTCAGGCCTGGGCGGGGGCCAGAGCCAGTGATCGGGGGGAGATGGGGGTCCCCTGTCCAAGCCTGACACCTCTGGCGGAGGCGTCAGGCCTGGGCAAGGGGCCGATCCTGCGATTGGAGGGTGATAGGGGTCAACGCCTGAGGGCTCCCAGTATGTGAGAGGGGGCAGGCTGGGCTGAGGGACACTCCCCCCCCCACACACACCCAGTGCATGAATTTCGTGCACCGGGCCCCTAGTGTTTATAATAACAGAAATGTCTCAGGGAGTTATAGTGAGGATTAAATTAGTTAATACATGTAATAGGCTTAGAACAGTGCTTGGAACATATTAAGTGCTCAGTAAAAGTTAGGCCTTAGTGTTTATTCATCATTTCTTTCCCCATCATTCTTAACCTATTTTTACATGTGCAGTGTGCCTTTCCCACATCTGAATGTTAAAATATTGTATATCTCAACAATCATTACTTTTTTGAAGCTGCCCTGCCAGTTTTAGCTGTGGCTCTAACCTTGGCTGTACGTTGGGATCACCTGTGGATAGTGAGTACTGATGCCTGCATTTTAGTTCTGTGATAGAGCTGGCTTGTAGTGGCTTGTGAGGATGAAATTTTCTTTCAGGTTGCTAAAGCCTTAGTAGTTTAAAGTCAGCCACGATCAGAATGTTTACACTCTTAAATGGTTAGACACTACCTCAGCATACTAATCCTCCTGGTATTCTAGTGATTTGTTATAAGCTTCTCCAAATAGCTATTAAGCCTTTTGCAAGACAGGTTAGAAATGTTTTTGATGGAGCTCTACTTTAAAAAGGTCACAACCACTGGAGGAAAAAAAAAAAGTAAACCCAAAAGTTTAGAAAAAGCTAGAGAAAGGTTTAGAAAGACATGAATTTACCTAGTACAGAATTTTTAAAAAATTCTTTATTGTTTAAAGTATTACATTAGTCTCCTTTATCCCCCATTGACCTCTCCCAGACCGCCCCCACCCCCCAGCACATGCCCTCATCCCCTACTGTCTGTGTGCATTGGTTATGCTCATTTGCATGCATACAAGTCCTTTGATTGATCTCTTATCCCCTCACCTCCCACCTTCTCTCATAGGTTGGACAGTCTGTTTGATGCTTCTATGACTCTGGTTCTATTTTTGTTCAGTTTATGTTGTTCTTTATATTCCACAAATGAATGAGGTCATGTGATATTCATCTTTCTCTGACTGACTTATTTCGCTTAGCATAATGCTCTCCAGTTCTATCCATGCTGTTGCAAATGGTAAGAATTTCTTCTTTTCTATAGCAGCATAGTATTCCATTGTGTAGATGTAGTACAGAATTTTTATACCAGGATAATACCTCCCATCTCTTTTAGTCTTTTAAACAACGCAACCATCATGCATGCCTGCTTACTTCCTGGGCCTTAGGCCTCTGAGGCCTCATGGAGTTCACACAGTGAGTGAGGAAATTATCAGTCTTCACTCTTGCTCCCCAAAAGGCCTGTCTTCCAGGGGTAGGTCCTGCAGTGTTTCTTTACCTCAGCTCTTTTTAATCCTGCAGGGGCCTGGTCCTACTTTTGCTTTTAATTCCTCATCCCCAGCGGTAGCTTGGCTAAGGCCCCTTCAGTCTGCTTGATGGAGAGGGTTGAGAGAGGATTCCTCCTGGTCTCCAGAATCTCTGTCCTGTAGTCTACCTGCCTGTTGGCTTGGTCTGAAGCAGATTCATTAGTTGGAATCAGACTTTGTGTTTTCCTCATCCTGGTTCACTGTTGGCCACGTGGACTTCAGAGAGATTTCCATGTTTCTAAGAAGCTGTCTGTGATTAGATTATACCCACTTTTTTTTTTTTTGGACATCAAAAGGCGCCCCCCCCTTCTTTTTCTTTATTGTTTAAAGTGTTACATATGTCTCATTTTTTTCCCGATAAAGACCCCTTTTTTTAAAAAAAGTTCTTTCTAGTGAGTATTCATTGAATATTTTAAAGGTGAAAATGAACATATTGGCTCAGGTAAGAGAAAAGCTCGAGGGTAGGCTAGAATCAGGTGTGGTTGGATTTAGGGGTCCTTCTTTGTCTCACTCCCTTGGATTCATCTTCCTCTCAGGTTCCACAAGGTGGCAGGGTGGCGCCAATCACTCGGTCCCAGGACTTGGAGCCTTCCCCATTCAAGTACTGGAAAGTGGATGAAGGGCTCCTGGGAGCTCCTGCATAAGTCCTGTGATGCGCTCTTTCCTTCGCTTTCTCTTGTCGTTCTTCATGAAAATTTTTAATTTTTGAATAAGTAGTATATTCCAGTGGTTCAAAAATCTAAAAGTATTTTCAAAGGACATGGGGGTGAAAGTTTTTCATCCTTATGTGCCCTTTTTATCATGAAATACCTCTCTTTGTCTTGCTTAATGCTTTTTGTCCTGAATTCTATGTTGCCTGATAATAAAGTCTTGTCCCATGATTTCTTTTTATGTATTTGCATTTGCTTAGTATATCCATCTGGGCATTTTTTCCCCAGCTATTATTTTATTTTTAATCTTTCAAAATTTGTTTTAAGTTGTGCTCCTCTGTGTAGCATAGAGATTTTATTTATTTTTCCTTTGTAATCCAATTTGAGATTAATTTTCTTTTAATAGGTAAGGTTAGCAAATTTACTTTTGTCAATATGGCAGATATATTTGATGTTAGCTGGTCCATATGGTTTTTGTGCCTTTTTAAAAAAAGTTTCATTATGTGGTCTATGGGGTTTTTCTGATATTTTTGTTCTAGTGGTTGTCTTTATAATTACAGTTTCAAATAAAGTCCTTAGTCTTCTAAGAAAGTGATGCTAGTTCCCTACTATAAGCAGTGATAAAATTAATTTCATACTAATTCTGAAATAGAGATACTGTAACTATGTTACATAGTTTCTTTTATTCAATCTCGACCTCTGTTGTATTCTCAAAGGAGCGATTCATCATTCAGCCGGGAAGCTTGGAACTCAATCGGTATTATTATTATTATCAGTAAGTACGCTGTCAGAAGAGGCCTTGTGAGTTTTCCTAGAGTAGATTGTCAGCCCTTAACAAGGCTCTTTTTGTCTATGAAAATTATTGTTTCTAAAGTTAGCATAGATCATAGAATTGGTTAGCTGCCATTTATTTGGTCTCAGTTGAATGTTAGTTCAAAATCTTTGTAGGTGGTCCGTTATTCAACACCAGAGAGTCACCGTGTTGACATTGAAAGACATTATTGGGTCTGAAGTCCCCAACCCTCTTTTCAGTCTGGGCTCCACACTTGTTGAGAGTTTTATCACCATTTAATTTTTCAAAAACAATATGTTTGGCAACAGAGGCATTGCCACATATGAAAAGAATTTTTAAAAATTACAAATCTTTGTTTAAAACAGTCCAGCTTGGTATACCTCATGTAGTGACTGAGACTCATATCCTGATGTTAGTCCTCCCATCCAGCACAGAAGGAGAGTCGCCACCATGGCCCAGGGAGGGGCAGACAGCCTCGGCAGAGGGTGGACAACGGAAGGTGTTTTCATAATATTTTAGACCCAGGTCAATTTATATTACCATAGTTGATTAAAAAAATTTTTTTTCTAATCTTCACCCTAAGATATAATTTTATTGATATTAGAGGGGGATGAAGGGGTGAGAGAGAGACAAACATCTATGTGAGAGAGAAACATTGATTGATGGCCTCCCGTATGTGTCCTGACTGGGGATTGAACCCTCAACCTAGGTATGTGCCCTGCCTGGGAATTGAATCTGCAACTCTTTGGTGTACAGGATGATGCTCCAACCAACTGAGCCATCCGGCCAAGGCCATAGTTGACTTTTTTTCTTCTTTTGGTGAAAGATATTTATTGCCTTCTCTAGTAGAGCAGCTGAAACATAGACTACCATTGGAGAAGATTTACATTTTTACTTTGTATTCTGTCCTAGGTTGGCTGCCAGTATTGTTTGTGTAAACTAGTGTTTTCAGTATGTAATTTGCCCATGAATCACCTTTGCAAACCCTGATAAAAATGAAAACCCTCTTTCCCCCCTAGCTTCCTGCTGAGTTCAGATTGAGCACATTTCAAGTGTGGAATCTGCTGTTTCTGTGTGTTACACGTGATTCAGATGTCGGTATTCCAAAGACTAACTACAGTTTGGGGAAATCAAGACTGACAGTTCTATGTTTTTTTTTTTTTTTTTCTTTTTATTGCTTAAAGTATTACAAAGGGTATTACATATGTATCCATTTTATCCCCCCGCCCTAGACAGTCCCCTAGCCTTCCCTATCACCCAGTGTCTTATGTCCATTGGTTATGCTTATATGCATGCATACAAGTCCTTTAGTTGATCTCTTACCCCCCTACCTCCTGCCCCCCAACCCTCCCCGGCCTTCCCGCTGCAGCTCGACAATCTGTTTGAGGCAGCTCTGCCTCTGTATCTATTATTGTTCAAAAGTTTATAATGGTCTCTATTTTCCACGAATGAGTGAGATCATGTGGTATTTTTCCTTTATTGACTGGCTTATTTCACTTAGCATAATGCTCTCCAGTTCCATCCATGACGTTGCAAATGGTAAGAGTTCCTTCCTTTTTAGAGCAGCATAGTATTCCATCGTGTAGATGTACCACAGTTTTCTAATCCATTCATCTACTGATGGGCACTTAGGCTGTTTCCAGATCTTAGCTATGGTGAATTGTGCTGCTATGAACATAGGGGTGCATATATCCTTTCTGATTGGTGTTTCTGATTTCTTGGGATATATTCCTAGAAGTGGGATCACAGGGTCAAATGGGAGTTCCATTTGTAGTTTTTTGAGGAAACTCCATACTGTCTTCCATAGTGGCTGCACCAGTCTGCATTCCCACCAGCAGTGCACAAGTGTTCCTTTTTCTCCACATCCTCTCCAGCACTTGTCGTTTGTTGATTTGTTGATGATAGCCAGTCTGACAGGTGTGAGATGGTACCTCATTGCTGTTTTGATTTGCATTTCTCGGATGATTAGTGACTTTGAGCATGTTTTCATATGTCTCTTGGCTTTCTGGATGTCCTCTTTTGAAAGGTGTCTATTTAGGTCCTTTGCCCATTTTTTGATTGGATTGTTTATCTTTCTTTTGTTAAGTTGTATGAGTTCCCTATAAATTTTGGAGATTAGGCCCTTATCAGATATGTCATTGGCAAATATGTTTTCCCACACAGTGGGTTTTCTCGTTGTTTTGTTGATGGTTTCTTTTGCTGTGCAGAAGCTTTTTATTTGATGTAGTCCCATTTGTTCATTTTTTCTTTAGTTTCAAGTGCCCTAGGAGCTGTATCAGTGAAGAAATTGCTTCGGCATATGTCTGAGATTTTCTTGCCTTTGGATTCTTCTAGAATTTTTATGGTATCCTGTCGTACATTTAAGTCCTTTATCCATTTTGAGTTTATTTTTGTGTATGGTGTAAGTTGGTGGTCTAGTTTCATTTTCTTGCATATATCTGTCCAATTTTCCCAACACCATTTATTGAAGAGACTATCTTGGCTCGATTGTATGTTCTTGCCTCCTTTGTCAAATATTAATTGAGCATATTGGTTCGGGCCGATTTCTGGGCTCTCTATTCTATTCCATTGATCTATATGCCTATTCTTGTGCCAGTACCAGGCAGTTTTGAGAACAGTGGCTTTGTAATACAACTTGATATCTGGTATTGAGATCCCACCTACTTTGTTCTTTTTCAGGATTGCTGCAGCTATTCGGGGTCTTTTTTTATTCCAGATGAATTTTTGGAAAGTTCGTTCTAGATCTCTGAAGTATGCTGTTGGTACTTTAATGGGAAGTGCGTTGAATTTATAGATTGTTTTGGGTAGTATGGACATTTTGATGATGTTGATTCTACCAATCCATGAACACGGTATGTTCTTCCATCTGTTTATGTCTTCCTCTATGTCTTTTTTCAACGTCCTGAAGTTTTCTGAGTAGAGGTCTTTTACCTCTTTAGTTAAGTTTATTCCTAGGTAGCTTAGTTTTTTCGGTGCAATGGTAAACGGGATTGTTTTTATAATCTCTCTTTCTGAAAGTTCACTATTGGTGTATAGAAATGCCTCAGATTTCTTGGGATTAATTTTGTATCCTGCTACATTGCCAAATTCATGTATTAAGTCTAGTAGCTTTTTGATGGAATCTCTAGGGTTTTGTATGTATAATATCATGTCGTCTGCAAATAAGGACAGTTTTACTTCCTCTTTTCCAATTTGGATGCCTTTTATTTCTTCTTCTTGCCGAATTGCAATGGCTAACACTTCCAGTACTATGTTGAACAGGAGTGGTGAGAGGGGGCATCCCTGTCTTGTTCCTGTTCTTAGGGGAAATGGTGTTAGTTTTTGTCCGTTGAGTATGATGTTGGCTGTGGGCCTGTCATATATGGCTTTTATTATGTTGAGGTATGATCCTTCTACTCCCACCTTGCTGAGAGTTTTTATCAAAAATGGGTGTTGAATTTTGTCAAATGCTTTTTCTGCATCAATTGATATGACCATGTGGTTTTTTTCTTTCAATTTGTTTATGTGATGTATCACGTTTATTGATTTGCGGATATTGTACCATCCTTGCATCCCTGGGATAAATCCTACTTGGTCATGGTGTATGATCTTTCTGATGTACTGCTGGATCCGATTTGCTAAGATTTTGTTGAGGATTTTGGCATCTATGTTCATGAGGGATATTGGCCTGTAATTCTGTTTCATTGTGTTGTCTTTACCTGGTTTTGGTATTAGGGTGATGCTGGCTTCATAGAATGAGCTTGGAAGTGTTCCTTCCTCTTGAATTTTTTGTAGTAGTCTGAGGAGGATAGGTTTTAGTTCTTCCTTGAATGTTTGGTAAAACTCCCCTGTGAAGCCGTCTGGTCCTGGGCTTTTGTTTGATGGAAGCTTTTTGATGACTGCTTCAATTTCTTCCATAGTTATTGGCCTGTTGAGATTTTTAGATTCTTCTTGATTGAGTTTTGGAATGCTGTATTTTTCTAGGAATTTGTCCATTTCCTCCAGGTTGTCTAGTTTGTTGGAGTAAAGCTGTCCATAGTATTTTTTAACAATCATTTGTATTTCTGTGGGGTCTGTTGTTATTTCGCCTCTATCATTTCTGATTTTATTTATTTGGGTCCTCTCTCTCTGCTTCTTGGTGAGTCTGGCTAGAGGTTTATCAATCTTGTTTATCCTTTCAAAGAACCAGCTCTTGGTTTCATTGATTTTCTGTATTGTTTTTTTGGTCTCTATGTCATTTATTTCTGCTCTAATCTTTATTATCTCCTTCCTTCTGCTCACTCTGGGGTTTTCTTGTTGCTCTCTTTCTAATTCTTTGAGTTGTAGAGTTAGATGATTTACTACCATTTTTTCTTGTTTTTTGAGATAGGCCTGTAGAGCTATAAACTTCCCTCTCAGGACTGCTTTCAATGTGTCCCATAGGTTTTGGATTGTTGTGTTTTCATTGTCATTAGTTTCCAGGATGTTTTTAATTTCTTCTTTGATCTCATTGGTAACCCAATCAATATTTAATAGCATGCTATTCAGTTTCCAGGTGTTTGAGTATTTTGGGTTGTTTTTATTGTAGTTTATTTCTAATATTATGCCATCGTGGTCTGCGAAGACGCTTTTTATGATTTCAATCTTCTTGAATTTGGGGATACTTTGCTTGTGACCCAATATGTGGTCTATTTTTGAATATGTCCCATGAGCACCTGAGAAGAACGTATATTCTCTGGCTTTGGGGTGAAGTGTTCTGAAGATGTCTATTAAGTCCATCTGATCTAGTGAGTCATTTAGGATTGCTGTATCTTTGCTGATTGTTTGTCTATAGGACTTATCCAGTGCTGTCAATGGTGTATTAAAGTCCCCTACTATGATTGTATTGTTGTCGATCTCTCCTTTGATATTTTCCAGGAGTTTTTTTATGAATTTGGGTGCTCCTACATTGGGTGCATATATGTTTACCAGGGTTATATCTTCTTGTTGTATTGATCCCTTTAGTATTATGAAGTGGCCTTCCTTATCTCTTGTTAAGGCCTTCACTTTGAGGTCTATTTTGTCCGATATAAGTATTGCTACCCCAGCTTTCTTTTCCTTTCCATTTGCCTGAAAGATATTTTTCCATCCTTTCACTTTCAGTCTGTGTGAGTCCCTTCTAATGAGGTGGGTTTCTTGTAGACAGCAGATGTATGGGTCATGTTTTTTTATCCATTCAGCCACTCGATGTCTTTTGGTTGGAGCATTTAGTCCGTTTACGTTTAAAGTTATTATTGAAAGGTACTTGTTTGTAGCCATTTCTTTTTGTGTGTGTGTGTGGCTGTTTTCTTTCTGAGCTTTTTATTTCTTCTTTTTATACCAGTCCCTTTAGCATTCCTTGCATTGCTGGCTTGGTGGTGACAAACTCCCTTAGTCTTTTTTTGTCTGTGAAGCTTCTTATTTCCCCTTCAAGTTTGAATGATAGCCTTGCTGGATAGAGTATTCTTGGATTCAGTCCTTTGCTTTGCATCACTTTGTAAATTTCAGTCCATTCTTTTCTGGCCTGGTGTGTTTCTGTTGAGAAGTCATTTGACAATCTAATGGGAGATCCCTTGTATGTAACTTTCCGTCTCTCTCTTGCAGCCTGTAAGATTCTCTCTTTGTCCTGAACATTTGCCATGGTGATTATGATGTGTCTTGGTGTGGGTCTTTTCGGGTTCACCTTGTTTGGGACTCTCTGGGCTTGTGTGACTTTTTTCTTCCCCACCTCAGGAAAGTTTTCTGATATTATTTCTTCGAGTAGGTTTTCTAATCCTTGTTCATCTTTCTGTTGTTCTGGTACTCCTATTATTCGTATGTTGTTTCGTTTCATGTTGTCCCAAAGCTCCCTTAGGCTCTCCTCCTGTCTTTTAATTTTTTTCTCCAATTGCAGTACATTTTGGGTGTGTTTTGCTTCCTTGTCTTCTAATTCACTTATTCGGTCCTCCGCTTCTCCTAGTCTACTGTTGATACTTTCAATGGAGTTTTTCATTGCAGCTATATCACTCTTCATTTCTTCTTGGGTCTTACTTAGGTTGTTGATTTTTTCATCTGTTTCTTCTAGCTTCTTCCATATGTTATCGATTTTTTCATCTGTTTCTTCTAGCTTCTTCCATATGTTATCGATTTTTTCATCTGTTTCTTCTTGCTTCTTGCAGAGGTTGTCGATTTTTTCCTCCATCCGGTTTATGCACTCTAGGATCCTTATTCTGAATTCTTTATCTGTCATGTTGCATGCCTCTGTATTACTTAGCTGCTTTTCTGGAGAGTCCCCCTTCTCTTTCCTTTGGGGGTTTCTTTGTCTACCCATGTTTGATCTCACTGACATATCTAGACGTTGAGTTGTTCAGTGGTTGCTCCCTTGGTGGCAGTGACTCCTTGGTCTGTGGTTGCTCTTCGGGCGGTTGCGGTAGCAGCTGCTCTTCAGTTGGCAGCAGCTCCTCTGGTGGGTGCTGTTCACAGCTGTGGTGGCTCTTCCGGCTGGTGGGGCGAGGTTTCACGTACAGCTGCTGTTCCTCAGCAGAGGATGAGGTGCTCAGGAGGTTGCTGTTGCTTGGATCTGCTGCGTTGATTTAAAGGCACAAAATACAACACAACAAGGCACCACGTACCAGGCACTATACACAAATATATTCACGATATTAGTAACCCCAATTAAGGGTGACCACCTGAATTAAGAGAATTAGGGGATAAGGAAGAAGGAAGAGAAAAAGATAAAAGAGAAAAAGGAAAAGAAAAGTAGGGACCAAAAAAAGGGAGTGCAAAAATGAAATTGGGAAAAAGGAAGGGGGAAAATAAAAGCGAGAAAAGAGAAGAAAAAAAAGAAAAGAAAAAAAAAAGAGCGAAAAGAGAGAATGAAGTGGAAGAGGGAAGAGACTTTTTATATGAGGAGAATACTCCTATAGAACAGCCATTAATCCCAACAAATTCCAGCAACAGCTCCCTGGATATGAATGCAAACTAGAAACAACCAATAATATAACGATGAAAATAGAATGGTGAACACTAATCCCAAAATAAAATAAAGAGAAAATAAAATGGCACTTTAAAAAATGGTAAAATGGTAGCAGTAATAATACTGGTTAAAAATAAGAAGGTAGTAACTAAAAGGGTAAAATCAGGTGATGGAAAAAGAAGAAAACAAAAAAGAATAGAAAAAAAAAGAAAAAAAATTGGTTTCTTAGTTAAAAAGTGAAAAAAGAAAAAAAAATTGCAGTAGTGAAGGTCCTTTGGTTCTTCTATTCTTCAGTGTGGCTCGCCTTAGACCTTCCAGGTATTCAGGAGAGTGTTGAGTTTCCCTGCGATATACTGTTCCTCTGTGTTGTAAACCACAGTCCTTATTTTAAAGCATGCCGCATTTATTTCCCAGACTGCCTTATTTTGTGTTTAGCAAAGAGTCAGTTTGTGGGTCAGCCTCTGGGTGGCAGTGTTCTGGGGTTGGCCTCTGAGGCTATAGGGCCTCTCTGTCCAGTGGAAGTTCACTGCCCAGAGCTGACTGTGTAATAGTTGCCGGCGCTATGTTGTTGCTGGGATTGAAAATCCCTCTATAGGCCAGACCCTGTTAACTCCCAGGGAGTGATCAGGTTATCTTAATCCTTGATCTCGTTCAGGGTGGAATCTGGGTGTGGCTGTGCTCCTTGCCTGGGGGCTGGGGGGAGGAGTCTCACTCTCTGGAGAGGATGGCTGCCCCAGTCCTGGGCTCAGGGGTGTCTCAGCACTCAATTCACTGCCACCTCTCCCGGCTCCCCCCCTCTCCCCAGTCTCTCCCCAGATTCCACTCCTCCGCACACTCTCCCTCTCTTCAGCACAGGTGAGTGTCTGTATCCGAAATGTCCCATGAACAGGATTCAGTGAAAACAAACAAACAAATGCCGGCCGCGGAAACGGGGAAGGCTTGGTTTCTGTAAGCTTCTTCTCTTACCGGGACTGCATGGTCAGGTCAGCTCTTCAGGCTGCCCCCTTTAGGCTCAGTCCTCCGTGATCACAGAACCCAGCTCTCAATTTCCCTGGCGGCGCCAGGAATCCCGCGGTTCTCCTTTCCCCCGTCAGGGGCTGTGCCTGTCCCAAGGGACACGGCTGTCTGCCACGCGGTCTCCCTCCGACTCTCTGGGCTCAGAGGTCTGGCAAGCTTTCCTGCCCAAATCCCTGGTTTTTTTTTTTACCTTACCAGGGGAGTTCTGCTCTTCCCGGCTGTAAACCCTCTCACCAGCTGAGCAATTTCGCCAATTCGGTGTGAGTGTTACTAGCTTCAGCTGCTCGTTCCATTTGCTCCGGGACACGACCTGGGACACGTCTGCCTATATCGCCGCCATCTTGGTTCCCGACAGTTCTATGTTTAATGTAGAAACTTATTAAAGTCTAGTTTGATAAAATTCTTTTTTTTTTTTTTTTTTTTTTTATTGCTTAAAGTATTACAAAGGGTATTACATATGTATCCATTTTATCCCCCCGCCCTAGACAGTCCCCTAGCTAGTTTGATAAAATTCTGATTGGATGTTACTCACTATATATATAAGTGTTTCAACTTTCTTCAATTTAAGAAATACAGGAAAACACAGATATGAAATTTAAAAATATATTTTTATTTATTTCAAGAGAGGAAGGGAGAGGGAGAGAGAAATAGGAACATCAGTGTTTAGAGAGAATCATTGATCGGCTGCCAGGAGCACACACCCCCCGGGGCATGCCCTGACTGGGAATCAAACTGTGACCTCCTGGTTCATAGGTCGACACTCAACCAGTGAGCCACACCAGCTGGGCCAGATATGAGATTTTTAACTCCAACCGGTTTGTGGAAAAAATTTTGCATGAGAACGTTTAATATACAGATTGCAGAACAATGAATTTATCACTTTTGTAATACTTCCATGAAAGCCTCAAAGATAATGGACAAGTCCATTGTTATTGATTTAATGGGTTTCTAAATCCTTATCTGCTTATCATACAAAATGTTAATTAGAACAGTAACTGAGTTACCAGCTGCCTTGTGTTCACTCTAGGAACTTGTACAAAAACACTGTGGAGCTCATGTAAGGTCACTCATTCCTTTTTGAGTCGCTAAATAATAACTTTGCTGTCAAAATCCAGGTATTAAGGGAGTCTACAGCAAAAATTGATAAGAGACTTGCAATAGTTAGTCTGACACTACCTCTCTAGTAGATAAAGGTAGAAAAATCCTTCTTTAGCACCACAGATGGGAGAAAATCTTCCTCTTACATTTCTTCCTGAATCCACTATGCCTGTCTAGTCTTGTAGTAGAACAGAAAGAGCCTTTGGAGCCAGGTATGCTGGCACAGATTTCCTGGGAAAAAGTTAAAAACTAAGAAATCAAGTTTATAACTTTATTTGAGCCACATGGAACAACATGACAGGGATATTGTATCCCAGGAAACCACGAGTCATTCAGCATCAGAAAATATGAATAATATGTTAAGAAATTAAGTGAGAGAGACCACATGATCATTTTAACACATATAGATAGAACATTAGGTAAGATTCAACAGTCCTTTATACTAAGATTTTATTTTTTACTCTGGGAATTTTACCAAACCTTAGTCTAAGTCATTTATCTCCAAATCTACAGCAAACATTATACTTAGGAGTTGAAACTTTTCCCCATTAGTGTCAGTAAGAAGACAAAGGATGCCTGTTAGCATTACTTTTATTCAACACAGCCCTGGACTTCTTAGCCAATAGTGTAATGAGGTAGGAAAAAGAAATGAAGAATCTATATATATAAAATCCTAATATGCAAATAGACCGAATGGCAGAACAACTGGACAACCTGTCGCTATGATGTGCACTGATCACCAGGGGGTGCACGCAGAACATGGCAGGCGTCGGCAGCAGGTAGCAGAGCGCAGAACATGGCGGGCATTGGCCGTGGTGGGATGGTGGAGCAGGTGAACGGGGGCGCCAGACCAAGGCAAGGCTCCGGTCACTGTCATTGGGTCCAGCCTCTGGTGGTTACTGAAAATTCTTTGTTCCTGTGCGCCATGGTCCTGCCCAGTGCTTGCACCTGCTGCTGGCATCGGCCCCGCTTGCACCTGCTGCCAGTGCTGGTGCCAGCCCCGATCACTCGGCACTGTCATGGGTGCGAGTGGCAGCTGCTGGTCCCAATTGCCCCTTAGGGCTTCTCCACCTCCCCCTGCTCCTGAGGGGTGATTGGGGCCAGCAGCCGCCTCTTGCACCTGCTGCTGGTGATGGCCCTGCTTGCACCCACTGCCAGTGCCGTCCCCACTTGCACCTGCTGTGGGTGCAAACGGGGCTGGCACTGTCAGCACGTGGGAGAGGCAGTGGTGGGAGTGGGGCTGCCAGCAGACAGGGGATGGCGGGGGTCGGGGGTGCACAGCAGGAGGGGCCAGGTAGGGGTGCAGAGGATGGGCCAAGAGTCGCCCCTGTGCCCATGCAGCTTTGCGGCCCACAGTTCCTTTCAAGGTGCACGAATTCACGCATTGGGCCCCTAGTAGATATTATAAAGGAGAAACAAACAGTTTTATATCTTTACAGGTGATATTAATGCATACAAAGACAATACAAAAAATCAATTAGCATTCAGCATAGTTACTACATATAAAATTGATAGGCTCATGTATGCTAATGATAACACTGTAGTAAATAGAGTTGAAGAAAAGGTCCCCTTTTGTATTTATTAAAGTAATTGACCTTAATTTCAGTGAGTTCTTGATAAAAAAATTAATATAAAGTACTCATCGTGTGCTAGGTGATATACCAGTAGTAAAAGGAATAATGACATTTTATGAAATGGAACTTTTTAACCAGGAAACTTTAGATATTTTCTTTTTTTTTAATTTGAGAGAGAATAAGGAATGGGTCTTTATTTATTTATTTTTTTAGTCAGGCCAAGGCCTAAATACACACAGTTCAAGATTATGGAAAATTATCTTTGAAATTTTCATTTTTTTCTTTCAGGGTACGGGATGACAGAATTCGAGTAGAAAGGATGGATAACATGTATTTTGAATACAGCCATGCTTCCCAGGTGTTTACAGAGTTTTGTGTAAAAGATATAATTGACATCAAAGGTAAAGATTATAAACATGTTAGCCATATGTCCTCAAATTTAACTGAGTTGAGGTTTGGGTAAAGGTTCAAGTTTGACTTTCAATGTAATGAAAACTAAGTAGTTACCAATACATAATTGGAAGAAGTAGAGGGAAGATTTTATTGTTCTTACACTCGTCAAAAACACTACTATAGTTCTCCTTTTGTAGTTATGACCATTTAGTAATTTAATGTTTTTGACATATTCATTGGAGTGTAAGGAGTTACTTAGTGACCAGCTTTCCTTCTTGTTCCTCTTAAAAGATGGCCCATTATTTTTTTTTGCAGTTTTATAGAATGTTTGGATAAATCTCTTGATAAAGGGTAGCATTTCAAAAGGTTGATTACTGTAATTTAAATACCAGAACATTAATGACAAGGTCCGGATATGTTAGGTAACCATTATTTGTCTAATTCACATTAATGACAGGGTCTGAATATGTTAGTTAACCATTATTTGTCTAATTCACTTTTCCTCAGCCAGTATCAGTGCTTGCTTTGGTCTGGACCCCTCATTCCTGTCAGTGCAGCTTAGTTAAGGTCCTTTTTTATCTCTTATCACAGGCTGCACAGCTTTCTCCATTAGCCCATAGATTGATCAGCCTCCCCCAGCTCCCTCCCAGGTATCAATGTCTTGTGAGCATTTCTCTCCCCATCCCTTTAATCTCATGGTGACTTGGCCAAATTGAATTGAATGTCTGCGAGTGTAACCCATTTATGACAACTGTCTGCGATATCACCAAGAGATCATCATCTTATGCTCAACTAAAGACAAGACTAAGTCACAAGACTACCATAAGCCATCTTGGCATCAGATCACCTAGAAGGATATAGGACAGAGCACCTGGCTTGTGGGCCAGGCACATGTTCTCCCCTTGGTGGGAGTATTCCTCAGTGGTCTCTGTAGCAGTTCACAGAGCCATTGGTGCTTACATTTCCCCTTGCTGCTAGTGACAGCTCAGCTGAAAGGAAAGGAGACTCTTAATAGGTGGGTGCAGGGTCTGCCTGGTTCAAACGCCCCATGTCCTGCAGGAACCCAATTCCCTTGCTGGAATTTGTACAAAGGACATACCAAGTTCAAAGAGTCAGTGTACTCTCAGGGAAGGCCAGTTTTCTGGAATTAGGTATTCATAATTCCTCCTAGTCCAGATGCAGTTTACTGATTTCAGGTCATTTTCACCATATGCAGTGCTACTTCATAACACACTGGCATTTCATCTTTATCCGGTTTCCTGGGAAACAGAGCTAGAAAGTTAAAAGAAGATGAAATTCTCAGAAGGGGAAAGGGCTTTAACTCTTTATTTACACCTTATTTTTATACAAAGCTATAGTTGAAATTAATAAGATATTGTATATTACTGATTTATGGAAGATATATTGTAATATTTTTATTATTTCTAAAAGTAATAAATGTCTAAGAAAAGTCAAAATATATTTGTGTTTAAAGAAAAAAGTAAAAGTCCCTTCTCAAATCCTTATGAATCTTATGTATAAATCCTCATATATATACATAAACATCTCTCTCTCTCTCTATATATATATATATACCTATACTAATAAAAGAGAAAAATGGTAATTGGCGTACGACGATACTCTTTTCATTGGCTAATCAGGGCTATATGCAAATTAACTGCCAACTAAGATTGGCAGTTAACTGCCAACAAGATGGCGGTTAATTTGCATATGTAGGCACAATGCAGGGAGGCGAAAGGGAAAGCAGGAAGAAGCCCCCTGCCACTGACAGTGATCGGAAACCCAGGGGGGAGCTAAGAGCTGGGGGGCAGGGCAAAGGCGGCCCTGGGGCTGCCTTTGCCCTGCCCCCCAGCCATGATCGGAGAATCAGGTGCCTTTTCCGCCCTGGCCAGTGATAGCAGGAAGTAGGGGTGGAGCCAGCGATGGGAGCTGGGCACGGTCGAAGCTGGCAGTCCCAGGAGCTAGGGGTCCCTTGCCTGGGCCTAAAGCGAAGCCCACGATCGTGGCGCCCCTCGCTGCCACTGCAGGTCCCCGCTGCCCGGGCCGGACGCCTAGGCCAGAGGCGTCAGGCCTGGGCAAGGGGCCGATCCTGCGATTGGAGGGTGATGGGGGTCAACGCCTGAGGGCTTCCCAGTATGTGAGAGGGGGCAGGCTGGGCTGAGGGACACTCCCCCCCGCCGCCCCCCCCCCCCCAGTGCACGAATTTTGTGCACCAGGCCCCTAGTATATATATATAAGCCTACCGAATGACCGGTCAACTGGTCACTTTGATGCACACTGACCACCAGGGGGCAGATGCTCAATGCAGGAGCTGCCCTTTGGTGGTGGTCAGTGCGCTCCCACAGCCAACCTCCTGTGGCCGTCCTACTTCCTGCAGTCCCTCCCTCTGGCTGGCCAACCTCCCACAGTCCCTACCCCCAGCCGGCCAGCTGGCCCCAATCAGTCCCAATCTGGATTGGGTGAGACTGCCCCAGTCAGCCCTGAGCACCAGCCAGGCCAAGGAACCCCACCTGTGCACAAATTTGTGCACTGGGCCTCGAGTACATACATAATTGTGTATATTTGTTTAATTAACTTTAACTTATTCTTTCATCTGATTTTTATTGAATGCCTATTATGTGAGGCATAGTGCATTCAGTAAGTAATAAAATAGACAAAAATCCCCACCCTCTGGAGCTTACATTCTAATGGGGAGAGATGTACAATAAAATAAGTTAGTGCATTTGAAGAAAGTAAGTGCTATGAAGAAAGTAAGGCAGGGAAGGGGGTGAACATTTTTGTTTTTTGTTATTTTTCAATTAAGATGCCATTTGATAGTATATTAGTTTCATGTGTATAGCACAAGTATAAGGCAGGGAAGGGGTGAACCTTTTTGTTTTTTTATTTTTCAATTAAGATGACATTCGATAGTATATTAGTTTCATGTGTATATATGTTAGACACCATATATAGTTATTACAATTTTACTGACTGTATTCCTTAAGCTGTATGTTACATCCCCATGACTGTTTTGTATACTTCTGCCAATCTATACTTCTTCGTCCCCGAGGGTGAACTTTTACACAGGGTGGTGAAGGAGGGCTTCACTGAGGACATGGCCCTTGAACAAAGTTGTTAACAAAGACTGGAGGAGTTAAGGGAGAAAGCCATATGGATATGTGAAGGAACAGAGTTGCATATCTTAAGTGCCTGGTATGTTTAAGGAATAGCAGGGGGCCTGGGTGTTGGAACAAAGTAACTAAGGGGAGGCATGTTAAGAGGGGAGCTCAGAGTTAAAGAGGAGATGGGAGGCAAGGTGTGTAGGACCTTACAGACTTAAGGACTTGAGGTTTTTCACTCAGTGAGTTGGGGGATGTTGGAGGACTTTTAAGTAGTCTGATGAGTTGAGGTACATTTTAAAAAGGGTTCTTTTGGCTGTGTTCTGTTAAGAATACCCTATAGGGCACAGAGGAGCTGAGAGGCCGGATTCCTGCTGAGAGATGAGAATGGCCATTCAGCTGTTTTTCCTCTCACTTGGCAATATGTTGTGGATAGTTGTTGTTTTTTATATCAGTACAGGTAGCAGTGAGTCATTCCTATTAGTAGGTGTGTAATAATCTAGACTTACCACAATTTATTTAACTGTTACTCTAGTGGCATTCGGTTAGGTTGTCTCTAGTTTTTTACTATTACAAAAGATTTTCCAACTCACTTCCTTATTTCCACATCTTGGACATGCATTTCGGAGTATTACTGAGTCAAAGGAGATGAGCATTTTACATTTTGAAAAAGTTGCTCTATTGCTTTACAAAAAGGCTCGTTCCACCATCAGACAGTGCCCTTTTCCCATGCCGTGGGTATTTGTAGTCATCTGCATTTTTCCAGAGGTCATTTTAAGGAGATAATCTCTAAACTATTATTTCAATGACTATAAACTAAATTTTATTTAACTTAAATTTTTAAAATAATGGTGAATAATAATTCTAACGAAGGTGTATATTGCTTTTAGGTTCTCAGAGTCTTTCCAGTGCCGCTCTCCTGGAGAAGCCTGTGGTTTGCTCTTTGGCGGCCATAATAAGATACCTCAAAGAGTTCAACTTGGCAAAGGTGCTTTCCAAACCCATGTAAGTGATTCCGCAAAAATTAAAAAGGGGAGGGCTTATATTAACAACATCTCTTGAATTCGGTAAACACTATTCTCGGAGAATTTTACTTGCTATTGATAGAACACTCTGTTTGAGGGCATGGATGAACTATGTGGTATTGTTCCTAAGAATACTAAAGATATTAACTAATATAAAAAACAGTGATAGAATCTTTAATAATTCCATCAGTTTGTATTCATAATAGCTATTTAATGTAGTAGAGTTTTGACTACAAAATGGTGCTTTATTCTAAAGCAAAGTTAATTGGCAAATAGTAATAAGTGGAATTAAGAAGTGGTATTAAAAAACATTCATAAAATTTCATTGCCTTTCTTATTCTTGGTTTCAATTCTTATTTCATAGGTCATTAAGTTGGAGACAAAGAGAATAGCTTCTAACAAACAGCTTTTTTTAAAATTTTGTTTTTAATTTTTAATCCTTACCTGAGGAAATGTTTTTCATTGCTTTTTAGAGAGAGTAGAAGGGGGGGAGGGGGAGAGAGAGAGAGAGAGAGAGACAGTCACATGAGAGAGACACATCGATTGGTTGCCTCCTGCACAAGCTGAGGATCAAACCTGCAACCCAGGTACATGCCCTTGACCAGGAATCGAACTTGGGAACCTTCATTTTGTGGGCCGACACTCTAACCATTTGGAAACACTGGCCAGGGCCATAGACAGCTTTTTAAAAAGTGATTAATGTTGTAGAGTTCCGAGATTTAAAAGCTGTCAAGTGACATTCTAGAAAAATACTAGTTTAAAAACCAGTGGAATAAAAAAAGGTAGGGGGATAATTTTCTTGCCTTCCTGTGTTCCACCTTCACTGGACCCTTGTCTTTGACTCTGTAAAGAATTACCCTTCGTCATATTGATCCTGGGTAAGGAAACTACTTTCTGCCCTGCAGAGGTGGGTGGACAGATAGGAGCGATCTTAGTAAAATGGCTGAGTATGAATTGAGGAACAAAAAGGTGGTGCTGGTTTGAGTTTGCTGGAGAGAGTGGAAGAAATTCACTCTCTTTTGTAATGTCTTTTTTTGGTGTGTGTTCTAGTATGTGTTATTTAGGAAGAACAGAATACCATTTCTCTGGAAATAGTTTTGTCCTGTTGAAAAGCAGCCTAAATGTCCATCAACAGGAGTGTGGGTTCATTGTGTTATATTCTTGCACTGTAATGCTATACAGCAATGAAAATGAACGGACTAGAGTTTCATGTAACAATACTAAAATATTTTTTGTTAGCATTATATTGAGCCAAAAGTCAAATTGCTGAAGGGCACACAGTACAGATCATTATGTGAAGTTGGGAACATGTGAAACAATAGTAGAATGCATACATACATTGAGAAGGTAGAAAGACATGCATGGGAATGAGCAACAACAAATTCAGAGGAGTGGGGCTGGAGGGGAAACCAGAACAGGTCGGTGGCGAAATGGCACAGGGAAGTTCTGCTTGATGCTGATTTTTTAATCTGGGTACAATATTGATCTATATATGGAGTAGTGTGGCTGAAGTGTTTTATTAAAAAAAAATAGCAGCCTGGCATTCTACCTCCTGGGTTCCACGTTAGGGCCCAATAATAGGAAGCATCGCAGAGGTCACTCTGTATGCTTGATGGTGTTGGATCCCATAAGGAAAGGATGACAAGCCATCGACCATTTGACTTGTTTCCGTTAGGGAGCCGCCAACTGAGGTAGAACTAGTGACTAATAGCTTTCCCATTACCAGTGGAGTACTGGAAATATCAGGGGGGAACACTCTGTAAAGTATATGATTGTCTAACCACTATGCTGTACACCTGAAACTAATACACCATGAGATTGAATGTAAACTGTAATTGAAAAAAAAAAAAAACTAGATAAAAGCCAAAAAACAAAAAGATTTGTTTCTGTCCCTACATCACCCGGCAATGAAGTATTACTATTGAAATAAGAAAACTGACTTTTTCTAAAATCAGGCCCTCCTGTGTTTAGAAGTAGATGAATTTGGATCTGAAAACATGATTGTGCCCTCCTCATATGTAATTCAAAGTAAAAATAATACTAAACACTAAAACATAAAATGTTTATTTGTACTGAAATTAAAATAGCTTATTTTAAAGTTACCTGACTTGATAGATTGAGTGCAGCTAAACTTATATCGGGTGGTGATGTTGGGGAGTGGTCAGGGAACTGGATCTGCTGAGGACTTAGTATGTGGCTCCTCTGCCTCTTGGGTAATCCCTTCCTCTCATTTCCATAGATGCAGACAAAAGAAAGATATAAAGAGGTCCAAAATTTAGGCCTTCACATTGTATATCACCCAGCATATGTCCAGCACTTAGTAGGCAGTCAGTAAATACAGGATTAATGAAAAAGAGAGAAGGAAGGAATTCTTTATCCTGTGAGCATGGATTTGATTAGAAATTGCAAAAAAATGTCCTTGGGAGCGAAGATTAATGAATAAAGATCAAACTGGTACCATTTTTTTGCTTAAAAATGAACTGGGAGTGATGATGTTTTATGGGTGGCATGTGAATTGGCTCTGAATATAATTCCCAAAGTGTAATTCCACAGTTCTTATATCTTGGGGGGGAAAATGTAGCCTCTCAAAGGGATTATTTTGGAAAAACGTGCATGTTCTCATTCTTATTTAAAATTGAGTCCTATTGCTTTAAAAGCTCAGCAGCATCAGGTATGATTATATTTACTTTAGGAGCCATGTGATTGGGGAACTTAGTTGTGTTATTTTGCAAATGCTTTCACAAAGGTTGCTGCATATTTCATTAAAATCTTGATATACATTTATTTAAAGGTCGTTGTGCATTTACAAAGGCTGTTGGAGGAAAATAAACCATTTTAGGAATTGTTCTTAAGGATGGGTTAAGTGAGGCTTTATTAGATAGAGCAAGTTTTGCTTTATGTCCTTTCACTGTAATCAATCAGAGCCGAATGAATATATGCTGAGTCCTGTGCATCCTTCTAGTGAGCCATTGAACCTAGCAGTCATTTGGGAACTGTTACACATCTTTCTTTTTATTTGCCTGTCTAATGTGCTTATTGGAAACATTTAGGAATGCAAAGATATTCATTTTGTTTAATTGCAAGTCAAGTAGAAGCGAATCTAAAATAAAACAAATTTTGTAATAGAATAAAATTTATAAGAATGAAAATTTGTAATAATTTTATAAAATTAAATTTATAATAATTAAATTAACCATACAAAAATTAGGCAAATGGTAAATGTATGACCTCTAAAAACTCTACATAGGGAACTACTTTCCACTATTGATTTAATATGTAACATAATAGATTTTTTTCTTTGTTTCCATTTTTAAATAATATTTAAATAGGATCTTTGAAGGGGGTTGAGCTTTCAGATAAGTCTGTACCTTTACTGCCTCTGTCTAATTCAGAAAAAATTTTTTAAGTAGTTTTGTAATGATATAGTGTCTTAAAATTTCTGTGGCAAGTTAGAAGCAAGTATATTTCCTTTCATTTTAAAACTTGAGGAAACAGATGTAGAGAACCAAGATGGCGGCATAGGTTAACGCCGGAGTTTGCTGCTTTGAACAACTACTTCAAAAGTGAAACTAAAACACGGAACGGACATCACCCAGAACCACAGAAACGCTGGCTGAGTGGAAGTCCTACAACTAGGAGGAAAGAGAAACGCACACGGACACTCAGAGGAGGCGCAGTGGTGAAGTCAAATTCTGAGGTGCGGAGTGCGCGGAGCGGGCTGGCGGCGGAGGGCGCGGTTGTTGTTTTCAATCGGGAGGGAGTCGCAGACTCTGAGCACCAGATCCGGGCGAGTCTTTAGGGACCCAGACTCAAACGAGAGAAGCGGGACTGTCTGGCTTCGGTCAGAGCGAGTGCAGCTTTCTCTCCGAGCTTTGCAGCGGGTGCTGGGACTCAGAGAGGCAGAGCCCCTGGGGACAGGACTGAGAGCCGCCATAACTGCTCTCTCCGGCCCACCCTGTTGATCCTGTGCGACCCGCCCCGCCCAAGCCCTGCACGGAGGCATTTGCCGGATAGCCTCAGGCAAAGGCTAGATTAGCACCTCCCTAGAGGACAGAAGTTCTCTCACTGCTGACACAGCTGATTCTCATAGCCACTTGGCCTGGAGGTCAAACCCTCCCTGGAATTAGCTACAACAATCAAGATTTAACTATAAGACTTCGAACAAAGACCACTAGGGGGTACACCAAGGAAGCATAACAAAATGCGGAGACAAAGAAACAGGACAAAATTGTCAATGGAAGAAATAGAGTTCAGAACCACACTTTTAAGGTCCCTCAAGAACTGTTTAGAAGCTGTCGATAAACTTAATGAGATCTACACGAAAACTAATAAGACCCTCGATCTTATATTGGGGAACCAACGAGAAATTAAGCATACACGGACTGAAATAACGAATATTATACAGACGCCCGACAGCAGACCAGAGGAGCGCAAGAATCAAGTCAATGATTTGAAATGCGAGGAAGCAAAAAACATCCAACCGGAAAAGCAAAATGAAAAAAGAATCCAAAAATGCGAGGATAGTGTAAGGAGCCTCTGGGACAGCTTCAAGCGTACCAACATCAGAATTATAGGGGTGCCAGAAGATGAGAGAGAACAAGATATTGAAAACCTATTTGAAGAAATAATGACAGAAAACTTCCCCCACCTGGTGAAAGAAATGGACTTACAGGTCCAAGAAGCGCGGAGAACCCCAAACAAAAGGAATCCAAAGAGGACCACACCAAGACACATCATAATTAAAATGCCAAGAGCAAAAGATAAAGAGAGAATCTTAAAAGCAGCAAGAGAAAGAAACCGAGTTACCTACAAGGGAATACCCATACGACTGTCAGCTGATTTCTCAACAGAAACTTTACAGGCCAGAAGGGAGTGGCAAGAAATATTCAAAGTGATGAATACCAAGAACCTACAACCAAGATTACTTTATCCAGCAAAGCTATCATTCAGAATTGAAGGTCAGATAAAGAGCTTCACAGATAAGGAAAAGCTAAAGGAGTTCATCACCACCAAACCAGGATTATATGAAATGCTGAAAGGTATCCTTTAAGAAGAGGAAGAGGAAGAAAAAGGTAAAGATACACATTATGAACAACAAATATGCATCTATCAACAAGTGAATCTAAGAATCAAGTGAATTAATAATCTGATGAACAGAATGAACTGGTGATTATAATAGAATCAGGGACATAGAAAGGGAATGGACTGACTATTCTTGGGGGGGAAAGGGGTGTGGGAGATGTGGGAAGAGACTGGACAAAAATCGTGCACCTATGGATGAGGACAGTGGGTGGGGAGTGAGGGCGGAGGGTGGGGCGGGAACTGGGAGGAGGGGAGTTATGGGGGGGGAAAAAAAAGAGGAACAAATGTAATAATCTGAACAATAAAGATTTAATTAAAAAAATAAATAAATAAAACTTGAGGAAACAAAAGCATCCTTTGTATTTTTGTTGTCTTAAATATTAATGAAATATGTTTCTATGTTACTTATAATATTTCTATCCAGGTTCACACAACATGAACTCTAGCCAGGCATTATTTATGAGATTCATTTCAAAGCAGATGAAATTTAGCTTCTTCGAAAAGGATAAATAATTCAGATTTTTTTTTTTTTTTTTAGTATTTCAGAGCAGGATCATATACCGTTGAATTCCTAAGGATGCTGGCAGATTCAACCCTTAGTTCAAAAGTATATACAATTTCCAGTGGAAATAGCACTGACATAAGGAAAATTTTCCCCACCTCCAGAACATATTATCAATCAAACATTTGGGAGAACCAACAGCAAAATTGGTTCTTATAATTGCTTGATAATTATTGTTTCATAGGGTCATTTTAGTTTAATGTTGTCCAGTAGTTGATCTTTTATTAAAAATCAATGCAGATGTCAGTTTAAAGAAACTCTGCTTCTCCCAACGTCTACTTGGAGGTCTAGATGACTTGTGGACTAATGGCAAAAACCAAAACTAAAACCAACAAAAAACCCATATGCACATCTCATTAACACTGTTAAGTGAAAAAGAACCTGTATAGGCAGACCTTAGAGATACTGTGGTTTTGGTTCCAAACCACTGCAGTAAAACAAGTGTTATTTTAAATATATATCTTTATTGATTTCAGAGAGGAAGGGAGAGGGAGAGAGAGATAGAAACATCAATGATGAGAGACAATCATTGATAGGCTGCCTCCTGCACATCCCCTACGAGGGATCAAGCCCACAACCCAGGATGTGCCCTTGACCGGAATCGAACCCGCAACTCTTCAGTCTGCAGGCCGACACTCTATCCACTGAGCCAAACAGGCTAGGGCAGCAAGTATTATTTTAAAGTGAGCCGTAATCATTTTGCTGGTGAAGGATCTTGCCTTCAATTTGTGATACTGTACATGCAAATCTGTGAAGCACAGTAAAAAGAGCTAACTTAAGCCAGTTTGGTTCACAGTTACTGGGTTCTTTTTGATATTGTAGATATTAGGAGGCCCAGTAATTATATGTAGGTGAGGGATCTAAGCCTCCTCCCCAACCCTCTCTCTACCAGGTTGCATGTTAGTCCAAACAAAATTCTGCCACACATACGGATACTTTTTAGCAAGCAGGTACAAACGCAGTCATGCAAACTCTTCTATGAGCATTTGAAATTCTAATCTGGGTCTTCTCAATGTTCTTGCTTCAAAGGTTCAATTGAGGCATAGGAGGAGCAGGATTTCAGTTTTAGTTGGTGTTAGGTGACAAAACCCTCAGATGATTGGTGGAACGGAATGCTTTCGTGATCCTACACCTAAGACACCATTCTTCAGGATATGGACTGTTGGGTGTACAAGTTCTTGTGAAGGTGAAGGCAACTGAACAGACAGTATTTCTGGACAGTCCACACATCTTAAATGCCACTTATTTTATTTTACACCTCCGATGTTAATGGGAGATAAAGGCAGCTTGCCAAGAGTTTTCAGGAAAGGCTGATGGATTATGGGTTCTTGATTAGTCTTTCTCTCATGCCAGCTAAGCACCGTCTCTGTCTGATTAAGGTGTGCAAGTGTTAACTTGTGTAGAGTAAACCCAACTTTTGTGAACAGGGAATGACATATCTAAACACATGGGCACTGATTAGATACCAACTCTGAGTCTAGCCTCTTAGCTCTTGCAGCTTGGATTTTTGACCAGGAAGCTGTATTAACGCCTGTCAGCTTCACAGCCAACCACTGCCTAATGGTTTCTTCCCGAAAATGTTTTACATTTTATTACTGACCTTGGGTGTTCACAGACATTTCTGAGCAAAGGGAAACAAACACACTGGTTTCCCTATAGGAAGATGGCAAATATTGGTTGAGCATCTACTTTCTGCTAGGCCCTGCAGGTGCTGCAAATTGTGTGATATCAATAAACCTTGCCTCCAAGGAGCTAAGATCTATGTTTTATATTTTTATGAATTTCAGAAAAGAAGGGTGAGGGAGAAAGAGATAGAAAATCACTGATGAGAGAGAATCATTGATCGGCTGCCTCCTGCATGCCCCCCACTGGGGATTGAGCCTGCAACCCAGGCATGTGCCCTGACTGGAAATCGAACTGTGACCTCCTGGTTAATAGGTTGATACTCAACCTCTGAGTCACAGAGGCAGGCCAAAAATCTATTAATGAGGATAGCCCAAGAGCATAAGTTGCTGTAATTACATTATTGAATGACCAACTGCTATCTGAAGGCGAGAAAGGGCTACATACGTCTGGTATCAATCAGTGTTGGAGTTGCTTCCCTCTAAACATGATTAACAAGTTACCATTCTTTGGAAGCTAGGTCAAATCTGTCGCAGGTAAATTACCCTGCCAAAGGACAGCGTTCAGTTACTAGGCAACATTCCTAATGTGCAGTAAGTTATTTCTTTTTCAGGGCTCTGGAGCTTTAGTTGAGGAGTCATCTAGAAGTGGAGGCATCTTGCAATGAATGCTGGCTTTGATTTTAGGCTCTAGATTCCTGGATGAGGCCTTGTTTCCATAACTGGCTTGGGAAACTGGGTTTTGTTTAAATCTTATTACAGCTATGATGGAAACACTCATGCTCTCCCTCCAAATAGTTTAGTGACCTTGCCATGATGTTTCTTGCCTTTTAGCCATCAAATCTGTAAGTGCTATTAACAGAAACATCTAAGGACTGACTGGCTTATAAAGGACATTGAATCCTGTATTAGTAATTCGTTGATTATTATACTTTTTAACATGAAAGACTAATAAGGACAAAATTGGAATTGTGCATACATTTATTAATCATATCGCAACTCAGTACTCAAGTCTATTTGAAATTTATTGAACTTTTAACCTAGTTTGAAGTAGTTACAGGTACGTCGGAGAATATGAATTCTTTGAGCTTAAGGAAATATTTTCTGCTACTTTTTTCAATTTTATACTCTATTAAAACAGCCACATTAATGTGCATTGTTAATTAGAGAGTAAATTACATTTGTTGCACATATCAGAATGTTGATTAAAACCTGTTCAAGGGTTTATCAAGATGATCTCATGCTAAAGAATAAGAAGGATGTTTTTAACTATCTTGACATTTTTAAAGCTAATTGCTTAGTTGTTTCCTGAAAATACCACACCACCACATGCTCTGCCAATGATACAAGACTATGTTTGGTTCTATTTCTGGGAATATATTAAAAAATTGTTTGTAACACTTACTTTCCTTCCTTGTTCTTGTGTTTGGTTTGAGAGCAACTGTCCTCATTTTGCCATCAACCTATTTAATGACACCAGCATCAATGGGAGACAATATACCAGTAAATATTATTTTAGCTCCTTTGGTTTGATTCTCTATCAAAGAGCTAACTTTTGTCATATTATCACTGGAATATTTCTAGTGCTTACATTAGTTCTTTATGCACTTACATCATGGTTCATATTTCGTTCTTTTACAGGAAATTTAAACAGTTGTCAGGTGCAATGGAATTTATGACAATTAATGGAACAACATTAAGGAATCTTGAAATCCTACAGAATCAGGTCAGGTAAACATAAGGGCTAGTTGTTTCAAATGGTTTTGAAAAAACAAAATTTGGAATAAGGTAGCATTTTGGAATAAGGTAATATTCTTAGGAATACAGGTGAAAACAACAATATTGTCTTCAACTGACCGCTCTGCCTGTCCTGTTATCTATTTATTAGTTGATTACTGTAGCACTGCTTTTTGGAGAATTAAATACAGTATAAGAAATACTTCTGTGGGGTTACTTAGTAAGCTATAGCGATGTCTGTTTTAATGATTGAAGTAACATGCTAATTCAGATAATTTCTGTATCAAATATTTGGAAGAACATCTTTGAAAATTCATATGAAGATTTTTTGTCTGCTTAATTATATTTTTCTACATTTAACTTTTTCTTGAAATGTTTGCAGTCTTATTTTATTATGCAGCATATAAAACAAGTTACTGTGATATTCAATTAGACTGTAAGATGCGTAATAATTCCCTTTACAAATTTTCATCATTTATTTGCCATTTATTGATGAATTAGGAAGATAATGGACCATTGAAATGATTGCTTTCATTATTATTAAATTGGCACTTGGTAGTGTGAGATGTTATGTTATAAAATTAACGATATCATAACAAAGTCATAGAAATAAGAAGTTTCAAGTCTTTTGAGTAAGTAGTGGAGACTGAACGATCTGAGTCAAAGGTATAAAGCTCTTCAGAAGCATTGATTACTGTTGTGAATTATAGTAAATGCCACATTTATTCTCCTGACTCCTGGATTTGTATATTACTAACTAGATTTTTTAATCTAGTTTCTCCCGCTTCCAAACTATCTGTGTATACTAGATAACACTTTCCATTCAATAACACTTTTATTTTGTCATTCATTTCATTTATCCAGAAGTGAGAATCTTTCCCACAAGTCTTTCTCATCAACTCTGTATACATCCCATGATAGGAAAGCAGTAGTAGGAATAAAAGGACATTTCTTGGATGAAGAAGAGCTCAGTCAGAGTCTGCACACACAGCCCCAGTATTCCAAGTTGTCCTTATTCTGCCACATCCTCCCTGTTCCAGTCCTACTACTGTGGAGTCAGTTCTGAAATCACATTCCAAAGGCAAAAATCATCTGTAACCAAAATACCCTTTAAAAATCCTTTCATTGTCAAGACTTGAGCCCTTGTAGAATGGAAGCTGAGAATGAACATCTGCGTGTCTTTGCACTTCAGCCTTGGCCTCTCTTACAGATGAGCAAGGACAGGGGCAATGAGGAGGGGCCAGTGTCAGGGAGAGCAGAGGTGTAACAGGACTGTGTTTGCCCACCCCTCTCTCTCCTCAGCCTGCTTCTCCAGTGAGGCCAGGTACCTGGAACCTGATTCCCTCCACTGTCCTCTTCCGGGGACCCTTTGCTGCAGGCGGCCCAGTCCGGCTCTTGTCTCAGAGGGTGGTGCTGTTGCTGCTCTGGACCAGCCTCGTCCGTGGGCCAATGCCCAGCTCCATCCTCAGGAGCCTCCGTGACCCTGAAGCTGCTCTGTGCTCTGCTTTCACTCCTAAGGCCCAGGGAGCTGATGTGATACCTTTTATAGTTCCTTCCTGCCAGGTGGCATTGGGTCCTGGTTATGAGTCTTTTTCCCCCAAACTTGGATTTAAGTGCCCTGAGAGAGGGAACATGTCCTAATATACCTTTGCCAATCACACAACTGAGTACATTAGGGAGGTTTTCTGTAAGTACCTGCTTGATGATTTGAAAGAAAAGGAAAAAGTTAAAATAAAACCACTCAGGTGAAAACTGCAATTTTATGTTCCAAACAAGATTTAACCTATTAATAGATTTTTTGTAATACAATGAAACCCTGGTTAGGATAAACCATCATCTCTAGTTAGTTGTAAATTCTTTTTATGACTCAACTTTGAAATAGAAAAGTATAGATAGATAAACTTTTACAAAGGATTTAATAAAACAGACTAAAATAAAACCCTTCCAGGGTAAATTCTGGGAGGGCGGTGCAAGCTCACATCTATCTCCAGTACCTTCTACTCCTTCTGTGCTGTTGTGAGAGCATTGGTTTTTAGAACAGTAATTCTGAGGCAGTGGGAGCTACTGAATTGCCAAAGGCAAATTGTATTTCCCAAGGCAGTAAAATGTATTATTATATTTTTAAGATGCTTAGGACAAATATATATTTCAAAAGAGATTTCTGAATAATTTATTCTTAGTTAACCAAAAACGACACAGACTATCTCTTTTCTGTGCAAAATATCAATACTTTCGGTATATTGTATATATATATATATATATATATATATATATATATATATATATATATGTTTGTGTTTTGTGTGTGTATGTATACACACATGTTCACTGATCAAACATTAAATGAACACTTGTTATGAGCCATACTTATGCCAGACATATGTAACATTGAAAATTGTGATCCATGGAATAATTAGGGCACATGATCAACTAGCACTTTTGGTACAAATACAATGATCTAGTTAATAAAACTTGTTTTCTGGTCTTTCTTAGACGGATATGAAAAGCAAAGGAAGTTTATTTTGGGTTTTGGACCATACTAAAACTTCATTTGGGAGACGGAAGTTAAAGAAGTGGGTGACTCAGCCGCTCCTTAATTTAAGGTAAAGGGAATTTTTTGATTGTGTTTAATCTGAAATTACGTATAGTAGTGAAAGTAAAGGCATGTTGGCCTCCTTAAAAACAAGGTTACTATGACATGTAAGAACACAACTTTAAATTGGAGAAGATTTTATTTTGTATCTGGCAACAGACTGTCTGATATTGTGAGGATTTTTTTCCTCGCCCCCAAGAATGAGCCTGCCTGCAGATTGGAAGACATAGGGTATGCTGAGGAAAGTGGGTTATGCAGTTAGCTTGGGCCATCAGTAGCATGAGGGGGTAAGGAGGGAAGAAGGGGTTGAAGAGATGGGGTGCTGCCTTTTGTAGAGGGCTTTGCAGGCTAGGCTGAGGAGTTGGTTAGAGGAAGTTAATCCAGTGATTCTGAGCATGGGAGTGACAGGGTCAGAGCTGGGCTTGTGTGTAGGAGGGGACAAAGTGGTGGTGGTGGGGCAAGTTACCAAGTTGACGGAGAGGTTCTGAGGACCTGAGCTAAGTTAGTATCAGTACTCTGAAAGAGGTCAGGTGTAAGACGTTTAGGACAGTAGAATGGGTAACTCGGGGCACCTTTATTGCATACCAAGCACTGTGCGAGAGGCTTTATGTGCACGTCACTTTTAAACTGCACGATGGCCTCACCGTTGGCTACATCTTATGCTGTGCTTGGTAAATAGTCATCTTGAAAAAAGGCTAGCAGACACTGTTATGAGTGTTAGTAGTAAGTTTTAAGAAATTGTTTTGATGGTGATAGTTACCAGATTACTTCAGCTTTTAGTGGGTTATTTCAATTTCCCTTCCTGACCATAAAGACCTTTAGACAGGGGAAGCTGACTAGATAAAGAAGAATTCTGAAAATGGAAGTATCTACGTGGGTTCATTACTCAAATGCAATAAGGATACCTTTTGGAGCAAGAGCAGACAGGACGGCCCTCCGCGGGCAGTGTGTGGACAGCCCCCTAAAGGTGTTGCATTCTGGGTAATGGAAAGCTATCTGCCTAAGCATCCACGGCAGTTTTTAGTATTTCATTTGCTTGGTTAAAATATTCATCAGAAACAGACTCACTAGTAGATGTTTGCATGAGAATTAAAATTTTTATTTTTATCATTAAATTTGTTTTCTAAAATGAGGATTAACTTGAGATAAGTTCAGTAGACCATGTTGTATGCTCTTCATCGACTGGACCATGTGTCCCTTGGGATCCTGCTCTCCCAGAAAGGCTGGAGAAAATAAATACTCCATGCATTGAACACTGATGCTTTCAAGTGTGAACTTTAAACTGGCTTGGCACTTATGTAGCCGGTAACAAACACAAAACCTTTCCTTTGCCTTTTTTATTTTAAGTCATAATTTTAAAACTTTCATCTTCCTAATTCTTCAAAATCCATTTTAAAAGAATTCGTTTAAATCTTAATGGCACTTACAACCTATTCCAAACAAATTCTCTGAGAAAATCTTCAGCTGATTAGTCGGTGGGTCAGTTATATATTTTTTGTTCCCCCCCTAAACTAACATAGGTGCCATGCATATCACATCAATGGTTCTGTTCGTCCAGGCTAACATTCTGTCTCTGACATTGGCAGCCAAATGTTAGTTTAGGACCAGGATTTCTTCTTTAGTGAGATCATAGAACAAATAATTGGTGACAAGGGAACTTAGTAATATAAAGCAGGTCTTCCAAAGTTCTCCAAGAGCCCATTACTTGCCATTCATCCATGAATTCTCTTAAATTCCCTTAAGATCTTTACATTTTTAGCTTATTTTAACTTCCAAGGCAAGCTCATATTCGTAAATCCAGGACCAAATGTTTCACGTTTCAGAGGATTTTTCACTCCCACCACCTTTTATTCTATAAAATGACCTCTTTGGTGCAGAATATACTAGTGCCCGGTACTTACTGACTGATTCAGATAATTCATTTAGATTATTGAGATTGGATTTTGCTTTAATGAAGCTCCATAAGTTTTTATAAATAGGTTATGCTTTCTTATGTGTTGTGATTTCAGAGAGGAAGGGAGAGGGAGAGAGGAGATAGAAACATCAATGGTGAGAGAAAATCATTGAGTCACTGCTTCCAGCACACCCCCACCCTGACCACTGGGGATCGAGCCCGCAACCTAGGCATGTGCCCTGACCTTCTGGTTTATAGGTTAATGCTCAACCACTGAGCCATGCCAGCTGGGCTAATTTTACATTCTTAATATCTCTTGAAACTATGAGCTATTTTCATTCCTATATTCTCTACCCAGTTCAGATCATTAACATCACCCCTGGATTACTGAAACTGCTTTCTAACCAATCTTTCTGCTACTGCTGTTTTGTTCTTTCAATTGTTGGCCATTGGCTCCCATTGCTCCTATGTGGTCTGCATTACTCACATGACCAGATCCCTGCTTACTTTCCCAGCTTCTTCTATCACACTTTCACCCTCCATCTTACACTACTTCTACAGCTGGTACTTTTTAAGTATTCAGTAATTATTCATTGAATAAATCGTGTATGTGAAAGGTGAAGCTAGGTAGACCAGGTAGTGAATCTTAGGCCCTAGGAGAGGGTTTATGATTCATGTTTCTACTAGGAGTCTGTAGTCTGTTTATGTCATTGGTTTAGCCATATTGCATGACGAATGTCTTAATGTCAGAATTTAATTTATTCATTTTATATCAGCTGTCTTTAGGGCAAGAAATTAGATCAACAAAACCAACCTCTCCTTAGCAGTTTGCATTTTAACTTTCCCCCTAAATAACCTTATGTTAGAATTATAGAGGCATCTCCATGAATAGCAATCAGGAGGTACAGACAGACTCCATCACATGCCCTTACAACGGCAATACTGTAGGTCACGCACTGAGTTTCTCAGTGACAGCCACACAAATTCTAATGTCATTACCCAGTTCATCTTCAAATGTGAAGGACTCCAGTGACACCACATTTAGTCCTTGGGGTTTTGGTGGTAAAAAAACAATCTTTGTCATCCCCAGAACCTCAAGTCCATAGTTTTTGTCATATGGAATGAAATGACTCAGGTGTCTTTATTTGTTTAGAATGTATCATGATTTTAAAAAAATTAAATGTGTTAGGGCGACAATATACATTTGTATATTGCATTGTGTACTCAACACCAAAAGTCTCCTTCCGTCACCATATATTTGATCCCCTTTATCCTCTTCATGTTCTCCGTATCCCCCTTCCCCTCTGGTAACCACCGTACTGTTATCTGTGTCTGTGAGTTTGTTTGTTTGATTTGATTGTTCTTTTGTTGCTTTCCATTTTATATCCCACATCTGAGTGAAATCATATGGTTCTTGTCCTTTTCTGTCTGACTTATTTCACGGAGCATGATACTCTCAAGATCCATCCATGTTGTCACAAATGGCAATATTTCATCCTTATGGCTGAGTAGTATTCCATTATAGATATGTACCACATCTTTATCCAGTCATCCACCAAAAGACACCTGGGTTGTTTCCATGTCTTGGCCACCATGAATAATAATGCCGTGAACATAGGGGTACATATATCTTTACAAATACATGTTTTCAGATTTTTCTAGTAGATACCCAGAAGGGGGGATTGCTGGGTCATATGGTAACTCTATTCTTAATTTTTTGAGGAACCTCCATACTGGTTTCCATAGTGGCTGTACTAGTTTACATTTCCACCAGTAGTGTATGAGTGTTCTTTTTCCTTTACATCCTCTCCAACACTTGTTTTCTCTTGCCTTGTTGATAATAGCTATTCTAACAGGAGTGAGGTAGTTTCTCATTAAGGTGTTGGTTTGCATTTCCCTTATAACTAGTTCATTTGAGCATCTTTTTAAATAACTGTTGGCCGTTTGTGTGTCTTCTTGGGAAAAGTGTCCTCTGCCCATTTTTTAATTTTATTGTTTATTTTGTTGTTGAATTGTTTAAGCTCTTTATAATTTGGATATTAACCCCTTATTGCAGTATTGTTCGCAAATATCTTCTCCTAGTTGGTTGGTTGCCTTTTTGTTTTGTTGATGGTTTCTTTTGCTGTGCAGAAGCTTTTTAGCTTGATGTATTCCTAGTCATTTATTTTTCTTTTACTTTCCCTGCCTTTGGGGTCAAGTTCACAAAAACCTCTGAGACCAAGGTCCATAAGTTTAGTACCTATGTTTTCTTCTGTGTTTTTTATTGTTTTAGGTCTTATATTTAAGCCTTTAATCCATTTTGAGTTAGTGTTTGTGTTATGGTTATCAAATAGCAACCTGGTTTCATTCTTTTGCATGTGGCTATTCAGTTTTTCCAACACCATTTATTGAGGAAGCTCTAGGTTATATTTTGTTTTAAATCAACTATAGAATACTATAAGGTATTCTGGAATATCTTTACCATCATCTAATTGACAGTGCTTCTTCCTGCTTTGTTTATTGTCACCAAATCTCTTTCAGTGATTGCACTGAACTAATTGTTCTCTATTCTAGAGGTCTGACTATTGTTTTACAGTTATTTGGAAAGCCTTCTTACTCCTGCTAATAAATAACAGTTCTAAGGTATGCAAAGTATTTTATTTATGAAACTTGATTAGAAGTTATTTTTATTTCTTTGCATTATGATCTAGGTATAGGAGATAAAGTGGAATTATAGCTGCCTCAATGATGAGAGATTTGTGGTAAACAGTGCCTCCCTGTCGATGTTAGACATCTGTAATTGGTATGGCATTCCTTCTCAACGCAGCCTACTAACCAGTCTCAACATAGTATTTCAAGTCACTACTCCCAGATTTAGCACAGGAGATCCCTGAACTAGTTTTCCTTGTGTAATCCTTCCTTGTTGTTCACTTTACTCAAAATACCTTTTGCATGAAATGTCTTAAGTGTTATCTACACATAGTTATTACCAAGCTTATATATTGGGTGCTGTTTTCCCCTTCCCCCTGCTGTTCTTTGTGGAATCTACCAAATTTTGTAAGCCAGTAAAGTTCACCATAAAAATGGTGATAACAGTTAACATGTTTTGAGTAGTTATTATGTACCAGGCACTGTGCTAAGTGCTTAATATGTATTGTTTCATTGAATTCTTGTAACAGCTCTATATGAGGACATTATTATTCTCATTTATAGATAGAGAAACTAGAGCAGGGCTAAATAACTGGTAAATGGTAGAGCCTAGATTTGAACTTAGGTCACCTGCCTTCTCAACCCCATTTATTAACCCCCAAGCTATTACCTCCCTATAACAAATGAAGGCTGGGTTAAAGCCAGAATGATTCATAGTGAGCATGCTTTTGCCTGCGGTATCACTAGGCTAAAATAAAAGCTACTACCTTTGTATTTTCTCAGATTGCAAACCAACTTAACACGACCTTTACAGTCTCTTTCTAAGAAACTTACAGTTTTGTCTTTATTTTTTGCTTGTTTTTTTTTTTAATTTTTATTGCTGAAAGTATTACATATGTTGCCTTTTTTTCACCATTAACCCCCTCCAGCCTGGCCCCCGCCCCCTGCCCCAGGCTTTCACCACAATTGTCCGTGTCCTTTGGTTATGTATATGTACATGCAAGGTCTTTGGTTGATTACCTCTCACCCTCCCTCACCTTCCCTCTGAGATTCCACAGTCTGATCCATGCTTCCAAGTCTCTGGATCCCTCTGTTCATTAGTTTATTTTGTTAATTAGATTGTACATATGAGTGAGATCATGTGATACTTGTCTTTCTCTGACTGGCTTATTTCACTTAGCATGATATTCTCCAGGTTGCTTGCTCCACGCTATCTCAAAGGGTAAGAGATTCTTCGTTTTTACTGCTGCATAGTATTTCATAGTATAAATGTACCACAGCTTTTTTATCCACTCATTTACTGATGGGCACTTGGGCTGTTTTCAGATCTTAGCTATTGTAAATTGTACTGCTATGAACATCGGGCACAATTCTTCCTGATTGGTGTTTCAGGTTTCTTAGGAAATATTCCTAGAAGTGGGATCAATGGGTCAAATGGCAGTTCCATATTTAGTTTTTTGAGGAAACTTCATACTGTCTTCCATAGTGGCTGCACCAGTCTGCATCCCCACCAGCAGTGTATTAGGGTTCCCTTTTTCCCACATCCTCGCCAGCACTTGTCATTTATTGATTTGTTGATGGTAGCCATTCTGACAAGTGTGAGGTAATACCTCATTGTTGTTTTAATTTGCATCTCTCTGATGATCAGTGACTTTGAACATTTTTTCATATGTCTCTTAGCTGTCTGTATGTCCACTTTATAGAATTCCTATTTAGGTCCCTTTGCTCAGTTTTATATCTATGTTTAAAAAATGTTCTGGTGAACTTCATAAATATGATTTGGATTTTTATTAACCTTTTTTGCTTTTATCTTTTCATATCTCAGACAACCTTTATAAATTTTGAGAGAATAGCTATCTTTGTCGGCTGTCTTATACATTCACAGATGGCATTACTTTATCTGTCCTCATACCATCTGTAGCATCATCTCAGCCTATTCCAATTGGTGTCGTCTTTCATTTATTCAGGAGTGAGTTTATTCAAATAAAACTTTATATTTGTATAGCATTTCGGGTAAATGTTAGGGTAAAACAGTGGTTTATTTTATCACAACAATCCTATGCAAAGGAATTTTAATTTTTCATTTATTTATGTTTTACCTCATCTTGCTTTACTTTATATGTAGTCTTTGAAGTTGAATTGAATTCAGCAACCATTTATTGAGCACATATTGTGATCCCAGAACTGTGGGAATAAAGATATGACCCCTGTTCTCACTGAGCTTACAGTCTAGTGGAAGAGACAGTGAGGAAGCAAATAGAGTTATGAAATAGAGGGTGGTATGGAAAAGGATTAAGTCTGGTCTGGTACTCTAGAAAGCCCTCTCAGAGGAAGGGTGATTAGGAGCTTGTGGGTTGTAGCAAAGAGGAAAAGAAACTCTAAGGTATAGTGAGCAGTACACTTGAAAGCTCTGACATTAGAGAATTTGGAGTGACCAAGACACTGGAAGAAATTCAGAGTGAGAGGAAGAGAGTGACAGGTGTTCTGAAGTGAGACTTGAGAGGTAAGCAGGAATCACTTGTAGGTCAACTAAGGATTCTGGATTTGGACCTAAGATTATGGCAGGTGTTTGATGAGATTAAGGCAGAGGTATGACATGATATATTTGGGTTCTAGGAAGACCTCTCAGGGTACAGTGTTGAGAATGGTCTGGAAAAAGGGACAGCCGTGGATGTGGGAGGGGAGGGAGGAGGCTGTTTTAGCAGTCTGAGAAATGATCTTTTACTTGGACTAGTGTATTGGAGAGAAATGGGTGGATTTAAGAGACCACCCCAGTGAGAATGGAAGAGCCAATCTGTGTCTACCGAGCTCTGGTTTGCTCTGCTCTCTCATGCTAAACAAATGCCTGTTTTATAGCCAGAGAAAAACGGAGCAGAAATGAGACCTGAAATTAGTTTCTGTATCAGGAACAGGCATGGCCTCACAGGATAGCTATAAAGATAATAAAGATAATAGCACTCAGTTAATTGCAAAGTACTCAATTTAACAGTTGTCATCTAGGCAGGATTCTGATGTGAGGTTTGCCCTTTCATGTGAATGTGTGTGATATCAACATAACTTTGATAAACAAATGTGCATTTAGAGCTAGTGTCTCCCTTTCCCTCCAAATGTCAGTTCATTCTTTCATTTGCTTGCTTGTTCGTTCGTTCATTCATTCATTCATTCATTCATTCAAACATTTACTGAGGGCCTGCTAGCCACTAGATAGGTGTACTTATCTCAGGCTTTAATATCACATGTGGCCATTGTACCTAGTGTAGGCCTTTGGTGTTCATAGGAACTAGGTGGGCCACATTGCATAGATGACACATTTAGTCAGGTTTCCATTTTAAGTTGACAGGGCCTCCTCATTCCTTCCCAAGTGACACATCACTTAGAGTGTAGACATTGATAGAATCCTGCGGCCCTGGCCTCCCATGTCTCCTGATGTTGTTCCGCTGTGTTTTCTGTAGCTGCTCCCAGTCTTTGCTTGGGCTCCATATGCCTAATTCCAGTTCACTCAAACAGTTGGTCGGTTCCGGTCCTTTATGGAAGCAGTTGGTTAATGGGATGAATTGTTTTTGACTGAGATGGTCAGTCATTTCAGGCAGGAAAATCTGGTTGCCCATCGTAAACCTGTTATAGTAGCCAAGGTGATGCAAGCAGTTGTAGCACATAAATCCTCAATCTGGTGTAAATACAATAGATGTTTACTTCTTGCTAATGTAAAGTCCAGTGGGTGGTGGATGCGAGATTGGAGGGGTTTTTTTTTTTTTTTTCTCCATTTGTGGACCCAGGCTGATGGAGTCAGCAAGATTGCCCTGGGCTCAATGTCCAGTAGGCAAATGGGGAGAGAGCAAACACCAGGAGTTTTTCATGGGCCAGGGCTAGCAGTAGCGTAATCCTTCCTACCACCGTTCATTGGCTAGAAATTGGGTACACGCCCATACCTATCTTCAGAGGAGGCTGAGAAGTGCATTCTCTGCATCTGCCCAAGAGGAAGGGAAAACCCGATGAGCCTGTCTCTGCCCCTCTTTGTGTGGTACCTGCTTTGTGATTCAAATGATGAGGATCAGGAAAGGACCAATGATGTAGAGAAGCCTTCTTTGTGGCTGGGCTTTAGAGTGGGAGATGTCCACATTCTCACTGCTACCACGTCTTATAACTGCTATTACTGTTCTCACAGGGAAATAAATGCTCGGCTGGATGCTGTGTCTGAAGTTCTCTATTCTGAATCCAGTGTGTTTGGTCAGATAGAAAATCATCTACACAAATTGCCTGACATAGAGAGAGGAATCTGTAGCATTTATCACAAAAAAGTAAGTGTGGTACAATCAAATCTGTTAAAATCGGTAATGTTCCTCAGCATGAGCACATCAGATATTAAAAGAAAACATCTCAGAGCTTTAGTGTTACTGTATTTTGTAAAATGTTGCAGAGAACTCGAGAGAATCCTCAAAAATTTTAACTGCACAAATTAAGATTTTTCCAGTTTTTGCATTGTAAAAAATAATTTGCCTACTTCTGTCAACTGCTGCAACACACAGAGGTTCTTCGGTTATAAAACAGGATATTGTCATGTTTGAGTCTCAAAGTGTGGACCATCGTCAAAATAGGAAATTTATTTAGATTAGCTACTTTTAAAAAGAGTTGACTGATTATTTTGACCTCAGAATAGCTTCTTATTTGACTTAAAGGAAAATCTGCTTGTATAATATTTGTAGTGGTTTAATATGCAAACACGTTTAGATATTGAAGGTAAGTTAAAAACATTATTTTGATTTTCGTTATTTAAGCTTTACAGTTTAAGTCATAAAAATGACAGGACAGTTATTCGCAGATGACATGATATTGTACATAGAAAACCCCAAAGACTCCACCAAAAAACTACTAAACTTAATAAATGAATTCCACAATGTAGCAGGATACAAAATTAACACCCAGAAATCTATGGCTTTTTTATACACCAATAATGAATTTACAGAAAGAGAAACTAAAAAAACAATCCCATTTACCATTGCACCAAAAAAATTAAGATACCTAGGAATAAACTTAACTAAGGAGGTAAAGGACCTGTACTCGGAAAACATTGGAAAAAGAGATAGAGGAAGACATAAACAAATGGAAGAACATACCGTGTTCATGGATTGGTAGAATCAACATCATTAAAATGTCTATACTACCCAAAGCAATCTATAGATTCAATGCAATCCCCATTAAAATACCAATGGCATTATTCACAGACCTAGCACAAACTCTCCAAAAATTCATCTGGAATAAAAAAAGACCCTGAATAGCCACAGCAATCCTGAGAAAGAAGAACAAAGTTGGAGGGATCACAGTACCAGATATCAAGCTTTATTACAAAGCCACTGTTCTCAAAACTGCCTGGTACTGGCACAAGAACAGACATATCGACCAATGGAACAGAACAGAGAACCCAGAAATAGACCCAAGCCATTATGCTCAGTTAATATTTGACAAAGGAGGCAAGAGAATACAATGGAGTCAAGACAGTCTCTTTAATAAATGGTGCTGGGAAAATTGGTCAGATACATGCAAAAAAAGAAAAATGAAACTAGATCACCAACTTACACCATACACAAAAACAAACTCAAGCTTTTTCGCAAATGAGTTGCCGCCAGAACACAGGTGTCGTGAAAACCACCATTAACTCAAACCCAAAGTGGGAAAAGACTCACATCAACATCGTCGTCTTTGGACATGTAGATTCTGGCAAGTCTACCACTACTGGCCATCTGATCTACAAATGTGGTGGGATCGACAAAAGAGCCATTGAAAAATTTGAGAAGGAGGCTCTTGAGCTGGGAAAGGGCTCCTTCAAGTATGCCTGGGTCTTGGATAAACAGAAAGCTGAACTGGAGCGAGGTATCACCATTGCTATCTCCCTGTGGAAATTTGAGACCACCAAGTATTACGTGACCATCACTGATGCCCCAGGGCACAGAGACTTCATCAAAAACATGATTACAGGCACATCTCAGGCTGACTGTGCTGTCCTGATTGTTGCTGCTGGTGTTGGTGAATTTGAAGCAGGCATCTCCAAGAATGGACAGACCTGTGAGCATGCCCTTCTGGCCTACACGCTGGGTGTGAAACAGCTGATTATTGGAGTTGACAAAATGGATTCCACTGAGCCACCCTACAGCCAGAAAAGATACGAGGAAATTGTTAAAGAAGTCAGCACCTACATTAAGAAAATTGGCTATAACCCTGACACAGTAGCATTTCTGCCAATTTCTGGTTAGAATGGTGACAACATTCTGGAGCCAAGTGCTAATATGCTTTGGTTCAAGGGATGGAAAGTCACCCGTAAAGATGGCAATGCCAGTAGGACCACACTGCCTGAAGCTCTGGATTGCATCCTGCCACCAACTCGTCCAACTGACAAGCCCCTGCGTCTGCCCCTCCAGGATGTCTACCAAATTGGTGGTATTGGTACTGTCCCTGTGGGCCGAGTGGAGAGTGGTGTTCTCAAGCCCGGTATAGTGGTCACCTTTCTCTAGGCAACGTTACAACTGAAGTAAAGTCTGCTGAAATGCACCATGAAGCTTTGAGTGAAGCTCTTCCTGGGGACAATGGGCTTCAATGTCAAGAACATGTCTGTCAGAGATGTTCGCTGAGGCAGTGTGGCTGGTGACAGCAAAAATGACCCACCAATGGAAGCAGCTGGCTTCACGGCTCAGGTGATTATCCTGAACCACCCAGGCCAAATCAGTGCTGGATATGCACCTGTGCTGGATGGGCACACAGCTCACATTGCTTGCAGATTTGCTGAGCTGAAGGAGAAGATTGATCGATTGATCAATTGATTGATTCTGGGAAAAAGCTGGAAAATGGCCCTAAGTTTTTGAAATCTGGTGATGCTGCCATCGTTGATATGACTCCTGGCAAACCCATGCGTGTTGAGAGCTTCTCTGACTACCCCCCTCTGGGCCGTTTCCCTGTTCGTGTCATGAGACAGACAGTTGCTGTGGGTGCCATCAAAGCAGTGGACAAGAAGGCAGCTGGAGCTGGCAAAGTCACTTAGTCTGCCCAGAAAGCGCAGAGGCTAAATGAACATTATTCCCAACTCCTGCCACCCCAGTTTTAACCAGTGGTGGAAGAACCGTCTCAGAACTGTGTGTCTCAATTGGCCATTTAAGTTTAATAGTAAAAGACTAGTGAGTGATTACAATGCATCATAAAACCTTCAGAAGGAAAGGAGGATCATTTGTGGACCTTTTGGTTCTTTTGTGTGTGTGGCAGTTTTTAAGTTATTAATTTTTAAAATCAGTACTTCTTTTTTTAAAAATATATTTTATTGATATTTTACAGAGAGGAAGGGAGAGGGGATAGAGAGTTAGAAACATCGATGAGAGAGAAACATCGATCAGCTGCCTCCTGCACACCTCCTACTGGGGATGTGCCCACAACCAAGGTACATGCCCTTGACCGGAATCGAACCTGGGACCTTTGAGTCCGCAGGCCGACGCTCTATCCACTGAGCCAAACCGGTTAGGGCAAAATCAGTACTTTTTAATGGAAACAACATGACCAAAAATTTGTCACAGAATTTTGTTATTTTGTTAAAATAACAAAGCTTAATGAGAAACCTGTGTGTTCTTTTGGTCAACACTGTAACTTTCTGTTATACTACTTAGGTAAAAGACTTCAGAGTTGCCCACTGGAAATAATCTATTTCCAGTGTTATATCTGCTGATACTTTACAATTGGATAGTTCTGTTAACATTTTTTTTCTGGGTGGGAACTTTGGGGTTTTGTGTGTGTGTGTGTGTGTGTGTGTTTGTGTGTGTGTGTGTGTGTGTTTGTGTTTGTTTTTTTTCCACTTAAAGGGAGGAAACACCTGTCTCTTTATGGTAAAAGCTGTGGGAAAGGGGGTCTGTTGGTGTAACACTAAATAGTTCAGGATAGGTAAGCAAAGAGTAACTTTGTGTTGGATGCCGGGGTCCAACCCCAGCAGGTCCAGGGGTCCCCAAAGGTGTGGACGGAGTCGGTGAAGAAGGAATGACACGGAGACAGCGTTCAGTTGATCAGCAACCTAGCCAGGATCTCTAGCCCGGATCTCCAGAGAGGTTCTGCTTCAGATCTCCAGCCAGGTTCTGTAGCCATGTTCCCTCGCTAGGTTCTCCAGCCAGATTCTGTCTGAGATCTCCAGCCAGGTTCGGTCACCAGGTTCTAGTCAGGTTCTCTTGCCAATTTCTGTAGTCAGGTTCAGTCCAGGATCTTTTGCCATGTTTTCTCCAGCGAAGTTCTTCTGTCTCTAGAGAACGTTCTGTGTAAGTTCTGTGTTCTGAATTCTGTCTCTTTTTGTCTTGTTGCATCTGTATTTATACCAGTTGATTCTAATCCTGTCAATTTCTATTACAAAGGTTAGGGCGTTTCTTATCTCCATTCCAGGGAGTAAAGATTATGTAGCTTAAGCATGATTGTTTGTAGTTAAATTGATTAACTACCCGCCTGGCACTTAGTTAAGGGGTTTCATCCCCTCCCTAACTTCAGGGGAAAATCCCTACCTGGGGATTCAACTTTTCTCGGAGAGGTGACCTTGGTTAAAACACAGCGCCAAGAAGGTGAGCAAACACATTAAGAACAGTATGCCATATATGCCAGGTCCCTTGAAACAGCAAGGATGGACCGGCTCCTGGCAAATCCCCCCTTTTTTATTTTTTAAAAGCAGGAATTAAAAAGAAAAACCTCAAATGCTCTCTTATATCCATTTTAAGCGTAGGATTGGCGCTTTCTGCTATTACCTGAGTCCTGATCTATCACCCCAGGGAGAGCTTGCCAATCCTGCACTTTCCCGGGGTGGAAAGGCTGCAGTGGGGTTAAGGATAAGGCTCCTTGGGCCTACCTTCTCCCATGCCTCTACATTTACCTTTCCGGCACCTTTCCTTCCTCAGAAAAGCATGGACGTATTTCTTGTATAAAATGTTCCATCTGACTGAGAGTAACCTTAATTCCTCTGCTAGAAAGCATATGTGTTAAAAGATCAATACAGAGTCTTATTTCTTTAGACTCAGTATGGCACATCTTCTTAATCTAAAGATCAATACAGAGTCTTCTTTCTTTGGACTCAGTATGGCACATCTTCTCAATCTAAGAATCAATACAGAGTCTTCTTTCTTTGGACTCAGTATGGCACATCTTCTCAATCTAAGTTCTGTGCTATCCACCTTCTTACCCTACTTATCCTCTGTAGCGGGGTCTGCAGTACCCTGGTGGAGTCCTATCCGTCCCGAGTGTGGGGTTCTCAATGGGGGGGGGCTTACCTAAGGGAATCCTGTTCCAGGGGTTCCCAAAGGTGTGGACGGAGTCGGCGAAGACTATCCACCTTCTTCCTACGGTGGAGTCCGATCCATCCCGAGTGCGGGGCGCTTACCTAGGGGTCCCTGTTCGGGCGCCAGATGCCGGGGTCCAACCCCAGCAGGTCCAGGGGTCCCCAAAGGTGTGGACGGAGTCGGTGAAGAAGGAATGACACGGAGACAGCGTTCAGTTGATCAACAACCTAGCCAGGATCTCTAGCCCGGATCTCCAGAGAGGTTCTGCTTCAGATCTCCAGCCAGGTTCTGTAGCCATGTTCCCTCGCTAGGTTCTCCAGCCAGGTTCTGTCTGAGATCTCCAGCCAGGTTCGGTCACCAGGTTCTAGTCAGGTTCTCTTGCCAATTTCTGTAGTCAGGTTCAGTCCAGGATCTTTTGCCATGTTTTCTCCAGTGAAGTTCTTCTGTCTCTAGAGAATGTTCTGTGTAGGTTCTGTGTTCTGAATTCTGTCTCTTTTTGTCTTGTTGCATCTGTATTTATACCAGTTGATTCTAATCCTGTCAATTTCTATTACAAAGGTTAGGGCGTTTCTTATCTCCATTCCAGGGAGTAAAGATTATGTAGCTTAAGCATGATTGTTTGTAGTTAAAGTGATTAACTACCCGCCTGGCACTTAGTTAAGGGGTTTCATCCCCTCCCTAACTTCAGGGGAAAATCCCTACCTGGGGATTCAACCTTTCTCGGAGAGGTGACCTTGGTTAAAACGCAGCGCCAAGAAGGTGAGCAAACACATTAAGAACAGTATGCCATATATGCCAGGTCCCTTGAAACAGCAAGGATGGACCAGCTCCCGGCAGTAAGCTAGTTTCTAAAGGCCAAATTCTGTAAAGGCCACGTGTTAACATATAAAATTTTGTAGTTACATTAATATTGAGTAAATTTGTTGGTATGTCAAATTTCAGTTTCCCAGCTTTACTGGAATGTGAATTCACATTGACAAATGCTGAGGTGGTTTAAGAACCTAAAGTGAGGTTTGAATAGTATTGAGCACTGCCTTGCTGCAGTTATTGTATCCAAATTCTAGGAAAAATAAATTGATGCTGGAAAAAAAACACAACTCAAAATGGTTAAAGGACTTAAATGTAAGACGGGAAATCATAAAAATCCTACAAGACTCCATAGGCAGCAAAATATCGTACATATGTCGTAGCAATATCTTTACTGATACAGCTCCTAGGGCAATGGAGACTAAGGAGAAAATAAACAAATGGGACTACATCAAAATAAAAAGCTTTGCACAGCAAAATAAACCATCAACAAAACAACAAGGAAGCCCACTGCATGGGAGAACATATTTGCCAATGTTATCTCATGTAAGGGTTTAATCTCCAAAATTTACAGGGAATTCATACAACTTAACAAAAAGAAGATAAACAACCCAATCAAAAAATGGGCAAAGGACCCAAGTAGACACTTTTTGAAAGAGGACATACACAAGGCCGAGAGAAATATGAAAACATGCTCAAAGTCACTAATCATCCAAGAGATGCAAATCAAAACAACAATGAGGTACCATCTCACACCTGTCAGAATGTCTATCATCAACAAATCAACAAACGACAAGTGTTGGCAAGGATGTGGATAAAAAGGAACCTTCATGCACTGCTGGTGGGAATACAGACTGGTGCAGCCACTGTGGAAAATAGCATGGAGTTTCTTCAAAAAGTTAAAAATGGAACTCCCATATGACCCAGTTATCCTACTTCTAGGAATATATCCCAAGAAACAAGAAACAACAATCAGAAAGGATATATTATATGCACCCCTATGTTCATAGCAGCACAATTTACAATAGCTAAGATTTGGAAACAGCCTAGGTGCCCATCAGCAGATGAGTGGATTAAAAAACTGTGGTACATCTACACAATGGAATACTATGCTGCTATAAAAAAGAAGGAACTTTTACCATTTACAACAACATAGATGGAACTGGAGAGCATTATGCTAAGTGAAATAAGCCAGTCAGAGAAAGATAAATATCTCACTCATATGTGGGATATAATGATCAACATAAACTGATGAACAAAAATAGATCCAGAGACAAGGTAGCACTGAACAGACCGTCTAACCTCAGAGAGAAGGCGAGAAGGAGGGGGGAGGGCGGTTAGAGATCCACCAAGGGACTTGTATGTATGCATATTAACATATCCAATGGACTCCGACACTGGGGCGGTGGGGGCTTGTCCTGGAGGATGGGAGTGGTGGGGGCTGGGGGCAGTCAATTGGGGAAAAAGGAGACATATGTAATACTTTAAACAATAAAAAAAATGAAAAAAAAATGACAGGACAGGTTTTTCACTCTTAGGGAAATAATTTACTTTATGGTCAAAAGGTAAACTTCCAGTTATAAAATAAATAAGTTATGGAGATATAATGTATAGTCTGGTGACAATAGTTAGCAATACTGTATTGTATATTCAAAAGTTGCTAGGATAGTAGATCTTACAAATTCTCATCACAAACGACAACCTTTGTGTACTGTTGGTAGTACTGAAATTAGTGAGGCACTATGGAAAAGGGTATAAAGATTCCTCAAAAAAATGAAATATAAAACTACAAGATGACCCTGCAATTCCACTTCTGGGTATTTATCTGAAGAAAATGAAAACACCAATTTGAAAAGATATATACATCCTTATTTTCATTGCAGCATTATTTACAACTAGAGGCCTGGTGCATGAAATTCATGCACGGGTAGGGTCTCCAGGCCTGGCTGGTGATCAGGGCTGATCTGTAGGGTGACCAGTGTTCAGGGGGCCCCACTGTCACTCACCTTGGCCAGCCTGGCGCCGCCCACTTGCTGGCCCTGGCCCCCGCCGCCAGTTGCCTCCCACCACTGGTAGCCAATCTGTTCTCTGTATCTGTGAGTTTAGTTTTTTTTATTGTTGTTGTTATTGTTTCTTTAGATTTCACATATAAGTGAGATCATACAGTATAGAATCTAATTGATCTTAAAGGTATTCAATGGAGAAAGAATGACTTTTTTAAAAGAATTTCAAATGTCCTTTACTAAAGAACTTATGACTCACTCAGAAGCTGTTCCTTGTTGCTGTTTTAATGTTTAATGTGCATAAAGATTGGTTTGAAAAGTGAAGATTAGAAATGATATAGTAACAAACCAAATCATTAGGAAATCTAAATACTTTAAGCCAAATTTTTATGGATAGTTAGCTGGCTCTTGGAACCCGCCATCAAACACATGTCTGTTCTTTATCATTAGAGTACTCTAAAAATCTTCTGCTGTATGCACCAAATGGTGAGTGGTATTCTGGGTACAGAATGTTTTAATTATGTGAAATTCATAAAATGGTAAGGAACAATGTTTGGCTATTGTGGAAGCAGTAAGCCTATCCCATCTTGCTGTGTGTAAGGCGCCATGGGATAGGCACAAGAGGTATTTTTACAATGATAATAATAGAGGACCCCAAGTGGGTTAACCCTGAAATAAAATAAACATTTCTTTTAATAGAACTTAAAATCCAGATCTTAGAAAATTGTGATAGTCACAGGAACCAATTAACTTTTTTTTTTTTTTTAACTCAAGAACTTTTTTGTAAGAAAGTGACACATAACTGCTAAGGTTGGCATATACTTAAAGGATAATAGCACTTAGTAAATGTCGGAAAGACAGTGATTCCAGAATTTGTTGTGTGTGAGAATAGTTTCTTAGCCAGACTGGGGTAGGCCTGAAGTCAGATTTCCAGTGCGGAGCTTCGGCTGGGGCTCTTCCGGCCTGTGATGCTGGCTTTTGCACTTGCAGGTCTGTGCTAACGCTCTTCCACAGGGCAACATGCTGCTGGGAATGGGGCTGTGCTGGAGTGGCTCTGGGAGCAGCTGCCTTGTCCTCTGCCTCAGCTTTCCCCACATCCTCAGCTTTCTTTCAGAACCATTGAAAGACACTTGAGAATAATCTTCCTTGGGCACTTAGGACTTGATTGGAAAGAGCTTCTGGTTTTCAGTCTGCTTCTGTTGTTGACTTAAACTTTACATCCCATCTGAGCATGAAAAATCAACCCTTTTTTCCTTCTCAAATTGCAATGATCTCATGTAGGTTATTATTAAAAACTAGAGGCCCAGTGCACAAAAATTTGTGCATTGGGCTTGTGCCCTCTCGCAGTCTGGGACCTCTCAGGGGATGTCCATCTGCTGGCTTAGGCCCGCTCCCCAGGGGATCAGGCCTAAGTTGGCAGTCAGACACCCCTCTGGCAGCCCAGGAGCATTTGGGAGATGTCCACTTGCCAGTGGGGAACAGGCCTAAGCTGCAGTCGGATATCCTTAGCGCTACTGAGGAGGCAGGAGAGGTTCCCACCACCACTGCTGTGCTGGCAGCTGGCAGCCTGGCTTGTGGCTGAGCAGAGCTCCACCTGTGGGAGCACACTGACCACCAGGGGGCAGCTCCTGCATTGAGCGTTTACCTCCTGGTGGTCAGTGTGTGTCATAGTGACCAGTCATTCCCAGCTGTTCTGCTGTTAGGGTAAATTTGCATATTACCCTTTTATTATATAGGATAGAGGCCTGGTGCATGAGAGGGGGCCGGCTGGTTTGCCCTGAATCAGTGTGTCACGGATCAGGGTGGGGTTCCCACTGGGGTGCCTGGCCAGCCTGGGTGAGGGGCTGAGGGCTGTTTTAAGGCTGGCCATGCCCCCCAGCAACCCAAGCTCCCAGCCTCTCCTTTTTTTAAAACTGGGATTTATTTATCTTCTATAATTGAACCTTTGTAGTCTTGAGTGGAGCCCAGGTCTGGCTGGAAGCCTGGGGTGCCCCTAGCATCCCAGGCTCCCAGCCCCTCCTTGAGTGGAGTCCATGGCCAGCTGGAAGCAGGTATATGGGATTTATTTATCTTCTATAATTGAAACTTTGTAGCCTTGAGCGGAGTCAAGGGCCAGCCAGAGCAGGTGGGAAGCTTGGCTTCCTTCATTACTGGGGGCAACCCAAGCCACCTGCTCCCTCCAGCTCCATGGCCTCCGCCATCTTAGTTGGGTTCATTTGCATACCTGCTCTTGATTGGCTGGTGGGCGTGGCTTGTGCATAGTGAAGTGATGGTTAATTTGCATTTTCCTCTTTTATTATATAGGATTATATTGAAAATGTTTTTTTTTTAGTCTTTCATTTTTTTGGTTTTCTTTATTAAATATATTTTTATTGATTTCAGAAAATAAGGATGAGGGAGATAGAGATAGAAACATCAATGATGAGAATCATTGATAGGCTGCCTCCTGCACACCCCCCTACTGGAGATTGAGCCTGCAACTCCAGGCATGTGCCCTGACAGGGAATGGAACCATGACCTCCTGGTTCATAAGTGGACACTCAACCTCTGAGCCACACCAGTTGGGCTAGTCCTTCATCTTTGTTAAAATGTATCAAGTGACTATTGACCAAAAAGCTTCTAGTTCCACATTTATGCAAATAGTCCAGTTTCCTGTATGTATCTTTCCCAGCATACAGTGGCCTTTCTGGAGAAGAGGTGCTTTATGCTACACTTTTAACTAAACTTTTGTTCAGTTGGATCTAACATCTTATTTTTCTGCATAATTTAATTCATTCCTTATAGTTAGTAGTTGTCTTTCGAAATACGTTCTTAGCATTAATCCATTTTATATATATTACTTATTGTGTATACTTACCATTAACTCAACCCTAAATCTCTTTTACCTCAAGATATTTAATTTCATAAAATATTTTTTAAAAATATATTTTTATTGATTTCAGAGAGGAAGGGAGAGGGAGAGAGAGATAGGAACATCAGTGATGAGAGAGAATCATTGATCAGCTGCCTCTTGCACGCCCCCTACTGGGGATTGAGCCTGCAACCCAGGCATGTGCCGTTGACCGAATCGAACCCAGCACTCTTCAGTCCACAGGCCGATGCTCTATCCACTGAGCTAAACCAGCTAGGGTTCAAATATTTTTTAAATTTTATTTTCTTGAACCTTCTTAACTGATCCAACCTGGACTTGTTGCCCTTCTCATTACAACTGTTATACAACTACCTTCTTAGGTTCCCTTTATTTCCCTTGAATTGAATCTTCTGTTTTCTGTATTTCATGTATTCCTCTTGGTTTCTTCCTTCTGTTTGATGAAATACACCCTCAGAAGCATTCTGAGAAGGGGTATTGAAATGTTTTGAGACATTGATATCTGGAAATGTCTTTTTTCCCCCTACTTTCACTGTTTTTGGTAGTTTGGATGTAAAACTCTAGGCTACAAATTATTTTCCTTCGAGGGCACAGACATACAATGGGGTAAAGATAGTTTGTTCAATAAATGGTGTTGGGAAAATTGGACAGATTTGTGCAAAAATGGAAACCAAGCCACCTTTTTACACCATACACAAGAACAAACTCAAAATGGATTAAAAACTTAAATTTTATACTTGAAACCATAGAATCTTAGAAGAAAACATTGGCAGTAACATCTCAGACATTTCCCATAACAGTATTTTTTTCTAATATATATCCTCGGGCAAGGGAAACAAAAGAAAAATAAACAAATGGGACTACACCAAACTGAAAAGTTTTTGCACAGCCAAGGAAAACATCAACAAAATGAAAAGACAATCCACCGAATGGGGGAACATATTTGACAAGACACATCTGACAAGGGCTTAATATCCAACACTTACAAAAACCTTACAAAACTCACCACCAAAAAACAATCATTTCAATTAAAAATGGGCAAAGGACCTGAATAGATATCTCTCCAAAGACATACAGATGGCCAATCAACACTAATAAAAGAGAAAAATGGTAATTGGCGTACGAGCTACCCTTTTCATTGGCTAATCAGGGCTATATGCAAATTAACTGCCAACTAAGATTGGCAGTTAACTGCCAACAAGATGGCGGTTAATTTGCATATGTAGGCACAATGCAGGGAGGCGAAAGGGAAAGCAGGAAGAAGCCCCCTGCCACTGACAGTGATTGGAAACCCAGGGGCCGCCTTTGCCCTGCCCCCCAGCCATGATCAGGGAATCAGGTGCCTTTTCCACCCTGGCCAGTGATAGCAGGAAGTAGGGGTGGAGCCAGCGATGGGAGCTGGGCACGGTCGAAGCTGGCAGTCCCGGGAGCTAGGGGTCCCTTGCCTGGGCCTAAAACAGAGCCCACGGTCACGGGGCTGCTGCAGCTGCGGGTCCCCACTGCCCAGGCCGGACGCCTCAGCCAGAGGGGCAGGGGCGGAGCCCGCGTGATCACGGCACCCCCCGCTGCCACTGCAGGTCCCCGCTGCCCTAGGCGTCAGGCCTGGGCAAGGGGCCGATCCTGCGATTGGAGGGTGATGGGGGTCAACGCCTGAGGGCTCCCAGTATGTGAGAGGGGGCAGGCTGGGCTGAGGGACACTCCCCCCCCCCCCCCCCCCACACACACACCCAGTGCACGAATTTCGTGCACCAGGCCCCTAGTATATATATGAAAAGATGTTCAACATCAATAATCATCAGAGAAATGGGCAATGCATATATGCATATAAGTTCTTTGGTTTTTCTCTTCCCTCTCTTCCTGCTCCCCACTCCCTTCTCTTTGAGATTCATCAGTTTGTTCCATGCTTCCATTGCCTCTGGATCTGATCTGTTTAGTTTGTCAGTTTATTTTGTTCATTAGATTCCACATATGAGTGAGATCATGTGACATTTGTCTTTCTCTGACCGGTTTATTTTGCTTAACGTAATAGGCTCCAGGTCCCTCCATGCTGTCTCAAAGGGTAAGAGATCCTTCCATTTTATAGCTGCATAATATTCCATGGTGTATCTGTACCACAGCTTTTTTATCCACTCATCTACTGATGGGCACTGGGGCTGCTTCCAGATCTTAGCTATTATAGTATCTTAGAATTTTCCTCTTGGGCTTGTGAGCTTCCCCAGATACTCTTTCAGCCTCCTGACTAGCTAACAATATTCTGGGATGTAGAGGGGGACAACTGGGAATCTCAGTGTTTAGTTTGTCACTGTTCTTTTAATCCCTTGCTATTGGTGGTACCTTCATCTTTCACAGTGCCCGAGGCTGGTTCAGGATAGACTACGTTTTAACTTCTCCAGAAACTAAATTAGTCTTCTGTAGTGTGGGAGAGTGGTGGTTGCCCAGTGGCAGGGAGAGGAATAGGAGACTGAGGGATTTAATTACTTCTTAAGTCACTTTCAACCAATCATTTCCTCCCTCTCCCCTCAATTTCACTTACAAAGGTAATTTGTGCCACCATTTCCTGAGTATTTTAGGATTCTTGTTGTATCTCAAGCTGGATCCTAGTTTTCCTCAGGGCCAGCTTATGATGAAAATATTTTGAGTCTTCAAAGTCAATTACCACTTACCTATTTACTTAGAACGTCTAAGACAAGCATGTCAAACTCCCGGCCAGTGCTTGTTCTAAGATGTTGATGCAGTTGATCTCAGCCGAAAGGCTGAGAAGTGATATAAGATGTTGTTGCTGTTGTCTTTTCTCCTGGTTATTCTTGTGGTGTCCTGCCTTTTTAAGCAGTCTCTGACTGTAGTTTCAAGATAGAGTGAAATTTGATGCACGTGAAATTAAATAGCCCATTCTCTTTTTCAGAAGCTCCAGTGTAAAAAGTATTCATGCTCTATAAAAGATTACAGCAGTGTACATGGGTATGAAAGAGAGTGAAAAGTCTTCCTCTACCATCCTCACATACCCACTATCCAGAGAAAATTACCTATGTACCTTTCTAGAAATTTTTAATTTATACTTTTGTTTCTATAGAATAATGCATATAATTTAAAGAATCACAAATAAAACTTTACTTTGTAAATATATATGTATAATTAATATATGTTGAAATTATGGAGTTCCATATCAATTTATACATCAGTATGTACACATGTCTGAATTTTTAAACTGTTTCACACCTTGTGTGAGTTTTTCTAATATTTCAGTTGCTGGATATTGGTTTCTTATTTATCCTTTTAGTGTTATTATAAACAATTTACTATAAATATTCAGTACATACATTTTCACTGCTTGCTATACTATTTAAGTTAAATTTTTAAAAGTATAATACTTAGTCAAAGGATATGTGTACTTTTTTATTATGATGATTTGTCAAATTGTCCTTCAAAAAGGTTATCTCTCTATGAATAGTATATAAAAATGTCTCTTTTTTACACTCTGTATGACTTGGTTATTATCAAGCTTTAAAATTTTTGACATCCTGATAAGTGAAAAATGCTGTCCTGTATTTTTAATTTGCTTGTCCTACTTATATGTGTAGTTAATCATGTGCTTATGGGAAATTCTTTTTTATGAGCTGCATAGTCAGTTCATTTAGCCATTATTCTTTGGATTGCTCATCTTCTTCATGTAAGATTGTAAGAGCTCAATATATTTGGGGGGATTTTGTCCTTCATCTCTCATATGTCTTACAGATATTTCCCCAAAATTGTCCTTTATATTTTTGACATTGTTTACTGTATTTTTGCTATGTGTTCAGTGTATTTGAAAATGAAAAACTGTTGAGCAACTATTGGCTTTACTATTTCTGTCTCAAATTATTTTCCTTATAGCTTTAAAATATTTTATAAAGTGTTTAAACTATTGATTTGACATTTAGATGGTATCAGCAGTATTTTATTTCAATTACCTATAATAATAAAAGCATAATATGCTAATTAGACCAGACGTCCTTCTGGACGACCTTTCAGACGAAGCCGGGGCTGCCCGGGTCCCGGGTGCCAGAGGGAAGCCTGGGTCCTAGGTGACAGAGGGAAGCCGGTGCCAGCAGCTGGGGGAAGGAAGGCCTACTCTTGCACGAATTTTGTGCATCAGGCCTCTAGTATAGTTTATAAAGTAAATTAAAACTTTCTTTTATTCTGATTCTAACTTTAAGTAGATCACAAATTAAATTTTATTTTCATGTATTATGTGCTATCTGGGTAAAAACTATTTCTATTTTCAGTGTTCTACCAAAGAGTTCTTCTTGATTGTCAAAACCCTTTATCACCTGAAGTCAGAATTTCAAGCATTAATTCCGGCTGTGAATTCCCATGTTCAGTCAGACCTGCTCCGGACATTTATTTTAGAAATTCCTGAACTCCTCTGTCCAGTGGAGCGTTACTTAAAGATCCTTAATGAACAAGCTGCCAAGTAAGTAGCAAACTCAGTTCTTTCTTTCCAGTGGAGGAGGTTTTAATTTGCTTGTCCTGATGCGTTTGCCATTTGATTTGTGGATTCTTAAACTTCACTAAAAGTAATGGAAGAAATTGCATGTGAAATTAGAATTGTGATTGGATGCTAAAGGCTGTTTTACAGCTAGAAGTAACACTTTGCTATCTAAAATTTAGGCAGTTCACCATCTAGGATAGATGCAGTACTTACTCAGGTATCAGATGATGAAAATACTTAGGTGTCAGATGGCATCTTGTACTCATTTGCTACAAATCCAGGGATGGTCGGCCTTAAATTTAGAAATGACAAGCAAAGTTATCCTTTATTAAGCTATTCTTTTACATTCATCCCACAAAGAACTCTATATAAAAGAAAGAGGAATTGACAGTATTTATGTTTGTGTTTATTTTCTGAATAGGCAAACAATGCATATTGGTTTTTACCATTGGAATCATGAGCTTGCAAAATGAAAATGGTGTAAGGATAATTTTGTTTGTTTTCAAAGAAATTTACCCATAAATATTTAGTGGCAGTTTTCCAGACTTTCAACCTTTTGGGTTTACATCATGCTGCAAAAAGGAATTGATAACTGGTATAAGTGATATGCTTTAATATATATATTTGCATTTTTTATTTTTTAGAATTGGGGATAAAACTGAATTATTCAAAGACCTTTCTGATTTCCCTTTAATAAAAAAGAGGAAGGATGAAATTCAAGGAGTTACTGACAAGATCCAAATACATTTGCAAGAAATAAGAAAAATACTGAAAAATCCTTCTGCACAATATGTGACAGTATCAGGACAGGAGGTAACATCAAAAATACTTTTATTGTAAAATCTGTTTTAAAATACAAATAAAAATATTAGGATAGAATGAAAACATTATTTTGTTCAGATTTCCTGTTTTGTTCCTTAGAAATATGTTGTAATATTTGTTTCGATAAGAATTATTTTAGTAAGTATTTTGTTTATTTACTGTAGTAGATCAACTTGGTAAAACCATGCAACTTAATGTTGCATGTGCTTTAATATTAGCCGTTGAATTGATAGAAAACCCTGATTGTTGTAAATAGTGACTTACAGGATTCATTTATCCTAAATCCAGGGGAGAGCCATTAGTCTTTGGTTCCTTGTTTGCAGATGACGAAATGACGGAAGTGAACCACTTGTGTCGATCACATAGTAATTATTGGCAGGGCTTCCTTCTGAAGTTAGTAGGTGCTAACAAACGAAAAGCAAACTACAGTGAAAACCTCTCTTAGTGAGACTTCCATGGGCTTATGGTGCTGTTTAGAATGTGTTTTTGGTATGTGTACTCCAGTTTAAAGTTTGATGTTAATTCTGAATGAGAACCTGGAAAAACCATTTTTTTTAAGTGTGGTTGTACCTTTTGGTCCTATTCTGAGTCTCGAGGCACGCCTCTTCTAGATCTTATGTTTAATAAAAGATAAAGATTCTAATGGAGGAATGTTTATTAATCTTATGCCACTTAACGACATTAAGTCAGCCTGTGTTCTGGACTAAAATTATTAGGATGTTATATTATCCTCAGGCAGACATTTTACAGTACATTCCACATGGAGCTCTATATCACAGAACAATTATTGACAGTATTCATACTTTTTCTCCCCCCCTTTCCCCCTGAACAGGCAAATACCAAATATTTAATTGTATGTCTTGGTTTCACCATGCAATCATGACCTTGCAAAGTGACAAGTGACTCTTCTGGCTATTTATTGAAATGAGATGATCAAAACTGCTTAGTAACATTAATAAAAGATATGTAGTAGGAAAGCGATTAGCTGGTGTTACCATGGGGAAAGCTGAGTTTAAGTGTCAGTCCTTGCACTCACATGCTGTGTGACAAAGGGTCACCTTTGTCATGAGTCTACCGTGAAGACCGATTGTGCTAAAATACGTGAATGTGCTTTCTAATCGTAAAGCACTACACAAATATTACTCAAATAATAATAATAGTAGTAGTAGTAGTAGTAGTAATATAGTTACCATTAACCAGCACTTGTTAAAGTCTAGAACGATGCTAAACGCTTTGCATATGTTATCTAATTTATCCTTGTAACAACACAAGAAGGGGTTTTTCCAGTTTTGCCGGAAAGAAAACTGGAGTGCGTAGGTTAGTCAGAAGCCCAGTTCCATCCTAGTTCTGCCTGACTCTTTCTACCATGTCATTATTTCACTCTACTCATAGATATCCACATAAGGGATTCTCAACATCGTGGATTTTATTTAATCCAGACATTTTAGAGCTCATACTATTCAAACTAAAATAAAACTTAAATCTTGGGAAGACAGTCCTGGAATCGATTGGCAGTTTTTCAGTAAAATAATGAGGAACTCATAAAGGATACTAAATTAGTTATTTTATTTTATTTTTATCAGTGTAGCATTGAAGTTTAAGAAAAAGCACCACATGGAGATGAAATAATTGGATTACAAATGATTAGGGAGGGAGATAGATTATTTTATTCTTTACTTAACCTTTACTAGGTTAAGTGATGAATTTGAGGTGAGAAATTTCTTAGTTATTAACAGTAGAATGGAATCTCATTGGTTGTTGGGGTCCAGCCCCAGCAGGTCCAGGGGTTCCCAAAGGTGTGGACGGAGTCGGCAAAGAAGGAATGATAGGGAGACAGCGTTCAGTCGATCAGCATAGCCAGGTTCTAGCCAGGTTCTCCAGCCAGGTTCTGTCTTTATTCTCCTGTTACATCTGTTTTTATACCAGTTGATTTTAATCCTATCCATTCTATTCCAAAGGTTAGGGCATTTGTTATCTCCATTCCAAGGTCACTACTCTACTGTTCTGTTAAGCTACAAGGAAGTAACTGAGGAGATTATCCTAAGTAAAGATTATGTAGTTTAAGCGTGATTGTTCGTAGTTAAAGTGATTAATTACCCGCCTGGCACTTAGTTAAGGGGTTTTATTCCCTTCTTTAGTCCTGTTAATCCCTAACTCCAGGGAAAAATCCTCACCTGGGGAAACACCCTTTCCCGGAGAGGTGACCTTGGTTAAAACACATAGTTTTAAGAAGGAGAGCAACCATATTAAGAATAGTATGCCATATACCCCAGGTCCCTTGAAACATATGCTGTGCAGATGTTTCTTCCCTGCAGCAACTATGTCAAGCAGCAAGGATGGACTGGCTTCCAGCAATTGGTTTTTAAAGACCTCCTACTATTAGAATTTTAATAGTACAAATTAATGTAGAATCACTTCTATGACATTTTTGAGAATTAGTGATTCTAAATAAACACCAAACGAAGTCTAACTGGTCGGCATTGTTATAATCAAATTCTGTTAAAAATTTGTACTAAAGGTATATCCACAAATTATTTTGAGATACTTAAAGGACTAAGAACAAACTTCATCAAATATGATGACTTCTGATCAGTGAGGGAGAAAGGGAGGAAAACCCTTATTTTATATACATGTGCTTCTATTTTATACCCTTATTTTCTGTCTGAAGTTTTACTTCTGTACAATAACTTTTGTAATAATCTTTATAAACCTGTTTTATAGCAGTGCAAATGGTACATGGATATTTAAATAGGTAAATAGACTGTCAAGCCAGGGTTACTTTCGACAACATTCATTTTCACCTGTGCCCAGTTTTTATATACTCATTAGAATCCTAAGCCTTATTGACTATGGTGCCTTAGTGTCTCTGACTCTGAAAGTATTTGTTTATAAGGAAATAATGAAAGCAGAAACTTACATAGCTTTACATAGTTCACTGCTTCTGTTATGGCCTCTGTCATATTTTATGTATACAGAGAATTCTCTCTTAACCTTGAATTAAACATGGAATGGATATGGAGCCAGTTTTGGCCCGATCCCCACAGGCCAGGCCGAGGGACCCCACCGGTGCACGAATCCATGCACCAGGCCTCTAGTTTGATGATAATTCTGAGGAGAAACACAGGCTGAAGACCTGGGACCACTGGAGAAAGTGAGGAAACAGGATTAGCACTTACTGAGGAAGTGGCCCAGGAGCTTAACAAGCAGCAGGACCACGTGGGCTCTCCTGACTCCCACTCTGTCCTGCATCTGTATTGGTTCTGCGTGTGGCTTGCTGGAGGGGCTGTGCTCCTTAGGGTGCACCCTGGATACTTACTGACTGAAGGGTTACGCTCCAACTGTTCATAAGCTGCTACAAGGGGCTGTGACCTGTAGTGGTTTGTAATGTGTATGAGACACAGATTTGAATCCAGCGTTGTCATGGCCAATTACTTCAAATTATGTACTTACCTAGCTGGCCGCCCAGTGACCTCATTGAAGCAATTTGGGCTTCTTTTCAAATTTTTTTACCACCTTTCGTCACCGCCATGGAGCTCTGTGTTAGTCATTTTGATCTAGATGTGTCCTTCCTGAATGTTAGTGATCCAGTATGTTCCCAAATTTTTTGGTTTACTTTTGGCATAAATAACTCTTCCCAGACTTATTTTATCAAAAGACCGATATGTCTTCTCATAGAACATTTAAAAATAATATTTAACCAGAATTTTTTAGCATAGTTTTAAAGAGATTTTATAATTCCTATCCGTGATATTTATTTTGTTTTTCTCCCCTCACTCTTTGTAGCCAAAGTGGACTTTTTTGGACTCTTCACTCTTAACTGTTTAACTGGGTGTGGCAGATTTGAACTTATTAATTCCTCTCTAAACAAGAGGACATAATTAGTTAAAAATTTTTTGCTAAGAACAAAAATTCTTAAAACTGACTATTAATTGGTAGTATAATTAATGTAAAAGCTACAATGTTTCTGTTATTAAAAAAGTAAACTCAAGAGCCAGGCTGATACTATCTATGTAAGGCTAATAAAAGGTTATAAAAGGCTAATATGCAAAGTGTCCCCTCGGGAGTTCGACTGGGAGACCAGGAGTTCGATCGCTCACTATGATGTGTGCTGAGCACCAGGGGGCGGCGCAGAATGAAGGAAGGCCCCGGCTGGCAGCTGGCAGCCAGGGAAGGAAGGCCCTGGCCAGTAGCCAGAAGTCCCCGATTGGCCCTGATTGCCAGCCAGGCCTAGGGACCCTACCCGTGCACAAATTTCATGCACCGGGCCTTTAGGTAATAATCAGATTATAAATACCCCAAATGTTATAAAACTAATTAGTGTAAAAAAGTTCCTATAGCCATCTCAAAATTAGTGGTGGCCACAGAGCTTCTGGGTTCCATCCTGTACAAAATAGGTTTATTTATTTGAATAAAATATTGAATTTCATCGCAATAATACAGAAATGGGAGCAGGAAGATGAGATGATCTATAATGAATGGTAAAAATGAAAGGTGTGAGAGAACTTGATTTCACCTGCTCTTTGGCTGATTTCAGAAAAGCTGTCTTGTAGACCACAGTTGGATCTATAAAGATATAGTTTATATAACTTAAAGCACTCATGGGGAGAAGTATCTTCCTTAATGATTGGGGAAGTCAGTGCTTTTTTTATGAGTATACTTTTTGAGGACTCAGGTTCCTTGGATAAAAGCTATTACAATAAATCCTCTTCTGTTCAGAATAGAGGAGGGACCATATCTCAAACTTGTATAACATCCAATAATTGAACATCTGTACTTAGAAATTCAGTATTTTTACCAAGTAATAGACTTTCTAACATAAGTGGATTCTAATAAATGAAATAGGTCATTGATGAAAAAAATCACCATTTGTAGTATGCACAAAACAGTGTTATAAACATTAACGTGTCAAATTATCTCCTCTGTTACAAACTTATGGCTCAATACAAATTGTACTTTATCTCCAATATTGGAACCACAGTTAATAATATTTGACTGTATGGACATATATAAACTCTCCCGAGAATAATACTGGATTTATTTGTTTAGAATAATATTTATTGAGGAAGCTTTAAAATATAATGGTTAATCATTTAAAAATCTAATTTTTATTTATATTTGTTTTAGTTTATGATTGAAATAAAGAACTCTGCTGTAGCTTGTATACCAACTGATTGGATTAAGGTTGGAAGGTAGGTTTGATAATATATATTTTTATATTAACATGAATTAAAATGACATTTATATATCTGTGTGCTACTGACTAATAATAACCACATCCTTTTCATAAAAAGCAATTCTTACCATTTTTTTTAATGGAGCTTTAACCAAAGAAAAATTATTTTTCATTCTTTTTATCATGAATTTTAAAACATTTTTTCCTAAGGGCATTTTACTTGTAAACATTTGTTTTCTTGTTTTGTTAATTACTGTTCTATTTTTATACGTCAGAGTACACTTTAAACACGTGAGAGAAAAAAGTTGAGGGACCTTTAATTATAAGACTAATTTGGTTGCTTGAACTTCTTGATGAAAGCCATACCTGACATTTCTTTTATGAAGCTGAAATCCCATTTTCTACTTCCCCAAGCTCTGCATTTCTTTATTCTCTATGCTTTTCATGGCACATAGTTGTAATAGTTCATTACATCTTTTCTGTGAGTTACATCATGAATTGATGAAAATAAATTAATCAAAAACAAAATTAGAGGACTGCATTGAGAATGCGTTTTTTCCTTGGTTAGGCATTAATCCCCAAGAGGATTAATCCCCTGTGCTTTATGGAATATTTATTGCTACTGTTATTAATATGCTTGCATGAATTTGAGATGAAAATGTTACATTTGCTTTAGATAGTAGAAGAGTGGCTATAGCTGGTGGTGGTATGAAGGAACTCTGTTAAGACTGGAAGAAAATCTTGACATGATGTGTGGATGGTTATTAATTTAGTATTTTAATTAAAAAAACTATTTTCAAATGCCACTATCAAAGGATGTTGAAGATACAATTATGGGTTTCTTAGCTCTAAATACCATCTTTCTCCCTCCCTCCCCCCGTGTTACCAGAAGCAGTAATTGAGATTTGACTGTTGTTAATTTTAGGGGTTATTGTTTTCTTCTTGCAGGCATTTTTTCCTTTATTCACTTTTGCCCTGTACTACAGCTAATGAATAGAAATATGCTTTATGAAGAGAAATGGCCAAAAATCATGTTAGTCTATGTAGAATAGTAACTGAAATTTGGTCAGAAGAGAAAGCTATGATAAATATATTTGTATGGAAATCTAGATGAGCTAATTTAAAAGCAACAGACAAAGCATAAATCTGTGCCAGCAACTTTTGAACCTGCAGTGATGTAAATTGAATGAATAAATAAGATAGTTTGGGGAAGCTTCATTATAATTTTTTATCTATTGTTTGGCTATTGGAGTCCTGACAGGGATAGATTAAAGTAGCATTAGTCAGATTTTAATCTGAAGGGTTACCCCTAGTCCAGTAACTTGCCACATTAAAGATAACTATGACAGCGTATTGCAGGAGTGGGGAGCAAAGGTCAGAATACATTCTGTCATCACTTGCTTATCACTCAACCCTGACCTTTTCTTTGTGAAGGTCCCATTATAGTAATAATATCAACAGCAGTAACAACCGCCACGACCACCACAGAACAAGTCCTAACATTGATACTAATGACAGAGATACTCTTAACCTCTATCTGTTTGATCCTTTCAACAGTACCTGTGAGGTAGATGCTATTATTATGCCCATTTTATAGATGAGGAAAGTGATGGTTAGAGGTCAGTTATTTTTGCCCAAAGTCATATAGTAAGTGGCAAAGTTTGGCCCAAATTCTCTGAGTGGCGACCCGCGGCATCCCCTAATGTGCTCTACAGCTTCTTGAAGAAGCAGAGATTGCACGCAAGCCCAGAGGAGGAGCACAGGGTATTTCTTCCCATCCAGGGTCACCATGCGTCTACAGTTAGACCACGAAGAACTCCTCTTTGCTTCCTGAATTTATGCATTGCTATTTTTGCAATGCTTTATTTTTTTTTCATAGAAATGTTTTAATGACACAGAAAAGTATAAAATATAAAGACTAGTATGGCCTTCACCAATGTATCCACTTTCCATCTTTGTCAGGACTTATTTTGCCATATTTGCTTCTGATTTTTTTTTTTAAAGCAAACATTTTCATTTAGTATAATTTAAAGAAAAAGCTTTCTGCTTATGAAATGAAAATTCTAAACTTTGACTTTGCCATATGGATATAATTTAAAATGCATTTTAAAAGCTTCCTGAACAAAGTCCTGTGAACTCCAAGTACTTTATTTACAACAAAGATCTTTGGAATCCAGAGTTCAGGGCCATAATTAAAGAATATTCTGTTTACAGCTATTTACTTTCAAGGTTCATCAGAGAATAATAAATAACTACTTTAATTTTGTGAAGAGATGGCATTACTGATTTTTTAGTAACCTTGATTTCCTATTTATGTTTTCCCCTCTTCTAGCACAAAAGCTGTGAGCCGCTTCCACTCTCCTTTTATTGTAGAAAATTACAGACATCTGAATCAGCTCCGGGAGCAGCTAGTCCTTGACTGCAATGCTGAATGGCTTGATTTTCTAGAGTGAGTTTACAATGAAAAACATAATCTGACTTTTTGCTATGAGAAATAGACCGGAAAATCTTTCCATCAAAAAGAAAAGTAGGGATTACTGCTTGTGACCTGCCATAAAATAGTTGAGTACATGTGTCCTCAGATTTTATTTCTAATCCATTGAAATGTAAGCTCATTTTAGTCTTTGACAAGAGACCAAATATACTCTGTTGTTACTGTGCCTAACATTTTGTTGTTAAGGATGTTTAGTAGAGTCATCTTTTTGAAATTTTACCTTGGACTTTGTTTACTTTTCTTATATAAAGGCTTAACATTTTCAGAGTTGGGCAAGTGTGGGTTAATTGTTTTGTTTCCTCCCTAACTTTTTATTTTGAAAAAATTTAAATCTGTGGGATAGTTGAAATGAATACCTATGTACCCTGAAGGTTAACCTAAAAGCGTTAATCTTTTGCCGTATTTGTCTTATATCTCTCATACGCTTTTTCCCCCTGAAACGTTTGAAAGTAAGTTTTAGATATCAGAACACTTCACCCCTAAATATTTAAGCATACATTTTCTAAAAATAAGGATATGCTGCTATATAATCTTAATACCATTACCATACCTAAGAAAAATTATATATATTTTTAAATTAATTTAAAAATATGTTTTTATTGACTTTTTTAGAGAGAGGGGAAGGGAGAGGGAGAGAGGAACATCATCTATCAGCTGCTTCCTGCATGCCCCCCACCGGGGATCAAGCCTGCAACCTGGCCATGCGCCCTGACTGGGAATTGAAGTGGTGACCTCTTGGTTCCTGGGTCAATGCTCAACTTCTGAGCCACACTAGCTGGGCAGAAAATTAATATTAATTTAAGAATATATTTAGTTACCTCCCTCAAATTTTTAAATGAAAGATCTAATCAACTTTTGTACATTGCATTTGGTTATGCTATTTCTTTAGTCTATTTGAATCTAGAATTGTGAAAAACAAAAAGGTTCCGAACCTTTTTGTTTTTTATAATACGAGATTTCTTTTGAAGAGTGTTTGCCGTTGCCTTAAAGAATATGTTATATTCTGGATTTATTAATAGTCATTGTTCATGCTGACACATTGAAGTCAGTAGTGTGTTGGTAAATGGTTAACAGCCAGCTCTCTGTAACAGTAGTAGTGCTTGTGGGGTTTGCCGATTTCTGCAGTGTGAATATTTTCACCATGACTGATTTTAAGCTGCTGTGGACAGGAGCTGGGAAGAGATGTGCACAAATGACTTTCATGAGTCCGTAGGCGCTGGCTCTAAACCACCACTCATCTAAGCACTTTAATACATACTCACTCATTATTCCTCACAAAAGCCCTGTGAGTTAAGATTTGTCACCCTCGATTTATAAACAATTAGAATGAGATGCAGAAATATGAAGTAGCTTATAGGTTAAGGATTGGAGCACAGATTCAAGCCAGCGTGTCTGATAGTGGCATCTGTACCCTTTGCCCTCAGGGTGTCAAGCCTGCCCAAGGTCAATCCATAGGCACCTCTCTAAACAAAAATCTCTCTTGGTCGTTCTCTTTAAAAACTTCAACAGTAAATATTCAGCAAGTTCCTCCAGGGACTTTATATATATTTAAAGTAACCAATCTGACAAGTGGCGGAGGCCAGGGGGGGGGGGGGGGGGGGAAGAACCGAAGAGATATTATGTGACAGTTTTTAAAAGGTTTGTATTTCTTTTTGCCCAGGGAAGTCTTCAATTATAGGGTCAGAAGAAGATTCTAATTTACTTATCCTGAGTCTTTTGAGGTTATCTTGACTCAGAGTCTTGCATCCAGGAACAGAAATTTGGTTTATTCCGTTCTTTTCTCTATTTACTTGCAATTTCCCATTTTAAGGGTTTTCAGGGCCCTTGAATCTCAGTTCTCTTGGCTTTCCCCTTAATAGTATCACTGAGAACATGAAAATTGGACTAAAATTACTTCCTTCAAGCTTCCAGGGCCACATCCTAGGGTTCTGAGATTTGGTGATGTAAGTCATATTCATTCTAGTCATAGTATACATGACTTGATAAATTGGGTTACGTTCTCCCTTGTCATTATTTTAGACTAGAGAAGGCTCAGTCTTCCGGTTAAAAATGGGGCCTTCTCCTCGATTGCTTTTCTTCCTTCTCCCTTTATTTCTTATCAAATTCCTGTTTGTCTCTTTTCCTTCCTGAAGAGCTTTGATTGGCCCCTGCCTCTCCTGTTCCCTTCTATTAATACACCAAACCATGACCTCAAACCTTTCTTACTGTGTTAGCCCTCTTCCTGGGCTCTTCTATCCAGTTCACCCAGGAGAATCTGCTTGCATTATACCATCTGTTGCAAGTGAGAAACTGCCAAGAGTGAGCCAACATTAAATATGACATAACAGGAGATTATGATACTCATGACATATTAAGTGAAGTGTGCAAAACAGTATTGAAGCATGATACAGTTCTGTATGTGAAAATTCACATATAGGCACAGCATCTAAATCTTTATATTTTAAAAAATCAAATATATATGCTTATGTTAATATGATTATTGTCCATTTATTTATATTCTTTGGAGAAATGTCTATTTACACTCCCCACCCCACACACACACAGTCTCAAATATCAACTGATTATTTCTGAATGGAAAGGTTTCTGGATATTTTAATTTACTTTGTAAATACTAGTAATGATTTCAGAAGTTTATGTAATATACTAGTACATATATTACTTTCAAAATGAGAAAAATACATTAAAGTTTTTATCTGAAAAAGAATACTGGCTGAGATGTAGTTACGAGCATTTGCAGCTAGAGCTCCCACTTGAGAACAGTGTTGATTGTTATGTGCACTGTTAATCGAGGTGCCAGATGGTATGAATATGATGTCATTTAAAACATTCACGAACCTGACATCAGAGGATTGAATACCAGCTATTACAAGTGTATTTGTCTCTTACTGAGATACTAATGTTGTGCATTGGTCATATTACTTTTGATTAAAATATTGCAAGCAATCAAGACTGGAAGAAATTCTATGAATGGGACCCTCTCTCAAAAAAAGTCCCTTCTTTTAGAAGATAGGCTGTGGATATTGAATAATCTTCTCAATTGCATAGTCTTTAAAAATTGAATTATATCTTTCATACAGTAGCGCCAATAAAAGATAAAGTATTTTCCAGTTTTATAAACTTCAGGTATCATTGAGCAACATCTGATGGTAAACTGCCATAACAGCTTTAGAACCCGAGTGTTTTAATCTGCCCTCTATGGACCAGCAGTATCTTCTGACCAGAGATTAAATTGCAGTGCTTTGGCTTCCTCCTTAACTTGGCTGGTGGCTTAGTTGTAGAGCTGCATGTTGTTGTGACATAAACCCAGTCTATCAGATTGTTATCCGAATTGCTCAATTTTCATATTGTGGTTTTCAAAGTATGAATAATGTTTTAGAAATTTGGCAAAGTATAGAAAATGCACAAAGACCAAGAAGTCAAACAAGGCTTCATAAGAGTTATCATGATGATGATGTTTGAGGTTTATGATCATTTTTTATTTTATTCACATCTTAATATAATTGATGTGAGAAAGAATATTGTTGTCCATATCAAAATAATCACCTTATGCCTCCCTGCCTTTTTATTACTATTTTTTAACTGAAATGGTCTCCACTGATAACTGTGTCACTCATTTTATGTCATCAGTTACCCTCACCCTAAGGCTGCTGTGTATTAGCAAGTTAGAGTTGTGGTGACAAGACCTGAGAAGGATGGAGTGAGAGAAAGAGAAAATGGACTGTTTTTTTAATGTCAAAGGTCCTTTGATACTCATGTCCAGAGAGGCAAGAGCAGAAACATCACGTGGGGCTGCTCTCTGGCAAAAGAGAGAGTGCCAGAATAGGACGACCCGATGGGTCAGTAATGAAACAGGGACAGAATGGGCACAGTCCAGCGGGTGGAGGAATGGTCTGATCAAAAACCTGACCACAACTAGGAAGGACAAGGCATAACCCCTGGGCAAGTGCTCCAGGGGTGTTAGGTTCACATAGCACGTGGCATCTTCAAAACTAAGAGGCATTTTAAGGTGGCAGCTGAGCGCTGCCTGTCTGCTCCCAGGCGCCAGTCTCCTTTGTGTTTGGGATTTAGCACAGCCTCTTACCACTGTTAGTGGGATTCATGTTGTTTGTTTTCATGCACTTTAATTCAGTGAGAAATAGGCAAATTGTGTTCATTACGTTCTGTGTACTCAGAGAAGTATAAAATATGCTGTAAATACACTTTTTAATTCACAAATAGTTAACACAAAAGTAAAGCTGGATACTTAAAATGTTTTTAGTATTTGAAAAAAGTCGTTTACATAGAATACTTCATTCTAATGCTACAAGAAAAATCAGAAATTACAGATTCTAAAAAATCAATATAGTGATAATATAAGAATAACTGGTCATGTAGCAGCTTAATCTGGTGGCCTTTTCAAGCTAGCAAGCACTCTAAAACCCTTTGTTTTTAAAAAGCAAACAGGCTACATCTCAAAGTTCCTATAACCCACCATACAATAGAGCAATCTATTTTAAGAGCAGTTTTATACTGAATGCTTATGTCTTTTGCAGAGTAATTCTTTAAAAGGATGTAAGGGATACCTGTGCTATGAGATAACAGGACAAATTAAGAGGGGGGCGGAGAGAGAGAGAGAGAGAGAGAGAGAGAGAGAGAGAGAGAGAGAGGTATCGGGACAGAGAGAGAGAAGGAACCTGTGTACATTCCCATATTTTTTCTGAATAAGTCTTTCAATAAAGAGTCCTTTAAGCTTCTAGACCACCAGCTATTTATTTATTTATTTTTAATATATTTTATTGATTTTTTTACAGAGAGGAAGGGAGAGGGATAGAGAGTTAGAAACATCGATGAGAGAGAAACATCGATCAGCTCCCTCCTGCATACTCCCTGCTGGGGATGTGCCCGCAACCAAGGTACATACCCCTGACCGGAATCGAACCTGGGACCCCTGAGTCCGCAGGCTGATGCTCTATCCCCTGAGCCAAACCGGTTAGGGCCCAGCTATTTAATTAGCCAAAGATTTGAGGCAATGACTGTTATTTTTAAAAAACAAATCTGAAAGTAAATTTCTCTATGCACGCTTAATAAGATAATAACAGATCACTGAGAAAAGTCCTTTTCTTCTTGTCTTCAAGATTATGACAAGGTTATGGGCTGGATGTTAGGGATATAATGATAGTTAAGATGGACATGAACTCTACCATGGAGAAGCTTCCAATTCAGTGTGAAACACATTGAAACTGTTTTTTCTAGTTTGGATGATGCTATGAAAAGAAGCACAAAAGGAAGCTGACCCATCTGGGTCGTTCATGATGATATTAAAACTAAATGAAAATGATTGCTACATCTGTGTTAATTATTTCTAAGCTGTAATGTCATGGTGAGATGAAATGTGCAATAATGGTGTTAATAGTAGACATTTTTGTATAGAAGCTGTTTTTAAAATATACAGTTCTATCCAAATGAAACAAAAAGAAGCATCAGTAATCAAATTATTATATTAAATAGGAAAAGTAGTTCCATGTAATTTTCATCTCTCTTAGCTGCTAGTTATGACTGTTTATTTTGTTTTAGCTTATCTTAAGTAATAAGGTGCTAAGAAATCATTTTTGCTCACCTTGTTGTTGTTGCTTCTGTAGGAATTTCGGTGAACATTATCAATCCTTGTGTACAGCAGTACATCACCTAGCAGCTATTGACTGCATTTTCTCCCTGGCCAAGGTTGCTAAGCAAGGAGACTACTGCAGGTAATATACTCCCTGCCCTCCCATCCCCCCAATTTTAGTGCGTTAGATCAGAAGGCATTGTTCTATCAATTTTAGTGTTTTCATACTAAAATTACTCAAATATGTTGGACTCTTGGTAAAGCTGAAAATTATACACATAGAGCTTGATTTAAAATTAAATTCCTCTCTTGCTCACTCTATCACTGAACACAATGAAAGCAGATGCTCACGATAACTCTAGAGGTGAGTATTATATATTTCAATTTTTAAGTTTATGTGGGTGACGTTTTTACACAAGCGCAATCCTTTCATTTGTTAGCTTTGCCTTGAACACTTGGTATAGTACTAGTATGTTTAACCTTATAATTATAGAAGTCTCATTTAAATATATAAATCAGATATGGGTGACACTCAAGGTATGAGTCATTCTGAGGTAAGTTGCTCCCTACTGCTCTCAAATTGCTCTTCCTTAAGTCCCAAACCTTAAGCTTGAGCCAATCTTTTCCCTCAATTCTCTGTCCTCCAGGCCCATTGGGATTGGGGGTTGGGGGCTGGTAGGAGGTGCGTCCTGCTTTTCAGACCCTGTTCCCATGGGCAGTCCTGTTTCCATGGGCAGTGATTTAGGTTTCCAGGAGTCCCCGTGTCCCTGTCTCCATGGTGGCTCTGTGTCTGGGCCCACCCCTATGGGGGTTCTCTGTGGGGGCTTCACTTCTGCTGGTGCTCTGTGCTTAGGCCTACTCTTGTGGGACCTCTAGGCCGGAATTTTGTGCTGGTGGCTCTCTGGGTCTCTGGTGGGCTGTTCCCTACATGGGCTCTCTGGGCCTCTTATAAGAGCACTGGCCCATTCATGAGGGCTCTGCCCTTAGGACCTAATCACCTCCTAATACCATCACATTAGACGTTAGGTTTCAATATGTGAATATGGGAGGGGGACACAAATATTCAGTGGCTTTGTAGCTCAAAGCCTCAGTTTTTTCATCTAAGAAACAGCGACTGTTTAACTTGCTGGCTTATTGTGAGGACTAAAAAGAAAACAGAGGAAATATTGTCTATCAGTGCTTGTGGCACACTGAACATTAGTAGGTATGTTTTGCTGCCCATACTTCCTTCATATCTTGGTTTCCTCTCTAGTTTGTATCAAATATATTTTTTTCACATTTAAATGTCCTCTACATCTAGCATAGTATCCATAGTGGATGTCAAAAATATATTTTTATAAAATGTAAAGCATTTATTTATTTGTGGGAGGAAAGTTGAAGGAGTTGGCTATGCCATTTATAGATTCGGAATGTACTCAGTTTGCTGTTTTGTTTCATTGTGTTTTGCTGACTGTTTATATGTGGAGTGTACCTACAGTGTCAGGCACAATAGTTTTGTTTAAAATAGGATGTTTGCATTTGCATTTTTGCCTAATTTCTTGTCACACCAGAGGAGCCAAACAAAAAAGATTTGCATAATCAGTTAACTATAGGCATTTTAGAACTGAAACTTTGCAGTGCAGTATATGGGGAAAAGTTATAGTCTATTAATCATGTATAAGAATGAGATACATAAATTTACTCTAGCTGAATCTAGTTCTGAAAGAGTAAGAGTCTGCCTTCATTGCTTGCTTTCTTAGGTATTGCAGTGTTAGTAGGAGTCCTTTCTTGTTGCAAAGGTTTGTGAGGCAGATTTTTCCTAGTGGAACTCTGTTTATGAATTAAGCAGAGGACTGGCTATAGCCTGTGCACTTAGTGTGTGTTCAGATAAAGCTCTTCCCATGGAAAATACTTGTGCCTGACTTATGCCTTCTTATGCTTCTTCAAGTGCCTTTTTGCTGTTTGCTGCTGCTGCTGCTGTAGGTAGAGGGAAAAGAAGGAATGTATGTGGTTTGCTACAGGACACCAAATTGAAAATTTTATATCTATATGTGTGTGTGTGTATATTTACATGTACACCTAAACATACATATTATTTATTACACATAAATGTAATTTTCAATGTGATATAGTAATCAGAATCTAGCTTTGTTGTCCGTAGGCCTGGTTCTAGTCTACCCTCTGTCACTAATTAGGCATGTACTCTTTTTTTTTTTTTTTTAAATATATATATTTTATTGATTTTTTACAGAGAGGAAGGGAGAGAGACAGAGAGTCAGAAACATTGATGAGAGAGAAACATCGATCAGCTGCCTCCTGCACACACCCCACTGGGGATGTGCCTGCAACCAAGGTACATGCCCCTGACTGGAATCGAACCTGGGACCCTTCAGTCCGCAGGCCGACGCTCTATCCGCTGAGCCAAACCGGTTAGGGCTAGGCATGTACTCTTATTTAAGTTTTATATATCCATATAAAGGCGTGAGAAGTAAAGTTAGGAATTAGTAAATGGGATAAATCTTAAAGTTGTAGAAATTCTTTATAGAGATATAGTTTTAGCAGAAACTCTAACTGAGGAGTAAAAATAGATCTTATTACATCACTGTACAACTATGTGATTAATTCCTAGACTCATCAGAAAATTAACAGACATTTTTAGAGTATCTACTATTTGGTCCCGGATTTTTCTGTTTGATGCTTCCCCTTCTTCTTTTGACATCTTCCAGTAGATATATCAAGAGACCCCTTGATTAGCTAAGGGAAATTTGAATCTCTATTTGAGGCAAGTCCTTCAGAGTGTAGGTTTTGGATCAGACAGGCATGGGGTTTTGAATACTAGCTTGGTTATTTAACATCTGACCTTAAGCAAGTTACTTAACCTCTCTGATTTGTCAGCTTCTGCATTGACAAAATAATGCCTGTGTCTTGGAGATGTTGTGTAGATTAAATGAGATAAAGATGTATGAAACTTCTAAGCAGGACCAGGCAAATGATAAGCACTTAGTAAATAATAACTATTATTATCAAAAGGTGTTTAATTATTCAAAAATTAGAAAGAATTAAGTATAGTAAAAAAAATTTTTATGTTTAATAAAAATATCTGAACGTAAGGGTTGTATTTTCCATTCCCATAATAATTTTTTATTTTAAAAATTAATTTTAGTTCTCTGTCAGTTCTCAATCTTTTGTCTTTTCTAACACAATAAGCATAGTTATCTCAAAGTCTGTGTCTGATAATTTAGATATCTGGAATCCTTGTGAGTCTGTTTCTGTTGTCTTTTGCTTCTGCTCATTTTCATTGAATAATTTCATTGAATGACTGATTGTTTTGATTACTCTTTGGTATTGTATTTGCAAAATCACTTATAGAAATAAGTTGATGATATATTTCTTCGGAAAGAGTCACCTTTGCTTTTATTAGGCATCTCAAGACACTTACTAGTGTAACAATCTGGCATCACCTAATCCACAGCTGAGTTTGAGACGATTCAAACATTTCATAGACTGCACCTCCTACTTCAGATGCACTCCTGTGCCTGCTGTGTAGCCCCTGGGTGTCCCAGTCCAGAGCAGAGGTGTCCACAGTGCTCAGCCTCAGCTTCTCCCTCAGAAGTCAGCAGGTACCCTCCCTGAGCCTCTATCCTACCCCACATCTGGGCCTGGTAATTCCTTGCTGTCTTGTTAGTTACCAGGTGCCTTAAGATATGTCTCCTCTGCCTAACATATGTTTCTTTCTGTTCTGTTTGAACCCTAACAGACACATGAGGTTTTTCATGATTTCCAAGTTGCCAAATTCCATGGCAAATCCTTAGGTCTTACATAACCTATCAGCAGAATTTGACACATTCTTAAGAACTTTCAGAATACTGCACTTCCTGGTGACTCATAGATCACTGACTGTTTCACAGTTCTAGCAGCCATATAATTGAGTGTAAATAGGCCTGGAATAGGAAACTCTTACCTAAGATGTATTTTAAGCTAGAACTTAAGTATCTGAAGTTTATACTTTGTAGATTTCCATTTTTAAAAAATATTTTAGTGCATTTGCGCTATTGCAGTTAATTCAAATGGATTATTCGATTTCATTAATTGCAGCTTTTCTTTTTCATTGACAGTTTATCTACTTCAGGCACAAGATCTCATTCTAGGCCTTTCTATTCAATTTGTATTCTGTTTTACTAATGTAGATCATGTCTGTTTCTCTGGGGTGGTTAAAAGAGACAGATGCAATTTTAAAAATATAAAATAAAGTAAAAAGAATTTTATTCAAGTTTAATATTGCATTCTTTCCAGATTTCCTCAGTTCTTCCTCCATGCCATAGATTTCATTAGTATAATTTTCATACCTTTTTTGCTGAAACTGTCCTTTCCTAGTGTATCCGCTCAGCTCTGTGAATTATCATTTGCTTCTTACTCTGTCAGGAAGTGTTTTGTCATTATGTAATTTTGATAGCAACAGAATAAGTCAGTGTAGATTTACAGCAGAGCAAATCACTCAAATTTTTATTCTAAGTGAGAACCTTCGAGGGAAATCATGTCAGTGTCATGAATATGACATATTGATTTCACTTGGCAGAGCACCTAAGATTTTATTTTAAAACTGATATCATCTACAGATGGTTTCATTTTTTTCTTTCACAGTAAATTCACAACCCATCTAGATAAAAGTTCTATTTTTAGACTGCGCTCTAAAATTCAGAAACTGTCCTTTTCCTATAATTACAAATGTCTCTTCCCAATGGAAGAAGAATTTAAGTATTTAAGAAAGTAGTATTTCTTGTTGTTATGATTAAGTTCAGAAATGTACTTATATGTGAAAGTTCTGTGTCAAAGAACTTAAGGAGATCATTGACAGGGTATTATGATGAAAATGACCAACAAATGGCTAAGAAATTGATGAAAAGATGTTCAGCCTTGGTAGTCAATGAGGGCAAATGAAAACAATGAGATAGCACAGTTCACTACCACATTATTACAAATTAGAAATTGATAACACCAACTTTAGGTGAAGCTATAAACAAACAAGTCAACTTTCATATCCTGTTGGTGGGAAGGAAATTGATGTTGCTATTCTTATCTACACACACGCGCGCACGCGCACACACACACACACACACACACACACAAAAGCATACCCTCTGACTTAGAAATTCCTCTTCAGGAATTTCCTTTAGCTTAGAGAAACATGTGGGCATAGGCACATGGACACAGGTTAGGGTGTTCATTGCAGTGTTGCTTAAAACGGAAAAATCTGAACAGTCTAAATATTCAGTAACAGAGAACAGCTCACTCATCTGTGCAGCAGCTTCCAAAGAATGCTGAGACCTGATAAATAGATAAAGCTATAGATTAAAAAAAAATTTAAAGCTTATTAAACAAGACCAGCAAAGCAAAAAAAAAGTGTTTTTGTATCAAAAAATGTACCAAAGGACACCAAAGACCATAGAAAGATGTTTTAATTAAATAGAATATGTATGCCAAAACCGGTTTGGCTCAGTGGATAGAGCGTCGGCTTGCGGACTGAAGGGTCCCGGGTTCGATTCCGGTCAAGGGCATGTACCTGGGTTGTGGGCACATCCCCAGTAGGAGATGTGCAGGAGGCGGCTGATCGATGCTTCTCTCTCATCGATGTTTCTAACTCTCTATCTCTCTCCCTTCCTCTCTGTAAAAAATCAATAAAATATATTTAAAAAAATAATAATAAAATAAATAGAATATGTAAAATTTAAGGCATTCTGTCCCCAAGTCCCAACATTAATGTAATATCTAAATCTAGAAATGATTTTATTTATTACTAGAGGCCCGGTGCACAAAAATTTGTGCACTCGGGGAGGGAGGGGGGGTCCCTCAGCCCGGCCTGTGCCCTCTCCCAGTCTGGGACCCCTCGGGAGATAACGACCTGCTGGCTTAGGCCTGCTCCCGGGTGGCAGAGGGCAGGCCCAATCCCTAGGTGCAGCCCCTGGTCGGGCTCAGAGCAGGGCCGATTGGGGAGTTGGGGCACCGCCCCATGTCATGCACAGAGCAGGGAGGATCAGGAGGTTGCGATGCCACCCTCAGTCACGCTCAGGGTAGGGCCGATTGGGGGATTGGGGCACCGCCCCCTGTCACACTCAAGGCAGGGTCGATGGGGAGGTTGCGGTAAAACCCCCTGTCACGCACAGAGCAGGGCCAATCAGGGGGTTGGGGCGCTGGCCCCTGTCACTCACAGAGCAGAGCCCATCAGAGGGGTTGGGGCGCCGCCACTCTCACACTCAGGGCAGGGCCGAAGGGGAGGTTATGGCTCTACCCCGTCACACACAGAGCAGGACCTGTTGGGGTGGGGCGGGGGGGGGAGAGGGTTGGGGCACCACACCCTGTCACACACAGAGCAGGGCCGATCAGGGGGTTGGGGCACTGCACCCTGTCACACACAGAGCCGCAGAGCGATCAGGGGGTTGGGCAGCTCCCCCCTATCAGGTACAGAGCAGAGCTGATCAGGGGGTTGGGGCACCTTCCCCTGTCCCGAACAGAGCAGGGCGGATAGGGAGGTTGTGGCCCGCCCCCTGTCGCACACAGAGCCGCAGGGCGATCAGGGGGTTCAGGGGGTTTGGGCACTGCCTCCTGTCATACTGATGCCGGTGCCGGGAGGCCTCACGGCTCCGCTGATCCCCGTGCACTGGGTGTGTGTGGGGGGGGAGTGTCCCTCAGCCCAGCCTGCCCCCTCTCACATACTGGGAGCCCTCAGGCGTTGACCCCTATCACCCTCCAATCGCAGGATCGGCCCCTTGCCCAGGCCTGATGCCTCTGGCCTAGGCGTCCGGCCCGGGCAGCGGGGACCCGCAGCTGCAGCGGCCCCACGATCGTGGGCTTCGCTTTAGGCCCAGGCAAGGGACCCCTAGCTCCCGGGACTGCCAGCTTTGACCGTGCCCAGCTCCCATCGCTGGCTCCACCCCTACTTCCTGCTATCACTGGCCAGGTCGGAAAAGGCACCTGATTCTCTGATCATGGCTGGGGGGCAGGGCAAAGGCGGCCCCAGGGCCGCCTTTGCCCTGCCCCCCAGCTCTTAGCTCCCCCCTGGGTTTCCGATCACTGTCAGTGGCAGGGGGCTTCTTCCTGCTTTCCCTTTGGCCTCCCTGCATTGTGCCTACATATGCAAATTAACCGCCATCTTGTTGGCAGTTAACTGCCATCTCAGTTGGCAGTTAATTTGCATATAGCCCTGATTAGCCAATGAAAAGGGTAGCTCGTACGCCAATTACCATTTTTCTCTTTTATTAGTGTTGATGCTTATTATTGAAAATGATTTAAGTAGCAGTAATTTGAAATTTAATTTTTAATTAATGAAAATATCTAAGAGGATAACAGAAATATAAAATATAAAAGAATCTTTTAGTGGAGCCATTGCAAGACTGCTAAAGTTTGTACTTTAGGGAACTATTATTATAACAATTGTCTTCCCAATTCTTATATGATAGTTAAAAATTTAATTTTTATACTCAAAGACTTATTCTGGACATATGTTCCTAAAGTCCTTGTTTAAGGTTTTGTTGTCTGAAAGACTGACCACAGAAATTTTCCACGTTATCTTACAGAGAATTTTTAAAGGCTATTTCCTATGCCTAGTAAATTAAAACAGGCTTCTTTTTACAGACCAACTCTGCTAGAAGAAAGGAAAATCATCATAAAAAATGGCCGGCACCCTGTGATTGACGTGTTGCTGGGAGAACAGGATCAGTATGTTCCCAACAGTACAAATTTGTCAGTAAGTTCTACATTATGCCCCAAATAAGTAAAAGGTTGATAACATGGAACTTTTAAATACCAAATAAAAATTTACCCAAGTTTTAATTTTGGCTTTAAATGTACTAATTTTTGGCGATAGCTAAAATATGAAATTGGTGCTCTTTTTATATTTATAAATGCACACAAGTGCTGATGGGAGTGGGATCACACCATGGTTTTGCAAATTCTGTTAGTGTGTTGTGTTATATGCCTTGTCTGGGGTTCCACTGTATTCACATATTCTGTGAGAAAATCACAGATGCTTTGGCTGATTTCAGTGATGAGAATTTTTGTCATCTGGGCTAGCGTTGTCTTACAGAACATTAATGATCCTAAATATCTATTCCTTTAACATGTACTTACTGAGTGCCTTTTTAGCCCTGGTAGTAAAGCAAGTATTAGGATAGAGAGTGGTAAGCAAGGCAGAGATACTCCTGTCCTCAGAGAGCTTGTGTTCTAGTTGGGAAGACAGGCTGTTACAATTTAGTTTGGGATGATTCACATCCAGAACAGGATGGAGCAGGATGGTAAGAGTTTCACCATACTCAGACTGGCACACAATTTAGAACTTACAAATTGTTTATTTGGGGAATTTTCCATTTAATATTTTTGGACCTTGGTTGATCTGGGGTAATTGAAACCCTGGAAAGTGAAACGATGGATCAGGGGGGACTACTGTACTAGCCAGAGAATGATTGAAGCTGGGGGGAAAAGTGAACTAGTGGGGGAGAGAGAGAGAGGGAGAGGAAGAGGGAGGGAGGGAAGGAGAGAGAGAGCGGGGGGGGGGGGGGGGAGAGAGAGAGAGAGAGAGAGAGAGAGAGAGAGAGAGAGAGAGAGAAAGCCATATGCTAATTAAAGTCATAAGGGTAGTTTTGTTCAGTAATATTGGAATAGAGTAAAGAGTCCAGCAGGAACTGAACTCATTTTCTGTATTTGCAGAGTGACTGGGCATTTTAACGGTACAATAAGAGAACAAGGAGGGGGGATGGTGTGAGGGTGGGAGGGTGATGAGCAGATTTAGGGACGTGGAAAAGCAGGAAAGGGGGTTGGTTAATGTGAAACCTGTCTGGGTTTACTAACTGACAACTGGTGCTACAGGGCCTGGGGAGGAAATGTTTATATTTCAAAGAGATGATCCTCAGGTTCTTGAGAACTCGCTCTTGGTGGAAGATTTATATCTCAAAGGGGCAGAGAAAGGATTTATAATTGCAAGCTTTCTGAAGTAAGAGAGGACTCGGGGGTGCTTCTGCCTATCACCAGGTTTTGGCTGGAACAAACAGTAAATCTACTGACTGTGCTGTTTTCTCAGGCAGGCACTTTAAGGGGAGATGGAATCATCCTAAAGATGTGACCTTGAGCTGTTCGTTTTGGTCTCTTATGTGAGGAGGGTAATGGAAATGATTTTTACAGAGCTGGTGCAGTTTTTTTTTTTAAAATATATTTTATTGATTTTTTACAGAGAGGAAGGGAGAGAGATAGAGAGTCAGAAACATCGATGAGAGAGAAGCATCGATCAGCTGCCTCCTGCACATTTCCCACTGGGGATGTGCCTGCAACCCAGGTACATGCCCTTGACCGGAATCGAACCCGGGACCCTTCAGTCCGCAAGCCGACGCTCCATCCACTGAACCAAACTGGTTTCGGCAGGTGCAGTTTTTATAAGACAGATCTGAGGCCTGACTAGAGTTTGGTCAAGGAGAGAGTCTTTGTCAACTTAGAGTAAAATTAATCTGGCGATGAGATCAAAGACTTAATATGTAGATTTAGTTAGGTGAGAGAGGTCTTATCAGAGAATGAGATGGGAGGCTTTCAGATTTCAGAGATCATGTTCTTCTGGGTGATGGCAAGGTCCTAGGTATGGCCATGGAGGTGAGATCAGGGGAAGAGTTTGGGAAAGGTCATCCATGTGAATGTTGACATCATCCAAGATAACCATAGATCAAGGGGTGGAGACTGGTGACCTGGCAGTTTGTAGATGTCTGCACTAAGGACAAGTACAGATGGTAAAGCCCTAAAGAAGCAGATATGGGAGAACCTCTGAACCCTGAGATACTTGAGGTAGAATGTGGCAAACAGCTCAGCCTCCACATGAGAGAATTGCAGGGGAGTAACAGCCAGGTTTCAGTTTAAGCTAGTGTTATGAAGGAAATGTTGACATCAGGTTAGAAACGTAGAAGTATTTGGGAATTTTTCAGAGGACGGCGGAAGAATTTAAATGTAGAGGAGCAGCTGGAAATTAGAGGGAGGAAGCCGAGAACATAAGGGGGGCTTGGGAATATAACAGCCATCTTGGGCTGTGAGCAAGGATGACAAAGATGTGCGCCCGGTGAATTTGGCTAGCCACAGGGTGGTAAGTGGAAGGAAATGCTTTGAATTACTTTTAATTTAATGTTACATTTTTATATCATATAAAGACTTTTGGTAGTATATTACCCAATCCCCCATGTCTATAAACTTGTTCATTCTCATTAGGGAATTTGTAAATTACTTAATTTATCAAACTAAGTTAATAAGTACTAATGCTTTTATTATCTTTTAAAGGAAGTTTATGTGCACATAAGAATTTTCAGTTCCCATAATACCAGTAGGGTATAGCTTTTCTTGAGAAAATATATGGTTATAGCATTTAGTACCTTAGTTTATATTTTACTTATAAATCACTTAAACATCATTTCCTGTCTCTGTTCCCATCCCCTAACACACCAGCCAGTGTGATCACAAGCTTTTATCTTTGATGTTGATTTTATTCTCTTTTTACCTTTTTCATTTTTTCCTTTTTCTTTTAAATAATGTATTTATACTATTTAATAAAGCCAGATTTGAGAAACTAAAATAGCTTTGCGCCTAATTACAAGAATGTTTTAAAGAAACATTTAACTCTTATATTTAAATTTTTACAAAATAAATGCACTGATGTATTCCAGCACGAATCTCAGAATATTCCAGAATATTCGATTCTTTTACATACGCTTTTTCTAACTTGAGTAGGAGTTGATATAGAACTGTTGCTATGGTGAAGTGCATTCTATTTTTCAGGGTATAAAGGGATAGTGTTAAAAAGAACTTACTATGTTGAGTTAAAACTCAATTTAAAATATTTTTAAGATGTCTATTATAAGATATACCCTGAAAATAATTTTCTGAAAGTCAAATGGCATTGTTGCTTTTGATAATCATGTAATTTTAAGCATGGTTTCTTTTCCATGTAATTATAAGTACACTTTTCTGGATTTTGTATTACATTAACCTGTTATAGTGCTTCTAAATAAGCCAACTTTCTGCCCTCTTTTCCTCTCCTGGTTTTAAGAATACTTTTTCTCCCACATTTCACAATCTTGCATTTTTTATGAGTTTTTGTTAGCATTATTTTATGAATATTTTGTTCTTATGGATTTTGACACTTTATTTTGTGTCAGTATTGTTTTTGATTGTCAGGCTTACAAAGAAGAAAGAGATATATGTCCCTAATCTAGTAGGAGATATACCCAATTAAATTAGCACTAATAGAATACTTTAAAAGACTATGAGAGAACTAAAAGATTGCCCAGTAGAAAAATTGACAACAGATTCCAGTAGATGATATCTAATTGGCAATAAACAAATTAACATTATTTTTGACCTGCTATATTAGGTTTCCTGGTTAGGAATATAGCAAAGAACCAAACAGAAAGGAACTGTGACTTTAAGGACTTGTGGGACATTAGGTGGACATCCTAAGGCAGAGGTGGGTATAATAACCAGGAGAGGGATCTGAGCTAGAGTTATGGGGCTCAGAGTGCCCCTGGTGTACGCACAGGGAGTTTCCATTCTAGATCTGTTGCTGAGGCAGATTGTACAGAAGGTAAAGAGGCTGTTGAAAAGCCCTCTCAGTCATAACACTGATGGAATAGTTTCACTGAAAGTAGGTTTAAATGTATAATACATGTATCTTCTGACATGCAGCTTTTCATTCTCTTAAAGGCATCATTTGATGAATAATAGTTCTTAATTTTAATGCACTCTAATTTTTCAATCTTTTCCTTTATAGTTAATCGTAATTTATGATCTGTTTAAGAAATTTTTGTCTACCCCAATGTCATATGTTATTGTCTGGTCACCTCATTTTTTCCACTTGTCTTTCAAACCTATAATCCACCTGGAATTGACTTTTGGTTAGGATGTAAATTATGAGATCAAGATTCTTTATTTTTCTGTATGGATATCCTTTTGACCTAACGCCAATTATTGGAAATACCATCCTTTCTCCACTGTGTTGCAGGGTCACCTTTGTCATAAATTTACAAACTGGATACATGTCAATCTGTTTCTGGACTCTCTTCTATTTCTCTGGTCTATTTGTATGTCTATATGCCAGAATTACACAAAATTATTGTAACATTGCATTACTGAGCTGTCTAGTCTCTGAATATGGTATATTCCTTCATTTGATTAGGTCTTCTTTAATTTCTTTCAATGATGTTTTGTAGTTTTCTGTATAGAGGTCTTGTTCACTTTGTTAGACTTATTTCTAGGTAGTTGATTTCTTTTGCTATTGTGGTAAGTTATATAGTTAACATTAAAAATTTTTCAATTGTAGCTAAAATGTAGAAATAAAGTTGACTTTTGAATACTGAATTTTTATACCAAAGGATCTTGTTAAATTCATTTATTGATTCTAATAATTTTTATAGATTTCTTTAGATGTTCTGGGAACACATCATAACATGTAGGAATAATGGCAGTTTCATTATTTTCTTTTCAATCCTTATGCCTTTTATTTCCTTTTCTTGCATTTTTTTTAAATGAATGGATATGGAATTTTATCAAATGCTTTCTCGTCATTGGAGATTGTCATATAATTTCTCTTCTTTATTAATGTGGTAAATTATTGATTGGCTATTGAGTATTAAACCAACCTTGTATTCTTCAAAACTCTAAATGATTGATATCCTTGAACTGGCTTATTGATATTTTATTAAGACGTTTTACATATATATTTATGTAAAAAATTGGCCTGTAATTTTTCTTTCTTGTAGTGTGCCGGGAGCCGGTCCATCCTTGCTGTTTCAAGGGACCTGGCATATATGGCATACGGTTCTTAATATGTTTGCTCACCTTCTTGGCGCTGTGTTTTAACCAAGGTCACCTCTCCGAGAAAGGTTGAATCCCCAGGTAGGGATTTTCCCCTGAAGTTAGGGAGGGAATAAAACCCCTCAACTAAGTGCCAGGCGGGTAATTAATCCCTTTAACTACGAACAATCATGCTTAAACTACATAATCTTTTCTCCCTGGAATGGAGATAAGAAACGCCCTAACCTTTGTAATAGAGATTGATAGGATTGAATCAACTGGTATAAATACAGTTGTAACAAGACAGAAACACTCAGAACTTAGAACAGAATCAAGAAGACAGAACCTACACGGAGCCTAGAGACAGAAGAACTTCGCTGGAGAGAGCATGCCGGAGGATCCTGGAGAGGGACTGGCCTCGGAGCCTAGAGACAGAGCCTAGCGGGAGAACATGGCAAGGGATCCTGGACTGAACCTGACTACAGAGATTGACAGGAGAACCTGACTGGAACCTGGACACTGAACCTGACTGGAGAGCCTGGACAGAACCTGGCTGGAGAACCTAGCGAGGGAACATGGCTACAGAACCTTGCTGGAGATCCGAAGCAGAACCTCTCTGGAGATCCGGGCTAGAGATCCTGGCTAGGCTGCTGATCAACTGAACACTGTCTCCGTGTCCTTCCTTCTTCTCCGACTCCGTCCACACCTTTGGGGACCCCTGGACCCACTGGGGCAGGACCCCGGCAGTAGTGTATTTGTCAGGTTTTGGTATCAAGATATGTTGGCCTTTTGAAATGATTTGGGAAGAGTTCCTTCTTGTTCTATTCTCTACAAGAGTTTTTGTAAGATTGGTGCTATTTCTTATATGTTTGCAAGAATTCAGTGGGGAAGTTATCTAGGTTTGGAGTTTTACTTGTGGTGTGTGGAAAGGCTTTTAATTACAGATTTACTTTCTTTAATAGATACAGGATTATCCATATTTTTTTTTTCTTTTAAAAATATTTTTTATTTATTTCACAGAGGAAGGGAGAGGGGAGAGAGAGAGAGAAACATCAATGATGAGAGAGAATCATTGATCGGCTGCCTCCAGCACACCCTCTCCTGGGGATCAAGCCCACAACCAGGCACATGCCCTTGACCGGAATTGAACCTGGGACCCCTCAGTCCACAGGCTAATGCTCTATCCCAGTGGTCGGCAAACTGGCCCCTTGAGTGTGGCTCTTCCACAAAATACCACGTGCGGGAGCGCACGTACAGTGCGATTGAAACTTCGTGGCCCATGCCATGGGGCCAAAGAGCCGCATGTGGCTCCCGAGCCGCGGTTTGCTGACCACTGCTCTATCCCATGAGCCAAACCAGCTAGGGCCATATTTTTTATTTATTGTATCATTTTTGCCAATTAAAAAAATCAATTCATTTTATTTAAAATTTCAAAATATTTAGCTATGCCAATCCAAATTAGGGCCTTGGGTAATTAGACATATAATACCTGTAGTTTTAAGATAGACAAATAAAACTTCTTAGATTTTAAATGTAAGCAATATAAAAAGCACACATATCAACAGATTAATGAATATTTCATGAGAAAGTCATAGTAGTTATCCAGTTCAGATTGCTTCTTCTACTTATTATTATTTTTTAATGCCTAGAAACAACTGTGTGTGATGCTAAGAATTCACTTTTCTGTAGTAGCACAGATTGGGTTGAGGACAAAGAGGTCCTCTTTCCCTCTGTGATACTTCATTGGTGAATATTTAAATACCACAGAGCAATCTTTTGCGGAATGCATGCTCGTTATGGAACCAATTGTAAATATTACATAAGAGCCCCTCTGGTACAATAGTGAAATTACTTTTTGATTTTCTAGGGGGACTCAGAGAGAGTAATGATAATTACTGGACCAAACATGGGTGGAAAGAGCTCCTACATAAAACAAGTTGCACTGATTACTATCATGGCTCAGATTGGCTCCTATGTTCCTGCAGAGGAAGCGACCATTGGAATTGTGGATGGCATTTACACGAGGTAAAAGCATTACTTCTATTTGAATGTGTTTCTGAAATAAATCAAGCCCACATGGTCACATGATTTTTTTTGTACATATTTAATGGACAGAGATGCTCTTAAAATATTTAGAAATTAGGAGCATAAAGAAATAATTTCATCATGAATATTAATACTAGGAAAGATGTAGGACCATTTTGTCCAATAGTTTTCAAGTTTTCTTTTAGTTACTGAATTCTTACTTTAAAGAAAATCTTATGTAGCAGATTATTATTTAAACAGATAAAAGCAGACCTGTGCTGCCTGTAGCGGAGGTGGAAGGCTTGGAGACTTGGCTGCCGGGCTCTGGAGAGCACAGTCTGGAGACTATGTATTCTCCCTGTTTTGTAGGTGGGAACTGAGAACAGACTGAATAGGGCACTGGCACAAGATAATTTCTCATATTCTTTTTACTCTAAGAACATTATCTGCAATTAACTAGGTCTTAACCCTCAATATAAAAACCTAAATTTCATGCCTTTATTTAGGAATATGGGTGAAATAGCTTGGTCTTACTAACTAGAATTCATAGTTTAATCTATTTATACAGATTTATAAATTTAGATTTGTGTTTTTTGCTTTTCAAATTTTTCAATTTAAGTATAGTTGGTATACAATATTATATTAGTTGTACTAGTTTCAGGTACAGTAGCACAGATTGGGTTGAGGACAAAGAGGTCCTCTTTCCCTCTGTGATAATTCATTGGTGAATATTTAAATACCACAGAGCAATCTTTTGCCGAATGCATGCTCGGCATTTGGCACAACATAGTGATTTGACATTTTTATCCTTTACAATGTCATCACCCCACTAATTCTAGTAATCTGTCACTTCAAACATCACACCATTATTATTAAAAGAAAACTTTTTTCAATCACAGTTGCCATTCAATACTATATCAGTTTCAGGTGTACAGCATAGTAGTTAGACATTAGATTTATTAGTTCTTAAAGTATTATTTATACTTCTTACATTTTGAGAAAAAAGTGAATATAGTTGATAGTGTAAGTAAGCTATGCATATAGAGTTTTTGATTTACTGCCCAGCTTCATATTTATTTAATATTTGACTGTGGAATCACATCAGAATATATTGCATGCTAATATTGACATACTTGAGTAGCCATTAAAATACTTTAAAGCTTGGTTTTTTATCTGAGAGGGAACAAAGCAAAGCAACCTAAAATTTGTTTGATGCCATATCACCAAACAGAGGTTATTTTGATCTCCACATATTTGTAAATTAACTCAACATGAGAAATTTAAAGACTCCACCCTACTAAAGAAATAAAGTATTGCCAATAAAACTGAACCCTTGAGCCTCCCTAATCCTGTCCCCCTCTACCCCATCCCAAGTAACTGCCCTTCTTGACTCTGGTTTTCATCCCATGAATGTCTCTATATTTTTACTATGTAGGTATATTTTTTGAAACAACGCATATAATTATTTGATACGTTTTTAAATTTTATATGTACCATATCACACTATGTATTCTTCTGCAAGTGACTTTCCCCACCCCACAATATTGTATTTGTGAAATTCACCTATATGGATACATAAAATTCTCGTCCACTCAATTTTCTCTCTAATGGTGATATTCCATTATATACATATACCATAATTTATTTTTCTTGATTGATATTTAACATGATTCAAATTAGTTGCAAGTACAAGCAGTGTTACAAACATCTCCTAGTGCACATAAACGAGTTTTCTGAATCTAGGTTTTATCCAGGCACAGGACTGTGAAGTGTAAAAAATGTGCATCTTGCTTGTTCTTCAAAGAGGCTGGGCCAATTTAGAATCCCACCAGCCATGTGTAAATTTGTCCTGATGTTTTAAAATTAAATTAGAGTAAGATATACCTATTTGATGATGTTTCTTTATTTTCTCCAAAATTTCTCATAAGGATGTTTTTATTTCGCTTATTTTAATACCTTTTATAGGCAGTGCCATCACATAAATCACTTTGTTAATGCTAAGGAAGTTTTCTCTGCATGGGCAGGCTGTGCCTGTTTACAGAGATTTAAAGTGGCTCCTGGCTTCCCTGACAAACTGCCAGGCCTCCTGTTATCACCAGCGGTTGTTTCATCTTTAATTCCTTTTTGTCTTGACTGCCAAGAAGGCAGGAGCTAAATTCAAGGCTCAGGTGTAGAAGCAAATTTGTGTTAGTTGTTCCCTTCTCTTCTTACACAGGAATATGTCTCCGGCATGATTCTTAGAACAGCTGCATAAGAATCAGAGATGCTTGTATAATGCTACTTTCTAAGACCTATCACAGACCCATTAGATTGGAATCTCCAGTGTGAGATCCGAAAATTAGCATTTTAAAAGCTCATGCTAAATTTGCTGTCTTAAATTTAAGAATCTACTGTATGGTTTGTAATCCTAGTTTCACATTCATTGTAATTCTTCCACTATAATATATTGTTATTCTATTATCATTTCAAATCCTTTTTGTGCCCCATGGAGAAAAAAACAAAAAACATTAACAAACATTTTATATGCATAAAATCTGGCTCCAAACTTTATTTTAAAATTGGTTAGTTTTGTATTATTAATTGGACATTTACAACACTGTGTTTAAATTCATGCATTCATAAAAATGCATTGAGTGCCTACTATATGCCGTGCACTGTGCTATAAGAAGTCTAAATAAATGTGTGGAAAGCTGTAAACAAAAAATAAAAATTTAGGAATTTTTCTTTTCCCCCTGAATGTTGTAACCTCATATGAACCTTTTCCTGAATAAGAAGCATTTATTTTAAAGTAAAATTTTGGCAAACATGCACACTGGGCTCTAATTGGTATATTTATATCATTGTATTGTCATATATGTACTCATCAGTGACCTATTTCTAGACACACATTTCTAAGGATCATTACCATCTTTGAATACATTACTGAAAAATGATCTGTTGTTTATTATCCCGATAAATGCAAATTTAAACTTCATTCTACTTTTTAGACTCAGTAATTAAGTTTTAGAAAGACAATGAATTACTAATTTTGGTTTAAAAAAAAGCAAAAACAATTGGCTTCTCTCAGCATAATTTATTTCTATTTATGTCAATTAAATGTTGGTACAAAAGGGTTTTTATATTAAGTGGTCCCTGGTTAATAATTTTCATGCCATGCTGCCCATGTAAACTCTCTCTGGCACCCAGCTTCAGGAATGCTGTGTACTCAGAATGGCACCAGTGTGTTTATTTTGAGAGGAAATTGGAAGGTAATAGGCATTCAAATGCTTAAATTATTTTAAATGGTTGCCTTTGTGTGGATAACTGGTTTGTTTGCCCAATTTAGTTTGCCCAGTTTAGTTTAGTCAGCAAATACTGACTGAGCACCTACTGCAGAGTATTTCTACTCCGCTAAAGAACACATGTCCTTCTGGACAGGAAGAAACACCTTGAATCAGTGCATTCTTCTACTTAGTAGTAAATACCAGCACTAAAAACCACATGGTAAATGATTTTTTACTAAATGAGAGGGCTGTTATTAATTTTATTGGCATCAGAAATGTTAATCTTATGAATGTCTCTGTGCTTTACTTAGCTCCTGTCATCATGTCGTAGCCAATAGGAAATACCTCACTTCATCTTTTTGATGGGAAGTGGTTATATAAACTTAATGCCTCATAACCATTTGTGTGTTTGGTTGGATTTTAAGTGCAGGTCCTAGGCAGGTCCTCTCAGTGCAGATCCCCTGGAGATACTATTGTGATCGGTATGATGAAGGGGACCCTTGGACTGTGTATTCAAAACCTAAATCGGAAACATATCCAGATTTAGAAGCCATTGTTCAATTTTAATTCTTGACATTTTACAGAAGGAAAAACAGAATCCGAAAAATTGTGATTTGCTTGAGGTCATAATGTGAAGTTCAATCTTTAGGTTGCGTTGGGTTCCCTTCCATTGATCTTATTGATTACTCTGTTATCCTTCCTTTGATGGCCTTAATTATTTGTAGTTTTCACAGATATAGTTAAAGCTGGTAAAGAGCATTTGCTCTGTTAATTATTTTTCTTTGAAATTCTCGGGCCTTTCCCACAGAGGGGACTAAGAATCATTTGCCCCGTCAGTACATTATGGGTGTCCTTTGATAGGAAAACACCTGTCTTTCATAAATGGTCTGCATATGCTTTGTAGATGGTCCAGTGAACATGGTTTCTCGTGAGCCAATACAAGTTCGGCATTTTCCTGGATTGCTGTCTTGATTCTCAGTAATATTTAAACTGAAATTGAAAGATTGCTGCAGTGGTTTTTGCTTGACTATATTTGCAGTTCAGTGTTGGAGCTTTTGTAAATTGACTATATAGTATAGTGTGATCTGATTGCATCTCTAACTGGAAACAGTTATACTAGCGAAAGGAAGCTTTTTCTTGTCTATTATAATTTCATTGCTGCTAATAAAGTATTTTTGATATTGGTGAAAGAAAGCTATTTATTTAACCTGGTAATTACTTTGTCTTAATGTAATGATACAAAAGATTATAAAGTGTTTTTAAATGTATCTGTGATTTTTAAAAATAACATTTGTTTTTCTAATTTCATTGTAATGCATGCTCATTGTGCAAAATTTAAAACTGTAGAAAAGCTTGAAAAGGAAAAAAAAAATCACCTGTAATTTTACCACCTGAAAATCATTGTTGTTTAGGTATATGGCCTTAAAAAATGCACACATATAGTGATAAATCATTTGTGATTTCATTCATTTTCTGGGTTAATGCTTCATTAAATGCATTACAGATCTATTTTATATTTTTATGCCTTTTAAATAGCATACAGTATCATATCTTTTAATAATTGGTATTTTTTTGCAGCTTTTTCTCTTCTTGAACTTTAAACCCCCAAGAAATATTAATACTTATACTGCACAGAATTCTGCAGTTTTTTTAGCAAAGTGAAATTGAATATTTTCAATTTCAAAAAGAAGACAAAACAAGCTGACATAAAAATCCTCCTATACAAAGCACTTAGAGGACAAATAGGGTATAATTCCACTTATATGAGGAACCTAAAATACACAAATTCATAGAGACAGAAAGACGTTTTTTCTTTATTTTATTTGAAAAATCATTATTCAGGTTTAGTAGCTGCAGAAACATTCCCCAAAATTGTAATAGAATTGTAGCAACCAGGGGCTAAGGGAGGAAAGAATGTGGAATTATCTTTTTAATGGATACAGAGTTTCTGTTTTGCAATGATGAAAAAGTTCTGCTAGTGGATAGTGGTGATGACTATACCACATTGTGAATGTGCTTCATACCACTGAATTACACACCTAAAAATGGTAACTTTTATTTATTTATATTTTAAAAAATCACCATTATTTTAAAAGCACTTAAAGTATATCAAAACTCATGTTAGCATTTTTCTTGCATAGGCCCAGGGATTGTGATTTGAAGGGACAGAGCCTCACCCCATTTGCTATAATTTAGCAGCGTCTAAAATGTTATCTCAGAATATCAAGATTTCATAAAAACAAACTCCTCTTGAAATTTTCATGAAAATGTTCTTGATTTTAGAAACTAATTCAAAAAAGTAATAATTTATTTCCTCTATTAATGCTTTATTAAGGTTTGTTGACCTACATAAGGGTTATAGGCAAGAAGGGAATAGGGGGATTAGAAAGATTAGTCAGCCGCCACTCCTAAAAATATCAGTGTGTTTTTTTTCTTAATCACATAACGTAACCTGTCGATTCAGAGCAAACTAACTCTAAGATGAAACGTAAAGAATGCATTTTCACTACATTTTAATATAAAGACAGAATGATAATAACATGTTCTGGAATTCTTTTAAATCTCTAACATATTTTAACACTTGAAAAATTTCAGAATCATTGTTCTGTAATATGTATCACAAATGCTTGTTGAGTTAATAAGAAATTACAAACTTTTTATTAATTAATTTATGCCCTACCTTGCTCCAGAAACTTATTTTAGGCAGCTTACTGGAATATATACAATAGAGTGAGATACTATAAGAGTAATATAGTCTCCAGAGACATTGGATCAGAGAAATAAGGATAGAAATGTAAGATAAAGTCAGGGTTGCTATTTGGTAATGTAAATGTTATACAGTTGTTTCCTAGTAGCAAAGATGAAAAGGAAGATGTGTTTAAGTGATAAAATTCTGTGTGCATCTGAATCATATAAAGTCATTATATTTTTGAAATTTATTGTAAAAATAAACACACTATATATTTCCTAAGAGAAGTTAATAGAAAAATACTTTTACCCATGGTGAACAGTTCCCCCAGTTACAAACACATATTTCCCCAGTGGCTTTAGTGACTGGCTAATGAGCCAGCATTTCTTCAGCATCTCCTGGCAGCATTTCGACTTTATCATCAGGTGCAGTGAAAAATAGAATTGTAATAGAAAATGTGTTGGCTCCAAATGCAGTGGCTTTCAAACTGATCTCCACAGGTTTTTAAGAGTCCCACAGATGGGGAAAAGGGCCTAATAGTGCTAGGTTTTTAACCAAATCAGTATGCCTTTGATCTCATCTGCAGAGTGAATTCCTTTGTAAAATTTCATTTGAGCAAAGGATTTAACAGCTAAAAAGATATTTGAAAGCCACTGGCCTAATAGTAAAGTTGGAACCATTGTTTAAGAAATATACATCTAAGATCCTGTGACATCTGGTCTGGCCTCCTAAAGACCCAAAACCTATAATACCATGAGACACATCGGTACATAAAGTCAACCACCTGCCTGTCTAGAAATTAAATTTCATCTATACTGCTTGGTGTGTTTTTGGTTTCTATTTTTGCATTAAAATTTTAAATCCATATAATGTTTTTAAAAATATAGTTTGGGTTGGGACACATCTTTTTTTTTTTTTTTTTTTTTCTGAAATAACCAATTAGCTAGCATCTTTTTCTGGTCATTCATCCTTTCTCTCTGATTTGAAATCTGACCTTTGAATATCTTTCCCAATAGCATTCTCCAATCCCTGCCATTGCCAGTGAGACCACTCTGTCACTATAGGGTTTTCAGAGAGCCCTTAAATGCAGCACTTAAACTATTGCATTGAAATCCTGTTCATTATTTGCTTGTTATTCTAATTCTTGAAAATCATAAACCCCCTAAAATATTTGCCTTACCAGAGCTATTTTATTATCAGCCAGGTATTTGTTCTTTTTTTTTTTTTTTTTGTCAGCTCACAACCAGTCAGTGTAAATGGGGGTCAAACATGATTCTGAAGAATTCAGAATGGTTGTAGCGGTGGGCAAGTTTAATCTCGCTTTGTGGTTCGGGAAATATTAGTAAACATTGAAAATTGAGGAGTAAATAACAGTATTTGAACTTTGAAAAAGTCAGAATGTTCCTAAGCTAGCAACATTCCATAAATTGAGAAGTTACTGATTTTAAAATGGATAAAGTTGACAGCAATGCTCGTTAAACCATATCAACTCCATCATAGATGCTGTAATTAATTGCAGGTCCTAAATGTCACTGGTTCCTAAGGCTCCATGATCTGTGGGGATATTCACTTCCTCTCCTTTGCCCTGTACAGGGCTCTAGCCACAGGATGGTGAGAACTCGGTTTCTTCAGAAATAAAAGTTACATTATGCTTCTGTAGGTCTCATGTGAACTGTTATAACAAAACTATGAAGGCATTTTGCTGAGAAAATAGTTACCAGAATTCACAAAATTGGCTAGCATGTTGAAAATCTGAATTCTAGGTTTTCTATCAACTGCATGACCTTGAGTGAGTGCTATCTAATTATTCCTTTCTTTTCCAGGTTCTTTTTGTACTAAATTGGTGTTTTTCCAAATGTGCTCTATCGACCAAACATGTTCTGTCATCACAAGGTGCCCTGGGAGATGGTGTAGGCTGTAGGGGTTCATGGTTAAATGTTAGAGAAAAGCTGTGGGCTAGATCCTCCTCTAGGAAATGCAGTGTGTGGCAGGATATCCAAAGCTCCAAGAAGTCTTACAGGAAAGAAACCCTTACATCTTTTGGACTCGTTTCTTGACATCTCTGAGAACTGTATTTCATAAAGTCAAACCTCTATTAGGTGTCTGAGGTTACTAAACCTCCATAATTCTAGCTTCAGTAAAAAAGTTTTATCTTAAGAAAGTTACTTCAACATGGTACTTTAATTTGAAATATCAAGGCAACTCTGGAAAAAACCTTTAATTGTACAGTATCCTAGTACTTGTGGATTTTGAACACAGTGGCGTAGAGAAGCACTGTTTTCCCCTGTGAGTACCAAAACTGTGGTTTGAAATGAATGGTCAGAAAAGGGCAGAGTCAGAAGTTTCCCTTCTCTGCAGGAGCTCTGCTCAGCACTAATTCTTCTATCCAGGATGTTTCTGCCAGGGGCACTGTGATGCTGGACATTCTATATCCAACGTGTTTTCTTTTTGTTTAATGTAATTTCAGCTTTTATTGGCTCAAAGTGTATGGACCCCTAAGGATCTTTTATATTTATTGTTCAGAAAATAATGCCTCATTTACTAATAAAGTTCAGAGGAAAATCTGTCTTCATCTTATGTGTAGGATGGGAGCTGCAGATAATATATATAAAGGACAAAGTACATTTATGGAAGAACTAACTGACACAGCAGAAATAATAAGAAAAGCCACATCACAGTCCTTGGTTATCATGGATGAATTAGGAAGAGGGACGAGCACCCACGATGGAATTGCCATAGCTTATGCTACACTTGAGTATTTTATTAGAGATGTAAGTATCTTACATATTTTTTGTACATAAATGGTATAGACTATACAAATTGTTTTTCTGACTTCAGTTTCTAAATATTCAAAATCGTCTTTGTTACAGCAATTGATTATTCGAATGCTATACATTGAGCTCAGATAGGTTGGCCCTAAATAGTGTTTGTAATAGTGTTTGATGTGCCTCCCTGGCAGTATTTCCCCCCGAGAGCTGTATCTTATTATTCGTGGCAAGTTCTATACCGAGAGCAGGAACCACCCACCCGCAACCCGATCCTTGAGAAAGAACAAAAAGAAGATAGTGCCATTTTTACCCTGTGACTTACTTTTTGCAACAGTAGCCTAAAAGATCTCGATGTAAGATCTTTGCTTTCATCTCTGTGTCTTTCTGTGTTTCAGTAACCTCCCTCCTACGCCGCATATCTGTTTTCAGATTGCATTTCTAAGCATCTCAGTATGAAATTTCGATAGTGTCAAACTTTCAATCGTCATCTCCCTCAAACTCTCACCTTTTATTTACTCTCTGTCCTGGTTCATTTTGGTCTCTCCCTCCCTTTCTGTCTGTCACTTGCCCCTGAGCCTTGAGTGTATCTTTTTCTATTTTGTTTTCTGCTTTTTTACTCTTTTGTCTCTGTGTCTTCCATTTCTTTCCCTCTTTCTTAAGTAGGCAATAGAAGCATATTTTTAAAATCTTTTCTTTTCTTTTTATTGTTGATACTAGAGGCCCAATGCACGAATTTGTGTACGGGTGGGGTCCGGCCAGCCCGGCCCCAATCGGTGGATTGGGGCTGGGCCTATCGTGAGGGGGAGATGGCAGGAGGTTGGCCGGCCGGCCTGTCTGGGGCAGGGGGAGGGGTCGTGGGGTGGGGATGGCCAATTGGGGGCCAGCGGCCTGCGGGGGGGGGGGGGCATGGGTGGTCGGCCGGGGACAAAGCTGGCTGGGCCAATCAGGGTGGTGGGGGCCCACCTGGGGTGGGGCTGGCTGGGGGTAGGGGCTGCAGGAGGTTGGCCAGCCTTCCCTGCCCCCTATTGGGGTAGGGGGTGGTGATCAGGGGTGGGGCCAGCCCAGGGGGAGGGGCTGCTGGGGTAATTGGGGGTGGGGCCATCCAGGGAGGAAGGGCCGTGTGGGGTGTCGGCCGGCCACCCCGCCCTTGATCGAGGCAGAGCGGCTGGGTAGAGGGGCTGCAGGAGGTTGGCTGGCCGGTCCTACCCCCTCATCGGGCTACTGGCCATAGTGGGCATCATAGTGACCGGTCATTCCAGCGTTCCAGTTGTTCTGGCGTTCCAGTCGCTGGCTTTTTATATATAGATTATTATAGCTGTCTCCCATTTCCACCCAGACCCTGCCCCCCTTCCTCTGGCCCTATTCAGGTAGTCATTCGGGGCTGGAGGGTCCTCTTCCAGTGTGGCACAGTGACATGGTGCTGGTGTTTGGCCAGGGCCCTCAGTTGCTTTCCCTGTGGGCCTTTCCCCTGAGGAAGCAGCCCAAGAGACCAAGGCCGAAACCTCAGTGCTTCTTACGACTTAGTCGCAGATGCCACACACTGCCACTGCCGCCCCATTCTGCGGGCCACAGAGGCCAGCCCTGATTCAGTGTGGGAAGTGGGAAGCCATCAAAAGCAGTTTGTTGATATTTCAAAGATTCATTTAGGAATAAATTATGACACCATTGAATTTGTCACTACTCCAGCAGTTTTTGGATATTTGCTAGTAAATGTTAATGAAGAGAGTGTTATTTTTAGATAAAATTTACTTTAGAGGTAAGTTATTGAAGAAGATTCTTCTGGAACAAAAGTCTCCAACCTTTTCATGGATGAAATTACTTATTTTCATGGTGTCTTTTGATTGCTAAGATGGGGAAGAGAGATGGGGGAGGAGTAACGGGGGAGGCTGTGCATTGCTGCTGTGAGTGAATGCGGCCCTGAGGGGAAATAGTGCTGTTGCACAAACCCTTAGGTCTTCTGGCCAGAAATGCCTATCAGCTCAGGGAAGGGCACCATGGAGATTTTAAGAGCATCTTGTCAAAGAAATCCTGCCTTCATAGCTTTGTTTGTAATTGTTATAAGGGAAAAGACCCATGTTCTGACTTAGGGCGAATGGCAGATGAATCAGAACTGGAGTTCTTCAATTTAATTACCCTCTTCTACTAATTTCTAGACCATGATTTGGTGTGTACTTCCCTCAAGATAGGGATTTCTATAAGACATAATAATGTGTGCTTTGAAATAATGCTTATTACAGAATCCATTGACTCTGTACTGATACCAAAAAATAGAAAATAAATGTTAAAATGGTGACGGTAGGGTGAGGATAAGGTAAAGCACTATTTATAGAATGCCAACTAATAATTATATAGTTAATTTAAAAAAAAAAACAGCACAACACAAGATTTGGTAGCAACCATAATAATAACTGATTCCGGCACTGACTATAGGTGGTAAAACCTTTGAATGAAAGATGGTTGGAGACTCAAAGTATCACCTCACAAAATATTTATTTATTACAAAGGAGAAAGGTATCAGTACAATGAAGGAATCTTCTGAACAACCACTTAAACCAGATAATCCAATTTAGCACCCCCAATAATGGGTCAAGTTGATATGAGCCACCTGATGTACTGAAAAGGATATATCACCTACATAGATATGTGATGTTCTTGGCAATAAGGTTTAATCTGAATCTAATCAGGAGGAAACAATCAGTCAAAGCTAAATTGAGGGACATTATGCAAAACAGCTCTCTTAGATACTTCAAAAATGTTAATGTCATAAAAGACAAAAAGAAAAGGCTGGGGAACTCTTCTAGATTAATGGAAATTTGAAAGACATGACTAAGTGCACTGCATGATCCTTGATTAAAAAAAGAACATTTACAAATGGAACAGTTTAGGGAAATATATAGGCTATATGTTAGCTAAAATGGTAATATATCTGTTAAATTTCTTGAGTATAGTACATTTTATTCTGATTATGTAGAAGAATATTTTTGTTCTTAGAAGATAAGAATCTTAAGTATCTAGGGATGAAATGTTATACTGTCTGCAATTAATTTTCGGATCGTTCAGGAAAATGTGTGTGTGTATGTATATGCGTGTGTGTAGAGTGGGGAAGGAGGAAAGAAGGGGAGATGTGGCAAAATATTAATGGTTGTCTAGATAAAGAGTATACGGATGTCATTTTACTTTTCTTGCAACTTTAATGAAGATTAAAAAATTTTCAAAACAGAAAATTGGAGAAAAGTTTAAATTACATAAAATTTAAAAATAAAATAACATTTATTATATGTCTTATTACTTTAGGTGGAATCCTTAACCCTGTTTGTCACCCATTATCCGCCAGTCTGTGAATTAGAGAAAAGTTACTCACAACAGGTGGGGAATTATCACATGGGATTCTTGGTCAATGAGGATGAGAGCAAACAAGATACAGGTATGAAACGTTCCTTAACAGGTACAACTAGAATGTTGTTGGTTTCCATGTTTAATAACTTAAAGTTTATAGGAGCATGAACTTATTTCTTAGTAATAATAAAAGCTGTAAATGTTGATTGTAAATGCCTTTTGTCCAAATTAACTTTCTTTAAGCTTTGGGTCAAATAGAATTCACATTTATCCTTTCCATCTCTGAGTCTTTTCTTGGTGTTCCTCACCTCATTTTTTCACAAGAAGAGGGTGGGGTTGAGGGACATTTAGGTTTTTCTCTTAGATTCATCTCAGGAAAGATGTCCTTAACAGTCAAGTGGAGAGTATAATTTGTCATCTTTTGAAATACCCAATATTTTACCCAAAACATTATTTGACAAGGAAATCGAATCTCAGACAGGTGAGGTGGCTTGCCCGTGTCGACCATCTGGGTGGGGGATGACCTGAGCCTAGAATCCAGTCCTCTGCTGGCGGGGTTCTCTTCTCTCCCACTCTGCTAGATTCCATGTGGGATTACAGCATTTTCCCGAGCTTTCCACTTACTATTAGTGTCACAGAAATGAGACATTTTATGAAAAAAGAACATCATTAGCCGACAAAAACAAATTCAAGTGCTATATGCATAGTAGTAGATTTTAGCATGAATTTCCCCCTGTAGCACTAATTTTTTAAAGCTACCAGCCTGTAGGCCAGTGATGCTTTACACAGTTGATGTGCAAGAATGGAAAATCCCTTTTCCAGGACACTCCAAAGTCCAGATTTTATTTTGGAAGAGCAATATGGATGGATCTGAAAAAGAAATCAGGCCATTAACCCAAATAAAACAAAGCCCTGGACCTAAGATAAAGTAATATTGGGCAATTCTTGCCTTTCACCACCATGCAGTCTTGAAAAACACATGATAAATTCTCTCATGGAAGCAGTTTCGTATCTATTAATCTGCATCCAGAGTGACAGGAGGAGCTTGGAAGCTAAGACCCAGTGGGATAAACAAAACAGGGTTCACCAATAGAGAAGGGTCAGTGATAAGCATTCGATGTGAACTACTAACCCCGAGCCTTACATCTTGTGTTTTGGCATTTTATTTTTACTGATTTGAAAGTTTATCCATAACATAACTTTAAAAATTAGATGATGCTTAAAGGCTCAAGCTACCAGGCAGCAGTTCCCTGCTTCCGTCCCTTCCCTCCATGCTCTCTCCCCACCCCAGTCTGAAAGCAACTGCTTTCAGCTCTTTCCTCCATTTCTTGTATATTCCTCTCTCTTGGTTCATCAACTTGCTTAATAGTGGTTGGCTTTTCATTGTGTTAGATGGAGGTCTTCGGCTTTCTCTTCCTCTATTGTCCCAGCAGAGTTGTTAGATATTTTTATTCGTATTCCTTGTTTTCACTATTACTGCCAGTAAGTATGGCTTACTCGTGAACCAGGTATGAAGACAGGTGCATTTTCTTTCTTTTACAACATTTTCTATTTTCTTAAAGGTAATAATTGCCTTGTTTTTACTTTTTCATTTCATTGCTTTGTTTGCATCTATGGTTGAATATCCCTTCTCCAGTAGCTTTGTAAAGCACCTCACCTCTCTAGACATTTTTCTACATGATTGAACTACTGGTTCCACTTTTTCCCATTGGGGTCATTCCACCTGGAGTCCTTTGTCCTCCTGCTCAGCTGACCTGATTACCCCCTCAGCTGCCCAAACATTGTCCTGAGACCTGCCATTGCCACCAGCCTAGGAATTCTCTTACCCTCTCTACTGTGCATTTGATAGCAAGTAACAGAACACTGAACTCACACTGATTCAAACAATACAGATATATACGGTCTCCCATTACAGAAACCTCCAAGGAGGAGTAGGCTTCAGCTCCTCCGCAATTCTCCAGGCTCCGCCTGCCTGCCCTGCCGCCTTCATCATCAGGCTAGTGGCCGGAAGGCTGCAGCCCTTTCGGCATTGCATCCAGACTTGACAATGTCCAGAGGAAGAGAAGGGATCAGCGTTTCCTGTGACTCTGTCTCAGGAGCAAGGGAACTTTTCTCAGGTGCTCACTAGCATCTCCTCATTGTCCCATTTCATTTCAGAATTGAATCGCATGCTCATTTTTTATTAAAAAAATAAGTGTTTGTTTTTAACATTGGTTTTAGAGAAAGAGGAAGGGAGAGGGAGGCAGAGAGAGAGAGAACAACATCGATTGAGAATCATTGATCTGCTGCTTTAGGCACCCCACTCCCCTACTGGAGACTGAG